>NC_084881.1:0-322500 GCF_023558435.1 Drosophila sulfurigaster albostrigata
CAAAATTTTTACGATTTTTTCATGCCTCCACTGTCGCAAATTTTTACGATTTTTCATGCCTCCACTGTCGCAAATTTTACGATTTTTTCATGCCTCCACTGTCGCAAATTTTTACGATTTTTTCATGCCTCCACTGTCGCAAAATTTTCCGATTTTTTCATGCCTCCACTGTCGCAAATTTTCCGATTTTTCATGCCTCCACTGTCGCAAATTTTTACGATTTTTCATGCCTCCACTGTCGTAAATTTTTACGATTTTTTCATGCCTCCACTGTCGCAAAATTTTACGATTTTTCATGCCTCCACTGTCGCAAATTTTTACGATTTTTCATGCCTCCACTGTCGCAAATTTTTACGATTTTTTCATGCCTCCACTGTCGCAAATTTTACGATTTTTTTTTCATGCCTCCACTGTCGCAAAATTTTCCGATTTTTTCATGCCTCCACTGTCGCAAAATTTTACGATTTTTTCATGCCTCCACTGTCGCAAAATTTTACGATTTTTCATGCCTCCACTGTCGCAAAAAATTTTTCATGCCTCGACTGTTTTTCATGCCTCCACTGTCGCAAAATTTTACGATTTTTTCATGCCTCCACTGTCGCAAATTTTACGATTTTTTCATGCCTCCACTGTCGCAAATTTTACGATTTTTTCATGCCTCCACTGTCGCAAATTTTACGATTTTTTCATGCCTCCACTGTCGCAAAATTTTACGATTTTTCATGCCTCCACTGTCGCAAATTTTACGATTTTTTCATGCCTCCACTGTCGCAAATTTTTACGATTTTTTCATGCCTCCACTGTCGCAAAATTTTACGATTTTTCATGCCTCCACTGTCGCAAAATTTTCCGATTTTTCATGCCTCCACTGTCGCAAATTTTTACGATTTTTTCATGCCTCCACTGTCGCAAAATTTTCCGATTTTTCATGCCTCCACTGTCGCAAATTTTACGATTTTTTCATGCCTCCACTGTCGCAAAATTTTACGATTTTTCATGCCTCCACTGTCGCAAATTTTACGATTTTTTCATGCCTCCACTGTCGCAAATTTTTACGATTTTTTCATGCCTCCACTGTCGCAAATTTTTACGATTTTTTCATGCCTCCACTGTCGCAAATTTTTACGATTTTTTCATGCCTCCACTGTCGCAAATTTTACGATTTTTTCATGCCTCCACTGTCGCAAATTTTTACGATTTTTTCATGCCTCCACTGTCGCAAATTTTACGATTTTTTCATGCCTCCACTGTCGCAAAATTTTACGATTTTTCATGCCTCCACTGTCGCAAATTTTTACGATTTTTCATGCCTCCACTGTCGCAAAATTTTTACGATTTTTTCATGCCTCCACTGTCGCAAATTTTTACGATTTTTTCATGCCTCCACTGTCGCAAATTTTTACGATTTTTCATGCCTCCACTGTCGCAAAATTTTTTGCCTCGACTGTCGCAAATTTTTTTTTCATGCCTCCACTGTCGCAAATTTTTACGATTTTTTCATGCCTCCACTGTCGCAAAATTTTCCGATTTTTTCATGCCTCCACTGTCGCAAAATTTTCCGATTTTTTCATGCCTCCACTGTCGCAAATTTTTACGATTTTTTCATGCCTCCACTGTCGCAAATTTTTACGATTTTTTCATGCCTCCACTGTCGCAAAATTTTACGATTTTTTCATGCCTCCACTGTCGCAAATTTTTACGATTTTTCATGCCTCCACTGTCGCAAATTTTTACGATTTTTTCATGCCTCCACTGTCGCAAATTTTTACGATTTTTTCATGCCTCCACTGTCGCAAATTTTTACGATTTTTTCATGCCTCCACTGTCGCAAATTTTTACGATTTTTTCATGCCTCCACTGTCGCAAAATTTTCCGATTTTTTCATGCCTCCACTGTCGCAAATTTTTACGATTTTTTCATGCCTCCACTGTCGCAAAATTTTTTTCCACTGTCGCGATTTTTTCATGCCTCCACTGTCGCAAATTTTTACGATTTTTTCATGCCTCCACTGTCGCAAATTTTTACGATTTTTTCATGCCTCCACTGTCGCAAATTTTTACGATTTTTTCATGCCTCCACTGTCGCAAATTTTTACGATTTTTTCATGCCTCCACTGTCGCAAATTTTACGATTTTTCATGCCTCCACTGTCGCAAAATTTTCCGATTTTTCATGCCTCCACTGTCGCAAAATTTTACGATTTTTCATGCCTCCACTGTCGCAAAATTTTACGATTTTTCATGCCTCCACTGTCGCAAAATTTTACGATTTTTTCATGCCTCCACTGTCGCAAAATTTTACGATTTTTCATGCCTCCACTGTCGCAAAATTTTCCGATTTTTCATGCCTCCACTGTCGCAAATTTTTACGATTTTTTCATGCCTCCACTGTCGCAAATTTTTACGATTTTTTCATGCCTCCACTGTCGCAAATTTTTACGATTTTTCATGCCTCCACTGTCGCAAATTTTTACGATTTTTTCATGCCTCCACTGTCGCAAATTTTACGATTTTTTCATGCCTCCACTGTCGCAAAATTTTACGATTTTTCATGCCTCCACTGTCGCAAAATTTTACGATTTTTCATGCCTCCACTGTCGCAAATTTTACGATTTTTTCATGCCTCCACTGTCGCAAAATTTTCCGATTTTTCATGCCTCCACTGTCGCAAATTTTTACGATTTTTTCATGCCTCCACTGTCGCAAAATTTTCCGATTTTTTCATGCCTCCACTGTCGCAAATTTTTACGATTTTTTCATGCCTCCACTGTCGCAAAATTTTCCGATTTTTTCATGCCTCCACTGTCGCAAATTTTTACGATTTTTTCATGCCTCCACTGTCGCAAATTTTTACGATTTTTTTTTCATGCCTCCACTGTCGCAAATTTTTACGATTTTTCATGCCTCCACTGTCGCAAATTTTTACGATTTTTTCATGCCTCCACTGTCGCAAATTTTACGATTTTTTCATGCCTCCACTGTCGCAAATTTTTACGATTTTTTCATGCCTCCACTGTCGCAAATTTTACGATTTTTTCATGCCTCCACTGTCGCAAAATTTTCCGATTTTTCATGCCTCCACTGTCGCAAATTTTTACGATTTTTCATGCCTCCACTGTCGCAAAATTTTCCGATTTTTCATGCCTCCACTGTCGCAAAATTTTACGATTTTTCATGCCTCCACTGTCGCAAAATTTTCCGATTTTTCATGCCTCCACTGTCGCAAATTTTACGATTTTTCATGCCTCCACTGTCGCAAAATTTTCCGATTTTTCATGCCTCCACTGTCGCAAATTTTTACGATTTTTTCATGCCTCCACTGTCGCAAATTTTTACGATTTTTTCATGCCTCCACTGTCGCAAATTTTTACGATTTTTCATGCCTCCACTGTCGCAAATTTTTACGATTTTTTCATGCCTCCACTGTCGCAAATTTTTACGATTTTTCATGCCTCCACTGTCGCAAATTTTACGATTTTTTCATGCCTCCACTGTCGCAAAATTTTCCGATTTTTCATGCCTCCACTGTCGCAAATTTTTACGATTTTTTCATGCCTCCACTGTCGCAAAATTTTACGATTTTTCATGCCTCCACTGTCGCAAATTTTACGATTTTTTCATGCCTCCACTGTCGCAAAATTTTACGATTTTTTCATGCCTCCACTGTCGCAAATTTTTACGATTTTTTTCATGCCTCCACTGTCGCAAAATTTTCCGATTTTTTCATGCCTCCACTGTCGCAAAATTTTTCGATTTTTTCATGCCTCCACTGTCGCAAATTTTTACGATTTTTTCATGCCTCCACTGTCGCAAATTTTTACGATTTTTTCATGCCTCCACTGTCGCAAATTTTACGATTTTTTCATGCCTCCACTGTCGCAAAATTTTCCGATTTTTTCATGCCTCCACTGTCGCAAATTTTTACGATTTTTTCATGCCTCCACTGTCGCAAATTTTACGATTTTTCATGCCTCCACTGTCGCAAATTTTTACGATTTTTCATGCCTCCACTGTCGCAAATTTTTACGATTTTTTCATGCCTCCACTGTCGCAAATTTTTACGATTTTTTCATGCCTCCACTGTCGCAAATTTTTACGATTTTTCATGCCTCCACTGTCGCAAAATTTTCCGATTTTTTCATGCCTCCACTGTCGCAAATTTTTACGATTTTTTCATGCCTCCACTGTCGCAAATTTTTACGATTTTTTCATGCCTCCACTGTCGCAAATTTTCCGATTTTTTCATGCCTCCACTGTCGCAAATTTTTACGATTTTTCATGCCTCCACTGTCGCAAAATTTTCCGATTTTTTCATGCCTCCACTGTCGCAAAATTTTCCGATTTTTTCATGCCTCCACTGTCGCAAATTTTTACGATTTTTTCATGCCTCCACTGTCGCAAAATTTTTCCGATTTTTCATGCCTCCACTGTCGCAAATTTTTACGATTTTTTCATGCCTCCACTGTCGCAAAATTTTACGATTTTTCATGCCTCCACTGTCGCAAATTTTACGATTTTTTCATGCCTCCACTGTCGCAAATTTTTACGATTTTTTCATGCCTCCACTGTCGCAAATTTTTACGATTTTTTCATGCCTCCACTGTCGCAAATTTTTACGATTTTTTCATGCCTCCACTGTCGCAAATTTTTACGATTTTTTCATGCCTCCACTGTCGCAAAATTTTCCGATTTTTTCATGCCTCCACTGTCGCAAATTTTTACGATTTTTTCATGCCTCCACTGTCGCAAAATTTTCCGATTTTTTCATGCCTCCACTGTCGCAAATTTTTACGATTTTTCATGCCTCCACTGTCGCAAATTTTTACGATTTTTTCATGCCTCCACTGTCGCAAATTTTACGATTTTTTCATGCCTCCACTGTCGCAAATTTTTACGATTTTTTCATGCCTCCACTGTCGCAAAATTTTCCGATTTTTCATGCCTCCACTGTCGCAAATTTTTACGATTTTTTCATGCCTCCACTGTCGCAAATTTTACGATTTTTCATGCCTCCACTGTCGCAAAATTTTACGATTTTTCATGCCTCCACTGTCGCAAATTTTACGATTTTTTCATGCCTCCACTGTCGCAAATTTTTACGATTTTTCATGCCTCCACTGTCGCAAAATTTTCCGATTTTTTCATGCCTCCACTGTCGCAAATTTTTCCGATTTTTTCATGCCTCCACTGTCGCAAATTTTTACGATTTTTCATGCCTCCACTGTCGCAAATTTTTACGATTTTTTCATGCCTCCACTGTCGCAAATTTTACGATTTTTTCATGCCTCCACTGTCGCAAAATTTTCCGATTTTTCATGCCTCCACTGTCGCAAAAATTTTACGAATTTTTTTTTCATGCCTCCACTGTCGCAAAATTTTCCGATTTTTCATGCCTCCACTGTCGCAAATTTTTACGATTTTTTCATGCCTCCACTGTCGCAAATTTTTACGATTTTTTCATGCCTCCACTGTCGCAAATTTTTACGATTTTTTCATGCCTCCACTGTCGCAAATTTTTACGATTTTTTCATGCCTCCACTGTCGCAAAATTTTTCCGATTTTTTCATGCCTCCACTGTCGCAAAATTTTACGATTTTTCATGCCTCCACTGTCGCAAATTTTTACGATTTTTTCATGCCTCCACTGTCGCAAATTTTACGATTTTTTCATGCCTCCACTGTCGCAAAATTTTACGATTTTTCATGCCTCCACTGTCGCAAATTTTTACGATTTTTTCATGCCTCCACTGTCGCAAAATTTTCCGATTTTTCATGCCTCCACTGTCGCAAATTTTTACGATTTTTTCATGCCTCCACTGTCGCAAAATTTTCCGATTTTTTCATGCCTCCACTGTCGCAAATTTTTACGATTTTTTCATGCCTCCACTGTCGCAAATTTTTACGATTTTTTCATGCCTCCACTGTCGCAAATTTTACGATTTTTTCATGCCTCCACTGTCGCAAAATTTTACGATTTTTCATGCCTCCACTGTCGCAAAATTTTCCGATTTTTTCATGCCTCCACTGTCGCAAATTTTACGATTTTTCATGCCTCCACTGTCGCAAATTTTTACGATTTTTTCATGCCTCCACTGTCGAAAATTTTACGATTTTTTCATGCCTCCACTGTCGCAAAATTTTCCGATTTTTTCATGCCTCCACTGTCGCAAATTTTTACGATTTTTCATGCCTCCACTGTCGCAAAATTTTCCGATTTTTTCATGCCTCCACTGTCGCAAATTTTTACGATTTTTTCATGCCTCCACTGTCGCAAATTTTTACGATTTTTTTCATGCCTCCACTGTCGCAAATTTTACGATTTTTTCATGCCTCCACTGTCGCAAATTTTTACGATTTTTTCATGCCTCCACTGTCGCAAATTTTTACGATTTTTTCATGCCTCCACTGTCGCAAATTTTACGATTTTTCATGCCTCCACTGTCGCAAAATTTTACGATTTTTCATGCCTCCACTGTCGCAAAATTTTCCGATTTTTCATGCCTCCACTGTCGCAAATTTTTACGATTTTTTCATGCCTCCACTGTCGCAAATTTTACGATTTTTTCATGCCTCCACTGTCGCAAATTTTTACGATTTTTTCATGCCTCCACTGTCGCAAATTTTTACGATTTTTTCATGCCTCCACTGTCGCAAATTTTTACGATTTTTTTGCCTCCACTGCCTCCACTGTCGCAAAATTTTACGATTTTTCATGCCTCCACTGTCGCAAATTTTTACGATTTTTTCATGCCTCCACTGTCGCAAATTTTTACGATTTTTTCATGCCTCCACTGTCGCAAAATTTTCCGATTTTTCATGCCTCCACTGTCGCAAATTTTACGATTTTTCATGCCTCCACTGTCGCAAAATTTTACGATTTTTCATGCCTCCACTGTCGCAAAATTTTACGATTTTTCATGCCTCCACTGTCGCAAAATTTTCCGATTTTTCATGCCTCCACTGTCGCAAATTTTACGATTTTTCATGCCTCCACTGTCGCAAAATTTTACGATTTTTCATGCCTCCACTGTCGCAAATTTTTACGATTTTTTCATGCCTCCACTGTCGCAAAATTTTACGATTTTTCATGCCTCCACTGTCGCAAAATTTTCCGATTTTTTCATGCCTCCACTGTCGCAAATTTTACGATTTTTCATGCCTCCACTGTCGCAAAATTTTACGATTTTTCATGCCTCCACTGTCGCAAATTTTACGATTTTTCATGCCTCCACTGTCGCAAATTTTCCGATTTTTTCATGCCTCCACTGTCGCAAAATTTTTCCAATTTTTTCATGCCTCCACTGTCGTAAATTTTTACGATTTTTTCATGCCTCCACTGTCGCAAATTTTACGATTTTTCATGCCTCCACTGTCGCAAAATTTTACGATTTTTTCATGCCTCCACTGTCGCAAAATTTTACGATTTTTCATGCCTCCACTGTCGCAAATTTTTACGATTTTTTCATGCCTCCACTGTCGCAAATTTTACGATTTTTTCATGCCTCCACTGTCGCAAATTTTTACGATTTTTCATGCCTCCACTGTCGCAAATTTTTACGATTTTTTCATGCCTCCACTGTCGCAAATTTTACGATTTTTTCATGCCTCCACTGTCGCAAAATTTTCCGATTTTTTCATGCCTCCACTGTCGCAAATTTTTACGATTTTTTCATGCCTCCACTGTCGCAAAATTTTCCGATTTTTTCATGCCTCCACTGTCGCAAATTTTACGATTTTTCATGCCTCCACTGTCGCAAATTTTACGATTTTTTCATGCCTCCACTGTCGCAAATTTTTACGATTTTTTCATGCCTCCACTGTCGCAAATTTTTACGATTTTTTCATGCCTCCACTGTCGCAAATTTTTACGATTTTTTTCATGCCTCCACTGTCGCAAATTTTACGATTTTTCATGCCTCCACTGTCGCAAATTTTACGATTTTTTCATGCCTCCACTGTCGCAAAATTTTACGATTTTTCATGCCTCCACTGTCGCAAATTTTACGATTTTTTCATGCCTCCACTGTCGCAAAAAAATTTTACGATTTTTTCATGCCTCCACTGTCGCAAAATTTTACGATTTTTCATGCCTCCACTGTCGCAAAATTTTCCGATTTTTTCATGCCTCCACTGTCGCAAATTTTTACGATTTTTTCATGCCTCCACTGTCGCAAATTTTACGATTTTTTCATGCCTCCACTGTCGCAAAATTTTACGATTTTTCATGCCTCCACTGTCGCAAATTTTACGATTTTTTCATGCCTCCACTGTCGCAAATTTTACGATTTTTCATGCCTCCACTGTCGCAAATTTTACGATTTTTCATGCCTCCACTGTCGCAAATTTTACGATTTTTCATGCCTCCACTGTCGCAAAATTTTACGATTTTTCATGCCTCCACTGTCGCAAAATTTTACGATTTTTCATGCCTCCACTGTCGCAAATTTTACGATTTTTCATGCCTCCACTGTCGCAAAATTTTCCGATTTTTCATGCCTCCACTGTCGCAAATTTTTACGATTTTTTCATGCCTCCACTGTCGCAAAATTTTACGATTTTTCATGCCTCCACTGTCGCAAAATTTTCCGATTTTTTCATGCCTCCACTCCACTCGTCGCAAATTTTACGATTTTTCATGCCTCCACTGTCGCAAAAAATTTTTTTACTGTCGATTTTTCATGCCTCCACTGTCGCAAAATTTTCCGATTTTTCATGCCTCCACTGTCGCAAAATTTTACGATTTTTCATGCCTCCACTGTCGCAAATTTTCCGATTTTTTCATGCCTCCACTGTCGCAAAATTTTACGATTTTTCATGCCTCCACTGTCGCAAATTTTTACGATTTTTTCATGCCTCCACTGTCGCAAAATTTTCCGATTTTTCATGCCTCCACTGTCGCAAATTTTACGATTTTTTTATGCCTCCACTGTCGCAAATTTTTACGATTTTTTCATGCCTCCACTGTCGCAAATTTTTACGATTTTTTCATGCCTCCACTGTCGCAAAATTTTCCGATTTTTTCATGCCTCCACTGTCGCAAAATTTTACGATTTTTCATGCCTCCACTGTCGCAAATTTTTACGATTTTTTCATGCCTCCACTGTCGCAAAATTTTCCGATTTTTCATGCCTCCACTGTCGCAAATTTTACGATTTTTCATGCCTCCACTGTCGCAAAATTTTACGATTTTTTCATGCCTCCACTGTCGCAAAATTTTACGATTTTTCATGCCTCCACTGTCGCAAATTTTACGATTTTTCATGCCTCCACTGTCGCAAAATTTTCATGCCTCCACGATTTTTTTTTCATGCCTCCACTGTCGCAAATTTTACGATTTTTCATGCCTCCACTGTCGCAAATTTTACGATTTTTTCATGCCTCCACTGTCGCAAAATTTTACGATTTTTTCATGCCTCCACTGTCGCAAAATTTTACGATTTTTCATGCCTCCACTGTCGCAAAATTTTACGATTTTTCATGCCTCCACTGTCGCAAATTTTTACGATTTTTTCATGCCTCCACTGTCGCAAATTTTACGATTTTTTCATGCCTCCACTGTCGCAAATTTTTACGATTTTTTCATGCCTCCACTGTCGCAAATTTTACGATTTTTCATGCCTCCACTGTCGCAAATTTTACGATTTTTCATGCCTCCACTGTCGCAAAATTTTACGATTTTTCATGCCTCCACTGTCGCAAATTTTTACGATTTTTTCATGCCTCCACTGTCGCAAATTTTACGATTTTTTCATGCCTCCACTGTCGCAAATTTTCCGATTTTTCATGCCTCCACTGTCGCAAAATTTTACGATTTTTTTCATGCCTCCACTGTCGCAAATTTTTACGATTTTTTCATGCCTCCACTGTCGCAAAATTTTCCGATTTTTTCATGCCTCCACTGTCGCAAATTTTTACGATTTTTTATGCCTCCACTGTCGCAAATTTTTACGATTTTTTCATGCCTCCACTGTCGCAAAATTTTACGATTTTTCATGCCTCCACTGTCGCAAATTTTACGATTTTTCATGCCTCCACTGTCGCAAAATTTTCCGATTTTTCATGCCTCCACTGTCGCAAATTTTACGATTTTTTCATGCCTCCACTGTCGCAAATTTTTACGATTTTTTCATGCCTCCACTGTCGCAAATTTTTACGATTTTTTCATGCCTCCACTGTCGCAAATTTTACGATTTTTCATGCCTCCACTGTCGCAAATTTTACGATTTTTTCATGCCTCCACTGTCGCAAATTTTTACGATTTTTTCATGCCTCCACTGTCGCAAAATTTTACGATTTTTTTTTCATGCCTCCACTGTCGCAAAATTTTACGATTTTTCATGCCTCCACTGTCGCAAATTTTACGATTTTTCATGCCTCCACTGTCGCAAATTTTACGATTTTTTCATGCCTCCACTGTCGCAAAATTTTCCGATTTTTCATGCCTCCACTGTCGCAAATTTTACGATTTTTCATGCCTCCACTGTCGCAAAATTTTCCGATTTTTTCATGCCTCCACTGTCGCAAATTTTTACGATTTTTTCATGCCTCCACTGTCGCAAATTTTTCCGATTTTTCATGCCTCCACTGTCGCAAATTTTACGATTTTTTCATGCCTCCACTGTCGCAAATTTTTCCGATTTTTTCATGCCTCCACTGTCGCAAAATTTTCCGATTTTTCATGCCTCCACTGTCGCAAATTTTACGATTTTTCATGCCTCCACTGTCGCAAATTTTTACGATTTTTTCATGCCTCCACTGTCGCAAATTTTTACGATTTTTTCATGCCTCCACTGTCGCAAATTTTTACGATTTTTTCATGCCTCCACTGTCGCAAATTTTTACGATTTTTCATGCCTCCACTGTCGCAAATTTTACGATTTTTTCATGCCTCCACTGTCGCAAAATTTTACGATTTTTCATGCCTCCACTGTCGCAAATTTTACGATTTTTCATGCCTCCACTGTCGCAAAATTTTACGATTTTTCATGCCTCCACTGTCGCAAAATTTTACGATTTTTCATGCCTCCACTGTCGCAAAATTTTACGATTTTTCATGCCTCCACTGTCGCAAAATTTTACGATTTTTTCATGCCTCCACTGTCGCAAATTTTACGATTTTTCATGCCTCCACTGTCGCAAAATTTTACGATTTTTCATGCCTCCACTGTCGCAAAATTTTCCGATTTTTCATGCCTCCACTGTCGCAAAATTTTACGATTTTTCATGCCTCCACTGTCGCAAATTTTTACGATTTTTTCATGCCTCCACTGTCGCAAATTTTTACGATTTTTTCATGCCTCCACTGTCGCAAATTTTACGATTTTTCATGCCTCCACTGTCGCAAAATTTTCCGATTTTTCATGCCTCCACTGTCGCAAATTTTACGATTTTTTCATGCCTCCACTGTCGCAAAATTTTACGATTTTTCATGCCTCCACTGTCGCAAAATTTTACGATTTTTTCATGCCTCCACTGTCGCAAAATTTTACGATTTTTCATGCCTCCACTGTCGCAAATTTTACGATTTTTTCATGCCTCCACTGTCGCAAAATTTTCCGATTTTTTCATGCCTCCACTGTCGCAAATTTTACGATTTTTCATGCCTCCACTGTCGCAAAATTTTCCGATTTTTCATGCCTCCACTGTCGCAAATTTTACGATTTTTCATGCCTCCACTGTCGCAAAATTTTACGATTTTTTCATGCCTCCACTGTCGCAAATTTTACGATTTTTCATGCCTCCACTGTCGCAAAATTTTACGATTTTTCATGCCTCCACTGTCGCAAATTTTACGATTTTTCATGCCTCCACTGTCGCAAAATTTTACGATTTTTCATGCCTCCACTGTCGCAAAATTTTACGATTTTTCATGCCTCCACTGTCGCAAATTTTACGATTTTTCATGCCTCCACTGTCGCAAAATTTTACGATTTTTCATGCCTCCACTGTCGCAAAATTTTACGATTTTTCATGCCTCCACTGTCGCAAATTTTACGATTTTTTCATGCCTCCACTGTCGCAAAATTTTCCGATTTTTCATGCCTCCACTGTCGCAAATTTTACGATTTTTCATGCCTCCACTGTCGCAAATTTTACGATTTTTCATGCCTCCACTGTCGCAAAATTTTACGATTTTTTCATGCCTCCACTGTCGCAAAATTTTCCGATTTTTCATGCCTCCACTGTCGCAAATTTTACGATTTTTCATGCCTCCACTGTCGCAAAATTTTACGATTTTTTCATGCCTCCACTGTCGCAAAATTTTACGATTTTTCATGCCTCCACTGTCGCAAAATTTTACGATTTTTCATGCCTCCACTGTCGCAAAATTTTCCGATTTTTCATGCCTCCACTGTCGCAAATTTTACGATTTTTTCATGCCTCCACTGTCGCAAAATTTTACGATTTTTCATGCCTCCACTGTCGCAAAATTTTACGATTTTTTCATGCCTCCACTGTCGCAAAATTTTACGATTTTTCATGCCTCCACTGTCGCAAAATTTTCCGATTTTTCATGCCTCCACTGTCGCAAATTTTACGATTTTTCATGCCTCCACTGTCGCAAAATTTTCCGATTTTTTCATGCCTCCACTGTCGCAAATTTTACGATTTTTCATGCCTCCACTGTCGCAAAATTTTACGATTTTTTCATGCCTCCACTGTCGCAAATTTTCCGATTTTTCATGCCTCCACTGTCGCAAATTTTACGATTTTTTCATGCCTCCACTGTCGCAAATTTTACGATTTTTCATGCCTCCACTGTCGCAAATTTTACGATTTTTCATGCCTCCACTGTCGCAAATTTTACGATTTTTCATGCCTCCACTGTCGCAAAATTTTCCGATTTTTCATGCCTCCACTGTCGCAAATTTTTACGATTTTTTCATGCCTCCACTGTCGCAAAATTTTCCGATTTTTCATGCCTCCACTGTCGCAAATTTTACGATTTTTCATGCCTCCACTGTCGCAAATTTTCCGATTTTTCATGCCTCCACTGTCGCAAAATTTTACGATTTTTCATGCCTCCACTGTCGCAAATTTTTACGATTTTTTCATGCCTCCACTGTCGCAAATTTTTACGATTTTTTCATGCCTCCACTGTCGCAAAATTTTCCGATTTTTCATGCCTCCACTGTCGCAAAATTTTACGATTTTTCATGCCTCCACTGTCGCAAAATTTTACGATTTTTTCATGCCTCCACTGTCGCAAATTTTACGATTTTTCATGCCTCCACTGTCGCAAAATTTTCCGATTTTTCATGCCTCCACTGTCGCAAAATTTTACGATTTTTCATGCCTCCACTGTCGCAAAATTTTACGATTTTTCATGCCTCCACTGTCGCAAAATTTTACGATTTTTCATGCCTCCACTGTCGCAAAATTTTCCGATTTTTTCATGCCTCCACTGTCGCAAAATTTTTACGATTTTTCATGCCTCCACTGTCGCAAATTTTTACGATTTTTTCATGCCTCCACTGTCGCAAATTTTACGATTTTTCATGCCTCCACTGTCGCAAAATTTTTTTTTTTCATGCCTCCACTGTCGCAAATTTTACGATTTTTCATGCCTCCACTGTCGCAAATTTTACGATTTTTCATGCCTCCACTGTCGCAAATTTTACGATTTTTCATGCCTCCACTGTCGCAAAATTTTACGATTTTTCATGCCTCCACTGTCGCAAAATTTTCCGATTTTTCATGCCTCCACTGTCGCAAATTTTTACGATTTTTTTCATGCCTCCACTGTCCACTGTCGCAAATTTTACGATTTTTTCATGCCTCCACTGTCGCAAAATTTTACGATTTTTCATGCCTCCACTGTCGCAAAATTTTACGATTTTTCATGCCTCCACTGTCGCAAAATTTTCCGATTTTTCATGCCTCCACTGTCGCAAAATTTTACGATTTTTCATGCCTCCACTGTCGCAAATTTTCCGATTTTTCATGCCTCCACTGTCGCAAAATTTTACGATTTTTCATGCCTCCACTGTCGCAAATTTTACGATTTTTCATGCCTCCACTGTCGCAAAATTTTACGATTTTTCATGCCTCCACTGTCGCAAATTTTTACGATTTTTTCATGCCTCCACTGTCGCAAATTTTTACGATTTTTTCATGCCTCCACTGTCGCAAATTTTACGATTTTTCATGCCTCCACTGTCGCAAATTTTACGATTTTTTCATGCCTCCACTGTCGCAAATTTTACGATTTTTCATGCCTCCACTGTCGCAAAATTTTACGATTTTTCATGCCTCCACTGTCGCAAAATTTTCCGATTTTTCATGCCTCCACTGTCGCAAAATTTTCCGATTTTTTCATGCCTCCACTGTCGCAAAATTTTACGATTTTTCATGCCTCCACTGTCGCAAATTTTTACGATTTTTTCATGCCTCCACTGTCGCAAATTTTTACGATTTTTTCATGCCTCCACTGTCGCAAATTTTACGATTTTTCATGCCTCCACTGTCGCAAAATTTTACGATTTTTCATGCCTCCACTGTCGCAAAATTTTACGATTTTTCATGCCTCCACTGTCGCAAATTTTACGATTTTTCATGCCTCCACTGTCGCAAAATTTTCCGATTTTTTCATGCCTCCACTGTCGCAAATTTTACGATTTTTCATGCCTCCACTGTCGCAAAATTTTACGATTTTTCATGCCTCCACTGTCGCAAAATTTTACGATTTTTTCATGCCTCCACTGTCGCAAAATTTTACGATTTTTCATGCCTCCACTGTCGCAAAATTTTACGATTTTTCATGCCTCCACTGTCGCAAAATTTTCCGATTTTTTCATGCCTCCACTGTCGCAAAA
Source organism: Drosophila sulfurigaster albostrigata (assembly GCF_023558435.1). Classification (NCBI taxonomy): domain Eukaryota; kingdom Metazoa; phylum Arthropoda; class Insecta; order Diptera; family Drosophilidae; genus Drosophila; species Drosophila sulfurigaster. Next base: position 14,814 of record NC_084881.1, read on the forward strand.
TTTTACGATTTTTCATGCCTCCACTGTCGCAAAAATTTTTTACGATTTTTCATGCCTCCACTGTCGCAAATTTTTACGATTTTTTCATGCCTCCACTGTCGCAAAATTTTCCGATTTTTTCATGCCTCCACTGTCGCAAATTTTTACGATTTTTCATGCCTCCACTGTCGCAAATTTTTACGATTTTTTCATGCCTCCACTGTCGCAAATTTTTACGATTTTTTCATGCCTCCACTGTCGCAAATTTTACGATTTTTTCATGCCTCCACTGTCGCAAAATTTTCCGATTTTTCATGCCTCCACTGTCGCAAATTTTACGATTTTTTCATGCCTCCACTGTCGCAAATTTTTACGATTTTTTCATGCCTCCACTGTCGCAAATTTTTACGATTTTTTCATGCCTCCACTGTCGCAAATTTTTACGATTTTTCATGCCTCCACTGTCGCAAATTTTACGATTTTTCATGCCTCCACTGTCGCAAATTTTTACGATTTTTTCATGCCTCCACTGTCGCAAATTTTTACGATTTTTTCATGCCTCCACTGTCGCAAATTTTACGATTTTTCATGCCTCCACTGTCGCAAATTTTACGATTTTTCATGCCTCCACTGTCGCAAATTTTACGATTTTTTCATGCCTCCACTGTCGCAAATTTTACGATTTTTTCATGCCTCCACTGTCGCAAAATTTTACGATTTTCATGCCTCCACTGTCGCAAATTTTACGATTTTTCATGCCTCCACTGTCGCAAAATTTTACGATTTTTCATGCCTCCACTGTCGCAAATTTTCCGATTTTTTCATGCCTCCACTGTCGCAAAATTTTACGATTTTTCATGCCTCCACTGTCGCAAATTTTCCGATTTTTCATGCCTCCACTGTCGCAAAATTTTACGATTTTTCATGCCTCCACTGTCGCAAAATTTTCCGATTTTTCATGCCTCCACTGTCGCAAAATTTTACGATTTTTTCATGCCTCCACTGTCGCAAAATTTTACGATTTTTCATGCCTCCACTGTCGCAAATTTTTACGATTTTTTCATGCCTCCACTGTCGCAAATTTTACGATTTTTTCATGCCTCCACTGTCGCAAATTTTACGATTTTTCATGCCTCCACTGTCGCAAAATTTTCCGATTTTTTCATGCCTCCACTGTCGCAAAATTTTACGATTTTTCATGCCTCCACTGTCGCAAAATTTTACGATTTTTCATGCCTCCACTGTCGCAAAATTTTCCGATTTTTCATGCCTCCACTGTCGCAAAATTTTACGATTTTTCATGCCTCCACTGTCGCAAATTTTTACGATTTTTTCATGCCTCCACTGTCGCAAAATTTTCCGATTTTTTCATGCCTCCACTGTCGCAAATTTTTACGATTTTTTCATGCCTCCACTGTCGCAAAATTTTACGATTTTTCATGCCTCCACTGTCGCAAATTTTTACGATTTTTTCATGCCTCCACTGTCGCAAATTTTTACGATTTTTTCATGCCTCCACTGTCGCAAATTTTCCGATTTTTCATGCCTCCACTGTCGCAAAATTTTACGATTTTTTCATGCCTCCACTGTCGCAAATTTTACGATTTTTCATGCCTCCACTGTCGCAAATTTTACGATTTTTCATGCCTCCACTGTCGCAAATTTTTACGATTTTTCATGCCTCCACTGTCGCAAAATTTTCCGATTTTTTCATGCCTCCACTGTCGCAAATTTTTACGATTTTTCATGCCTCCACTGTCGCAAAATTTTCGATTTTTCATGCCTCCACTGTCGCAAATTTTCCGATTTTTCATGCCTCCACTGTCGCAAAATTTTACGATTTTTTCATGCCTCCACTGTCGCAAAATTTTACGATTTTTCATGCCTCCACTGTCGCAAATTTTACGATTTTTCATGCCTCCACTGTCGCAAAAATTTTTTTCCACTGTCGCAAAATTTTACGATTTTTCATGCCTCCACTGTCGCAAAAAATTTTCCGATTTTTTCATGCCTCCACTGTCGAAAATTTTTACGATTTTTTCATGCCTCCACTGTCGCAAATTTTACGATTTTTCATGCCTCCACTGTCGCAAAATTTTACGATTTTTCATGCCTCCACTGTCGCAAAATTTTACGATTTTTCATGCCTCCACTGTCGCAAAATTTTCCGATTTTTCATGCCTCCACTGTCGCAAATTTTTACGATTTTTTCATGCCTCCACTGTCGCAAAATTTTCCGATTTTTTCATGCCTCCACTGTCGCAAATTTTTACGATTTTTCATGCCTCCACTGTCGCAAAATTTTACGATTTTTCATGCCTCCACTGTCGCAAATTTTTTTACGATTTTTTTTTCATGCCTCCACTGTCGCAAATTTTACGATTTTTCATGCCTCCACTGTCGCAAAATTTTTCCGATTTTTCATGCCTCCACTGTCGCAAAATTTTACGATTTTTCATGCCTCCACTGTCGCAAATTTTACGATTTTTCATGCCTCCACTGTCGCAAATTTTACGATTTTTTCATGCCTCCACTGTCGCAAAATTTTCCGATTTTTCATGCCTCCACTGTCGCAAATTTTACGATTTTTCATGCCTCCACTGTCGCAAATTTTACGATTTTTCATGCCTCCACTGTCGCAAATTTTTACGATTTTTTCATGCCTCCACTGTCGCAAATTTTTACGATTTTTTCATGCCTCCACTGTCGCAAAATTTTCCGATTTTTCATGCCTCCACTGTCGCAAATTTTCCGATTTTTCATGCCTCCACTGTCGCAAATTTTACGATTTTTCATGCCTCCACTGTCGCAAATTTTTACGATTTTTTCATGCCTCCACTGTCGCAAATTTTCCGATTTTTTCATGCCTCCACTGTCGCAAAATTTTCCGATTTTTCATGCCTCCACTGTCGCAAATTTTACGATTTTTCATGCCTCCACTGTCGCAAAATTTTACGATTTTTCATGCCTCCACTGTCGCAAAATTTTACGATTTTTCATGCCTCCACTGTCGCAAAATTTTACGATTTTTCATGCCTCCACTGTCGCAAATTTTACGATTTTTTCATGCCTCCACTGTCGCAAAATTTTACGATTTTTCATGCCTCCACTGTCGCAAATTTTACGATTTTTCATGCCTCCACTGTCGCAAAATTTTCCGATTTTTCATGCCTCCACTGTCGCAAATTTTACGATTTTTCATGCCTCCACTGTCGCAAAATTTTACGATTTTTTCATGCCTCCACTGTCGCAAAATTTTACGATTTTTCATGCCTCCACTGTCGCAAATTTTTCGATTTTTCATGCCTCCACTGTCGCAAATTTTACGATTTTTCATGCCTCCACTGTCGCAAATTTTACGATTTTTCATGCCTCCACTGTCGCAAATTTTCCGATTTTTCATGCCTCCACTGTCGCAAAATTTTACGATTTTTCATGCCTCCACTGTCGCAAATTTTACGATTTTTCATGCCTCCACTGTCGCAAAATTTTACGATTTTTCATGCCTCCACTGTCGCAAAATTTTACGATTTTTTCATGCCTCCACTGTCGCAAAATTTTACGATTTTTCATGCCTCCACTGTCGCAAAATTTTACGATTTTTTCATGCCTCCACTGTCGCAAAATTTTACGATTTTTCATGCCTCCACTGTCGCAAAATTTTACGATTTTTTCATGCCTCCACTGTCGCAAAATTTTACGATTTTTCATGCCTCCACTGTCGCAAATTTTCCGATTTTTTCATGCCTCCACTGTCGCAAAATTTTACGATTTTTCATGCCTCCACTGTCGCAAAATTTTACGATTTTTTCATGCCTCCACTGTCGCAAATTTTTACGATTTTTTCATGCCTCCACTGTCGCAAATTTTTACGATTTTTTCATGCCTCCACTGTCGCAAAATTTTACGATTTTTCATGCCTCCACTGTCGCAAATTTTACGATTTTTTCATGCCTCCACTGTCGCAAAATTTTACGATTTTTCATGCCTCCACTGTCGCAAATTTTACGATTTTTTCATGCCTCCACTGTCGCAAAATTTTACGATTTTTCATGCCTCCACTGTCGCAAAAAATTTTTTTTCCACTGTCGATTTTTTTTTCATGCCTCCACTGTCGCAAATTTTACGATTTTTCATGCCTCCACTGTCGCAAAATTTTACGATTTTTTCATGCCTCCACTGTCGCAAATTTTACGATTTTTCATGCCTCCACTGTCGCAAAATTTTACGATTTTTTCATGCCTCCACTGTCGCAAAATTTTACGATTTTTCATGCCTCCACTGTCGCAAAATTTTCCGATTTTTTCATGCCTCCACTGTCGCAAAATTTTACGATTTTTTCATGCCTCCACTGTCGCAAAATTTTCCGATTTTTTCATGCCTCCACTGTCGCAAAATTTTACGATTTTTCATGCCTCCACTGTCGCAAAATTTTACGATTTTTCATGCCTCCACTGTCGCAAAATTTTCCGATTTTTCATGCCTCCACTGTCGCAAAATTTTACGATTTTTTCATGCCTCCACTGTCGCAAAATTTTACGATTTTTCATGCCTCCACTGTCGCAAAATTTTCCGATTTTTCATGCCTCCACTGTCGCAAAATTTTACGATTTTTCATGCCTCCACTGTCGCAAATTTTTTTGATTTTTTTCATGCCTCCACTGTCGCAAAATTTTACGATTTTTCATGCCTCCACTGTCGCAAAATTTTACGATTTTTTCATGCCTCCACTGTCGCAAATTTTACGATTTTTTCATGCCTCCACTGTCGCAAAATTTTCCGATTTTTCATGCCTCCACTGTCGCAAAATTTTACGATTTTTCATGCCTCCACTGTCGCAAAATTTTCCGATTTTTTCATGCAAATTTTCCGATTTTTCATGCCAAATTTTCCACTGTCGCAAAATTTTACGATTTTTCATGCCTCCACTGTCGCAAATTTTACGATTTTTCATGCCTCCACTGTCGCAAAATTTTACGATTTTTTCATGCCTCCACTGTCGCAAAATTTTACGATTTTTCATGCCTCCACTGTCGCAAATTTTACGATTTTTCATGCCTCCACTGTCGCAAAATTTTACGATTTTTTCATGCCTCCACTGTCGCAAATTTTTACGATTTTTTCATGCCTCCACTGTCGCAAATTTTTACGATTTTTTCATGCCTCCACTGTCGCAAAATTTTACGATTTTTCATGCCTCCACTGTCGCAAATTTTACGATTTTTCATGCCTCCACTGTCGCAAAATTTTACGATTTTTCATGCCTCCACTGTCGCAAAATTTTACGATTTTTCATGCCTCCACTGTCGCAAAATTTTCCGATTTTTCATGCCTCCACTGTCCTCCACTGTCGCAAAATTTTCCGATTTTTTCATGCCTCCACTGTCGCAAATTTTTACGATTTTTCATGCCTCCACTGTCGCAAAATTTTACGATTTTTCATGCCTCCACTGTCGCAAAATTTTACGATTTTTCATGCCTCCACTGTCGCAAATTTTACGATTTTTCATGCCTCCACTGTCGCAAAATTTTACGATTTTTCATGCCTCCACTGTCGCAAATTTTACGATTTTTCATGCCTCCACTGTCGCAAAATTTTACGATTTTTCATGCCTCCACTGTCGCAAATTTTTACGATTTTTTCATGCCTCCACTGTCGCAAATTTTTACGATTTTTTCATGCCTCCACTGTCGCAAATTTTCCGATTTTTCATGCCTCCACTGTCGCAAAATTTTACGATTTTTCATGCCTCCACTGTCGCAAATTTTCCGATTTTTTCATGCCTCCACTGTCGCAAATTTTTACGATTTTTTCATGCCTCCACTGTCGCAAATTTTTACGATTTTTTCATGCCTCCACTGTCGCAAAATTTTACGATTTTTCATGCCTCCACTGTCGCAAAATTTTACGATTTTTCATGCCTCCACTGTCGCAAAATTTTACGATTTTTTCATGCCTCCACTGTCGCAAAATTTTACGATTTTTCATGCCTCCACTGTCGCAAAATTTTACGATTTTTCATGCCTCCACTGTCGCAAAATTTTACGATTTTTTCATGCCTCCACTGTCGCAAAATTTTACGATTTTTCATGCCTCCACTGTCGCAAATTTTACGATTTTTCATGCCTCCACTGTCGCAAAATTTTACGATTTTTCATGCCTCCACTGTCGCAAATTTTACGATTTTTTCATGCCTCCACTGTCGCAAATTTTACGATTTTTCATGCCTCCACTGTCGCAAATTTTCCGATTTTTTCATGCCTCCACTGTCGCAAAATTTTACGATTTTTCATGCCTCCACTGTCGCAAAATTTTACGATTTTTCATGCCTCCACTGTCGCAAAATTTTACGATTTTTCATGCCTCCACTGTCGCAAATTTTTACGATTTTTTCATGCCTCCACTGTCGCAAAATTTTACGATTTTTTCATGCCTCCACTGTCGCAAAATTTTCCGATTTTTCATGCCTCCACTGTCGCAAATTTTTACGATTTTTTCATGCCTCCACTGTCGCAAATTTTTACGATTTTTTCATGCCTCCACTGTCGCAAAATTTTCCGATTTTTCATGCCTCCACTGTCGCAAAATTTTACGATTTTTCATGCCTCCACTGTCGCAAAATTTTACGATTTTTCATGCCTCCACTGTCGCAAATTTTACGATTTTTCATGCCTCCACTGTCGCAAAATTTTACGATTTTTCATGCCTCCACTGTCGCAAAATTTTACGATTTTTTCATGCCTCCACTGTCGCAAATTTTACGATTTTTCATGCCTCCACTGTCGCAAAATTTTACGATTTTTTCATGCCTCCACTGTCGCAAATTTTACGATTTTTCATGCCTCCACTGTCGCAAAATTTTACGATTTTTCATGCCTCCACTGTCGCAAAATTTTACGATTTTTCATGCCTCCACTGTCGCAAATTTTCCGATTTTTCATGCCTCCACTGTCGCAAAATTTTACGATTTTTTCATGCCTCCACTGTCGCAAAATTTTACGATTTTTCATGCCTCCACTGTCGCAAAATTTTCCGATTTTTCATGCCTCCACTGTCGCAAAATTTTACGATTTTTTCATGCCTCCACTGTCGCAAATTTTCCGATTTTTCATGCCTCCACTGTCGCAAAATTTTACGATTTTTCATGCCTCCACTGTCGCAAAATTTTACGATTTTTTCATGCCTCCACTGTCGCAAAAATTTTCCGATTTTTCATGCCTCCACTGTCGCAAATTTTACGATTTTTTCATGCCTCCACTGTCGCAAAAAATTTTTCATTTCGCAAAATTTTACGATTTTTCATGCCTCCACTGTCGCAAAATTTTCCGATTTTTTCATGCCTCCACTGTCGCAAAATTTTACGATTTTTCATGCCTCCACTGTCGCAAAATTTTACGATTTTTCATGCCTCCACTGTCGCAAAATTTTCCGATTTTTCATGCCTCCACTGTCGCAAAATTTTCCGATTTTTCATGCCTCCACTGTCGCAAATTTTCCGATTTTTCATGCCTCCACTGTCGCAAATTTTTACGATTTTTTCATGCCTCCACTGTCGCAAAATTTTCCGATTTTTTCATGCCTCCACTGTCGCAAATTTTACGATTTTTCATGCCTCCACTGTCGCAAAATTTTCCGATTTTTTCATGCCTCCACTGTCGCAAATTTTTACGATTTTTTCATGCCTCCACTGTCGCAAATTTTACGATTTTTCATGCCTCCACTGTCGCAAAATTTTACGATTTTTTCATGCCTCCACTGTCGCAAATTTTCCGATTTTTCATGCCTCCACTGTCGCAAATTTTACGATTTTTCATGCCTCCACTGTCGCAAATTTTCCGATTTTTCATGCCTCCACTGTCGCAAAATTTTCCGATTTTTCATGCCTCCACTGTCGCAAATTTTACGATTTTTTCATGCCTCCACTGTCGCAAAATTTTCCGATTTTTCATGCCTCCACTGTCGCAAAATTTTTACGATTTTTCATGCCTCCACTGTCGCAAATTTTACGATTTTTCATGCCTCCACTGTCGCAAATTTTTCCACTGTCGATTTTTTTTTCATGCCTCCACTGTCGCAAAATTTTACGATTTTTCATGCCTCCACTGTCGCAAATTTTTACGATTTTTTCATGCCTCCACTGTCGCAAATTTTCCGATTTTTTCATGCCTCCACTGTCGCAAAATTTTACGATTTTTCATGCCTCCACTGTCGCAAATTTTCCGATTTTTCATGCCTCCACTGTCGCAAAATTTTACGATTTTTCATGCCTCCACTGTCGCAAAATTTTACGATTTTTTCATGCCTCCACTGTCGCAAAATTTTACGATTTTTCATGCCTCCACTGTCGCAAAATTTTACGATTTTTTCATGCCTCCACTGTCGCAAAATTTTCCGATTTTTCATGCCTCCACTGTCGCAAATTTTACGATTTTTCATGCCTCCACTGTCGCAAAATTTTACGATTTTTTCATGCCTCCACTGTCGCAAATTTTACGATTTTTCATGCCTCCACTGTCGCAAAATTTTCCGATTTTTTCATGCCTCCACTGTCGCAAAATTTTCCGATTTTTCATGCCTCCACTGTCGCAAATTTTACGATTTTTCATGCCTCCACTGTCGCAAATTTTACGATTTTTCATGCCTCCACTGTCGCAAATTTTCCGATTTTTTCATGCCTCCACTGTCGCAAATTTTACGATTTTTCATGCCTCCACTGTCGCAAATTTTCCGATTTTTCATGCCTCCACTGTCGCAAATTTTACGATTTTTTCATGCCTCCACTGTCGCAAATTTTACGATTTTTCATGCCTCCACTGTCGCAAATTTTACGATTTTTCATGCCTCCACTGTCGCAAAATTTTACGATTTTTCATGCCTCCACTGTCGCAAATTTTACGATTTTTCATGCCTCCACTGTCGCAAAATTTTTTTACGATTTTTTCATGCCTCCACTGTCGCAAAATTTTACGATTTCATGCCTCCACTGTCGCAAAATTTTACGATTTTTCATGCCTCCACTGTCGCAAAATTTTACGATTTTTCATGCCTCCACTGTCGCAAAATTTTACGATTTTTCATGCCTCCACTGTCGCAAATTTTACGACTGTTTTTCATGCCTCCACTGTCGCAAATTTTACGATTTTTCATGCCTCCACTGTCGCAAATTTTCCGATTTTTCATGCCTCCACTGTCGCAAATTTTACGATTTTTCATGCCTCCACTGTCGCAAAATTTTCCGATTTTTCATGCCTCCACTGTCGCAAATTTTACGATTTTTCATGCCTCCACTGTCGCAAAATTTTACGATTTTTTCATGCCTCCACTGTCGCAAATTTTACGATTTTTCATGCCTCCACTGTCGCAAAATTTTACGATTTTTCATGCCTCCACTGTCGCAAATTTTACGATTTTTCATGCCTCCACTGTCGCAAATTTTACGATTTTTCATGCCTCCACTGTCGCAAATTTTACGATTTTTCATGCCTCCACTGTCGCAAATTTTCCGATTTTTTCATGCCTCCACTGTCGCAAATTTTACGATTTTTTCATGCCTCCACTGTCGCAAAATTTTCCGATTTTTCATGCCTCCACTGTCGCAAAATTTTACGATTTTTCATGCCTCCACTGTCGCATTTTTTTTCCGATTTTTCATGCCTCCACTGTCGCAAAATTTTACGATTTTTTCATGCCTCCACTGTCGCAAAATTTTCCGATTTTTCATGCCTCCACTGTCGCAAATTTTACGATTTTTTCATGCCTCCACTGTCGCAAATTTTACGATTTTTCATGCCTCCACTGTCGCAAATTTTACGATTTTTTCATGCCTCCACTGTCGCAAAATTTTACGATTTTTCATGCCTCCACTGTCGCAAAATTTTCCGATTTTTCATGCCTCCACTGTCGCAAATTTTACGATTTTTTCATGCCTCCACTGTCGCAAATTTTACGATTTTTCATGCCTCCACTGTCGCAAATTTTACGATTTTTCATGCCTCCACTGTCGCAAATTTTACGATTTTTCATGCCTCCACTGTCGCAAATTTTACGATTTTTCATGCCTCCACTGTCGCAAAATTTTACGATTTTTCATGCCTCCACTGTCGCAAAATTTTACGATTTTTTCATGCCTCCACTGTCGCAAATTTTACGATTTTTCATGCCTCCACTGTCGCAAAAATTTTCCACGATTTTTCATGCCTCCACTGTCGCAAAATTTTACGATTTTTCATGCCTCCACTGTCGCAAAATTTTACGATTTTTCATGCCTCCACTGTCGCAAATTTTCCGATTTTTCATGCCTCCACTGTCGCAAAATTTTCCGATTTTTCATGCCTCCACTGTCGCAAAATTTTCCGATTTTTTCATGCCTCCACTGTCGCAAATTTTTACGATTTTTCATGCCTCCACTGTCGCAAAATTTTACGATTTTTCATGCCTCCACTGTCGCAAAACGATTTTTCCGATTTTTTCATGCCTCCACTGTCGCAAAATTTTACGATTTTTCATGCCTCCACTGTCGCAAAATTTTACGATTTTTTCATGCCTCCACTGTCGCAAAATTTTACGATTTTTCATGCCTCCACTGTCGCAAAATTTTCCGATTTTTCATGCCTCCACTGTCGCAAAATTTTCCGATTTTTTCATGCCTCCACTGTCGCAAATTTTACGATTTTTTCATGCCTCCACTGTCGCAAATTTTTACGATTTTTCATGCCTCCACTGTCGCAAAATTTTACGATTTTTTCATGCCTCCACTGTCGCAAATTTTACGATTTTTCATGCCTCCACTGTCGCAAATTTTACGATTTTTCATGCCTCCACTGTCGCAAATTTTACGATTTTTCATGCCTCCACTGTCGCAAAATTTTACGATTTTTCATGCCTCCACTGTCGCAAAATTTTACGATTTTTCATGCCTCCACTGTCGCAAAATTTTACGATTTTTCATGCCTCCACTGTCGCAAATTTTTACGATTTTTCATGCCTCCACTGTCGCAAATTTTACGATTTTTCATGCCTCCACTGTCGCAAATTTTACGATTTTTCATGCCTCCACTGTCGCAAAATTTTACGATTTTTCATGCCTCCACTGTCGCAAAATTTTCCGATTTTTCATGCCTCCACTGTCGCAAAATTTTACGATTTTTCATGCCTCCACTGTCGCAAATTTTCCGATTTTTTCATGCCTCCACTGTCGCATTTTTTTGCCTCCACTGTCGATTTTTCATGCCTCCACTGTCGCAAATTTTCCGATTTTTTCATGCCTCCACTGTCGCAAAATTTTCCGATTTTTCATGCCTCCACTGTCGCAAAATTTTCCGATTTTTCATGCCTCCACTGTCGCAAAATTTTCCGATTTTTTCATGCCTCCACTGTCGTAAATTTTTACGATTTTTTTATGCCTCCACTGTCGCAAAATTTTCCGATTTTTCATGCCTCCACTGTCGCAAAATTTTACGATTTTTCATGCCTCCACTGTCGCAAATTTTTACGATTTTTTCATGCCTCCACTGTCGCAAATTTTACGATTTTTTCATGCCTCCACTGTCGCAAATTTTTCCGATTTTTTCATGCCTCCACTGTCGCAAATTTTTACGATTTTTCCTGTTCCGCACGTCGGACGGTGAGATCCGTGACTTTGAGTTGAACACAGTGACATTCGGTGTCAACTGTGCGCCTTTCCTGGCTCTACGAGTCCTCCATCAACTTGCTGATGACATACGCTTGGAGTATCCCCTCGCAAGCCGAGTCATTTCCAACAACATGTACGTGGACGACGTCCTAGCAGGGACACACACAAGAGAAGAGGCCATCCGGACCATTGCGGAAGTGTGTGCAGCCCTGAACAGCGCTGGCTTCCCGCTGAGGAAGTGGACGTCGAACCATAAGAGCGTTCTTAAGGACATTCCAAAGGACCATCTACTTCGAGAAGATTTCCTCAAACTCGAAGACTCCAGTACGGCGAAAACTCTGGGCATCAGGTGGCAAGCTCACGATGACGAGTTCTTCTTCATGCCACCAGAAGTTGCCCATCAGGACTCCTACACGAAGAGGGAAGTGCTCTCGCAAATCGCTAAGCTTTTCGACCCAGCCGGGTGGCTGGCCCCTTTCGTTATCCGAGCCAAGATCTTCATGCAGGAGATCTGGCTGAGAACGCTCGAATGGGACGAGCATCTACCCACGGATCTCTCACTCCAATGGAAGGAGTACCTCCAGAGCTATCCTGCTCTGGGAAAGATCCGGATTCCAAGATGGGTCCAATTCCAGACACGGGTGAAGCTCCAGTACCACGGATTCTGTGATGCATCAGAAAGGGCGTACGGAGCAGCGATCTGTGTCCGTGTGGAGACGGCGAACAAGGTTTCCACACATCTCCTTACTGCAAAGACAAAGGTGGCTCCTGTCAAGTCTCTCTCAGTGCCACGTCTGGAGCTTTGTGGCGCAGTCCTCTTGGCTGAGTTATCTGCAGCCCTCCTCCTGAATCTGCCAGCAGAAAGTTTCCAGACTTTCTTTTGGACTGATTCAACAATTGTTCTCGCCTGAACAAGCCACGCTGCAGATGGACAACCTTTGTGGCCAATCGCGTGGCCAAGATCGTCCAAGCCAGCGACGCCAAGAACTGGTCGCATGTGCGATCCGAGCACAATCCGGCAGATCTCGCAAGCCGAGGTGTCCTGCCACAAGAATTGATGCGTAATCCTTTGTGGTGGCATGAACCAGAGTGGCTTCATCTCCCGTCGGATCAATGGCCAACATCTCCAAGTCCCATTTCGGAGACTCTGCTGGAGCAACGGATGATGTGCAACGTCGCTAAGTTACCTCCTACTCCTGACTTCCTAAATAAGTTCTCTGAGTTTGGCAAGGCATTGCGCACGTCCGCCTATGTCCTCAGATTCATCGATAGGAGTCGGAAGTTGGCAGTTCCCAGCTCTATCGTGGTCCAGGCGGATGAGCTGTCACGGATCCAAGAGCGGCTAATCGTCATGGCTCAACGACACACTTTTCCACAACAATACCAATGTCTGCAGTCCAAGCAGCAGGTTCCTTCCTCAAGTTCAATCCGAAACTTGAAGGGGATTCTACGGGCCTGTGGGCGTCTGAGGGCATCCCACTCGCTGCGTTACGATGAGAGTCATCCAATCATCCTCTCGTATTCCTCGTCCTTTGCACGACTACTGGTTCGTTTCACCCATCGTATATCCTTACATGGGGGTAACCAAGTCGTCATGCGGCTGATCCGTTCCAGATTCTGGATTCCAAAATTGAAGGTCCTCGTTAAATCCACCATCAACTCCTGCAAGGTTTGCGTCATCTACAGGAAGAGATTGCAGGCCCAAATGATGGGGGACTTGCCCAAGGAAAGGGCGTCCTACTCGAGACCTTTCACGCACACTGGAGTCGACTTCGCCGGCCCATTCGAAATAAAGAATTACACTGGCCGAGCCTGCCTCATCACCAAAGGGTATGTCTGCGTCTTCGTGTGCTTCAGCACGAAGGCGATCCACTTGGGGCAACATCGGATCTCACGACGGAGAAATTCCTGGCCGCATTCTCCCGTTTCATCGCACGGCGCGGGTGTCCACACCAAATGTACTCGGACAACGGGAAAACCTTCGTTGGAGCTGACAAGATGATCTCCAACGACTTCTTGGAAGCGACGAGGGACTGCATCATCGCACAACACGCCCACAAGAGCCTATCCTGGCACTTCAACCCGCCGGGCGCCCCGCATATGGGTGGATTATGGGAAGCCGGCGTAAAGAGTTTTAAGGCACTCTTTTACAAGGCGACATCCACCTCGAAATATACGTTCGAAGAGTTGTCCACTCTGCTCGCTAAGATCGAAGCCTGCCTGAATTCGAGGCCGATTTCCCCTATGTCCGAGGATCCGTCGGATTTACTAGCGCTCACTCCTGGCCATTTCCTCATAGGTGGCCCTCTTATTTCGGTGTTGGAACCACCAATTAACCAACCGGCCACCTCCATCCTCAATCGATGGCAGCGACTGAAGGCTCTCCACCAACAATTTTGTTTCCGTTGGAAAGATGAGTACCTGAAGGAGCTGCACAAACGGACGAAATGGCAATCCCTACCCGGAACCTTCGGATCGGTGACATGGTCGTCATAAAGGAAGACAACCTCCCTCGAACGAGTGGCGCCTAGGACGGGTGCTGACGACGTGTCCAGGCACCGACGCCAAGGTCCGAGTGGTAGATGTGCTCACGGCGCGGGGTACCATCCGAAGACCCGTTGCCAAACTTATTCTACTCCCGATGGACAGCAAACTGACCCTCCACGTCAGAAGGACTGAAGGACGAATAACATCCTATCCTGTACTCTTATTCGTCGTCCTGTGTTGTCCTATGCTGTCCTGTTCCGTGTGTCATTGACACTGCAAAGAGGCTATTACAATAATCGTTTGTTTCTTTTTTTTCATTTCATTTTGCCCCGCTGGCACCAACTCGTTCCGGTGTCGCGTGTGCCGTGGGATCCACCCACTCCGGAAGTGTCAACGATTCCTGAGGCTGACAGCGGAGAACGGTTGAGAGCAGTACTCATCAACAAGTACTGCTCTAACTGTCTGGCCCACCAACACCGGGCAATCCTGCCGCAGCGCGGGAAGGTGCAGAGTGTGTCGGGGGGACCACCACACACTGCTGCACTTCAAGGAGGCACGCAGCGCTCACCCCAACCGTCAGCGACGAGGCGATAACCAACCGGTCTCCACCCGGTCCCGAACCCCAACAAGGCCACGCTCGCCAAGGCCACGCTCGCCACGGCCACGCTCGCCACAGTCACGCTCCCGCTCGCCGTCACCCCATCGACCGGCCTCGCCGACGTCCGAGGAGGCCTTTCCGACGTCGCTCGCATCCTTGTTGCAGGACAAGGCTGTGAGCATACTTCCGACGGCCAACATCCTGATTGACACCGGATGCAAGACATTCGAGATGCGAGCGCTGATCGACCCGTGCGCGGCGACCAGCCGTATCAGCGCATCTTTGGCAACGGCCTACCGGCTATCCGTCACCCGCGTTGGTACGGAAGGCGTCTGCACGGCGATCATCCGCTCGCGGACATCCGAGTTCCGTCGAAAGGTGCTGCTGCAGGTGGACTCGCAACTCTGCTGCCGCACCCCCTCCGAACCGTCGATGGCGACAACTTGGAGCAGTTCCGCAGCATCACGCTCGCCGACGAACGCTGGTTCCCGCCATCGATGGTGTCCCTGGTGCTCGGCACTGATGTGTATCCTCACATCATCCAACCTGGCCTCCTGCCGAGCACCAACGGTTTGCCAATGGCCCAGAATTCCACCTTGGGTTGGATTCTGTCCGGTCCATTTGGACAATGATACCGTTTGCAACTCATTGCAAGGGGGGAAGATGTTGATGCCAGATGACTGCAGGTGTGACCACTCAGGCCAGCTGACAGTGTGGTCGCGATCGAAAGTTATCGATAGCGACAAAGCTAGTATATTGTGCGTGTGACCGTGTCATACGCACAGACACACTGTTCTTGGTTTCCTCTGAAGATGGTCACCCTGCCCTTTTTAGTGCTTTTTCCTACTCCGCCTTTATCATATGTTCAAATTTTCTTCTACGCATACAACACATGTAATATTTTCAAGTGAAATAAAACACCATACAAGTTTCAAGTCTATAATAATTAAAAAGTGAAAGTGTTATTATTTAATCAAGCGTCGCCCCCCTACATAACTTTAATTCAGTGTCAGTAAGTGTGCGACTAGCAAATGATACTGGTTTTTCATTGTTAGGTGTGCCTTGAGAGAGGACTGCTCCTATTGCCACATTACTTGCGTCTGTCGTAAGAGTGAAAGGTTTTGAAAAATCCGGATATTCTAACAATGGATCATTACATAATAGGTTTTTACAATCTTCAAATGCGGATAAGAATTCTTTGCCAATTTTTACTAAATTTTTACCTTTTTATTGTTGTGTTAAGGGCTTAGTGATTGTAGCAAAATCTTTAATGAATTGTCTATAATATCCGAGCAGACCTAAAAATGATTTTATTTGTTTTCTGGTTTTTGGAAGTGGAAATGATTTTATGGCACTAATCTTTTTTGGATTTGGAATACTTGTGTGTGGTCTCTCACGTCCGCAGCTAATCTGTCCAGTATGTTAGCAAAGTCCGAGATTGGCAAACTCGGGGCTAGGTATACGCTGTACACCCAAACGCTGCCCACTAGCGCCCTGACGAAGCCGCCGTCAGCCTGTTGGTAGCCAAACTGGGGTGGGTTTCTGCCACAAACCCATATAGCCGCCTTGCCGGTGTGGTCGCACGTCCAATCAGCTCCATAACCAGATCTGAAGGGTTCACTAAGAACGCATACATTCACCTCGTTCTCCCTGACCGACTCCAGTAGGAGGTCCTGAGCCGCTGCACAGTGGTTAAGGTTCAGCTGCATAATCTTCATAGTGAGTGTTTGTTATTTCGCCCATTTGCCGAAGCGCAGAGTTTGCTACCCGCCGCGTGGTTGACCTCACTGATACCTTTAGTTATGCAAAGAAAGCATCTCGCTGGTCTGTTGCATGAGGCCGCTTTATGGTTTTGCTCACCAAATTTGAAGCAGCTTGTATTTGCTCTGTCCACCACGCTTTGGCACTTGCTCGCAATGTGCCCAAAGTCCAAGCATTTAAAACACCGAGTCCTCGGCTTCTGTTCGGCTACTCTGCATCGCGTCCACCCGATTTTCAGCTTTCCCAGCTGTGCAATTTTTTTGGCCCAAATTGGAGGCACCAGGGCCGTCGCCGCCTGAGTGTTGGCGTAAGCTGGTCTTATGCTCTTTACCTGGGATAGATTTGCCGGCATGCCAACTTGCTCCGCCATCGCTTTCGCAATCTCGCAAGTTCGTCCAGGTCTCTGACAACCAGCTGCGTGAGCTGAGACAGAGTGCGCACCTGTGCACAGTCTCCCAACACTTTCTCGATCTCCTCTCGCAGTTTGTCTGTGTTGTCCAGACCTGTTCCTCCAAGTTCGAGCAGCAGATCGCCCTTGGCAGTTCTGCGCGCAGTGGTTACTCTGTCTGAGACGTCTTTGAGTCTGCCGTCCTGCCGTCTCGTGACTAGAGAGAGCACATCGCTGTAGCTCATCTCACCTTTCGCGCTCACTATCAGCGCGTCCGGGCGTACTTTGCTGGCCTTTTTCTTGGCAGCGGTGGTGATGTTTCCGCTGGTCCTCGGCTCTACGGTTATCCACTCGCCGCCTTGCACCTGGTTGTTTACATTTTTATTGCGCTTTGGGGGAGGAGTTTTCCTCGGCCCGCTCTCCCAGTTGCCGCCAACTTAACTTCAATTGGAGCTGCCTGAGCTGGGACTACTCCTGCGTTGGCGGGATCTCCAGCTGTCTTGTGGCATAGTTGCTCAGCTGCCGCTCGTTGCAGCTTCATCAGCCTCATGAGCTTGCTCCTCATTTTCTTGTTTATGTGCCTCTGAGAGGCGAACTGCTCCGAGAGGCCGTCCAGTTCTGTGCCCATCCGCTCCAGAAGGTCGTTAACTGACCGCTTCTCGCTGGCTGGGCCAGCAACAGTCACGATTCGTGTGACCACCATGTCGGGATCAGACACAGCGACCGCCGACGAGCTGGCTGACTCCTCGCTCTTGGTGTCACCCGTTTGGCTATGGCATGCTGGTGCTTCCACGCTGCCGCCACGGGAACTTCGGCCTACTAACTACTGGTGGTTGTGGTGGAGGTGTGCGCTGCATCGCCAAGCGACAACACGCGCTTTTTCGACCACTTTAGTTAAGTGTACTGGACTGACTTTTTCCTTTTTTGGTGGACTCGAACCGTGGATCGCTGGTAATTGAGAAGCTCGCACCCCTATGTACTGCGCCACTGCAGCTGCACTCTTTCAGCGGAGCTTATTGAGTATATTAGTATGTAGTTCCTGAAAGTATGCACCTTCAAAACACTCGCTGCGCCCACGGCAAGCTACAGGCCCTCCTGGGAGTATGCACTTAATTTTGTTAAGCTTTGCAAGCTTTGCGCTGAGCTTAGGGTTGGCCGTCTGGCAACGCCAAAGCGCCCAGTCTGGCTGAGCAGCTGATGGTAGTGTAGCCCTCGTCGTCAGCTGATCGTAGGAGTGCAATTGCAATTGTTTTGCACTAGTTGTGGTCAATTGCACTGGATCCAACAACAATTTCCCTCGCAGCCGTCAAATCTGCCAATGTACCTCCTGATAACGCGGCTACTCACGACGTCCGGCAGCAGGTGTCCCGACCGTCCGTAAGTATGCAAGGCTTGGACACAGCTCAAGCTCACTCGTAGACACTTTTTCAGAGTTCCGACTCGGTTTGACGAATTCAGAGCGATCGAAAGGAGCGCCTTCAAAACGCGACCGGCTTGTGGAAAACTGTGGGTGCGTGTGTGTGTGCGTATGTGTGTGTGTGTGTGTGTGTGTGTGTGTGTGTGTGTGTGTGTGTGTTTTTTTTATTCGATATAAACTAGATATAATAATAAATATAACATCAATTAAAGCAATGGATAGAAGATAGAAAGAAATAAAGTGTCAAGGAGATTCTCGTGGTACTGCCGTGAGGTATTGCTTCACGAGACCTTGACGAAAGCTCACTCCGCTCCACTTCACCTGCGGGTACGTTCCCCTCTAGACTCCGTAGTGCGGTGGTCACTTTCTCTGCATAGCTGCATACCGCTGACCAGTACTCTTCTTTCTCCATCATACGGTTCACAACAGAGGCCGTTGTCACTTTACATCCTATTGCTCCTTCAAGCTCTCGTCACTCACAAGAAAAGCGCCGAGAGCACACTAAGATGTGCTCCGCCGTTTCTTCGACTTCGGGATGGCACCATAAGCACATCGGGTCACTTTCGTGTTCAAATCTATACAGATAGCTGCGGAAGCAGCCGTGCCCACTCAGAATCTGTGTCAGGTGGAAGTTGACGAAGCCGAATTTCCTGCTGACCCATTTACATATGTTTGGGATTAGGGCATGGGTCCAGCGGCCCTTGCCAAATAAGTCCCACTTTTCCTGCCATTTCCTTAGGCACTCTGCTTTAAAATTGGACGACGCGTTGTGTTCGTCTTTCAGCCTATTCTCCCTTTTATTCCTGTAGCTATTGGACATCTCTAGCGCCAGTATGTCCAGTGGCATTATGCCTGCTAAGGCTAAAGCGGCGTCGTCCGAGATGGTTCTGAAGCCACTACAGACCCGCAACGCGCAGAGTCGATAGGTTGACTGCATCTTCCTCCTGTACGCCTGTTAATAATGTAGCTAAAAGGTTTGTTTTTGTCTGCCACCGGTTCTTGATACCAGTAACAATTTCGTTGCCGCAACCTGTACTTGAAACAAATTGAGCTCGGAGAAGTGAATACCACGAGTTTTCGTTGAGTACTGATTTTATTGTGGAATATGCAGGGTTTATATATACAATATCTTAAGAACTAATGTTTGTTTAGGTCCAATTCTTATCTGTTTATAGTTTACAATGTGTAGCCTGATAATCAATAGTTGTCTCATAGTTTATTAGTCTGAACAGTTGTAAAGTAGGATAACCTTATCTTATATCGCTTAAGTTTATGACGCATGTAGGTCAAATCATGCGTGCTGATAGATGGTGTGAAGTCGTAAATGCGCAGCGGTGCCTGTTTGTATAGGACTATCTGTTATCTATCAGCAGCGTACGATTTTCTGCTTGTCTCGAAATCGTACAACGCCTTTACCTCAATTGCTTGCACCCATACTGGAGCGCCGTAGAGCATTGTTGCTCGAACCACATTTTGCAGAAGAAGGCGCCGACCTTGCTTGGGGCTGCGCGTATTTATCATTATTCTGCTCAAGGCCTGCCCTACGACAGCGGCTCTCTTTCCAGCATACTCCAGGTGTTCGCGGAAGCTTAGCCTCGTGTCGATTAGGACGCCTAGGTACTTGATGGCTCGGCTCGACACTATGGAGGTCCGACCAAGGTTTATGTGAGCCACTTCGACGTTTTACGACTGCTTATAACGACCGCTTCGGTTTTGTGGTCAGCTAATTGCAGCCCCACTGTCGCAAGCCAGTCCTTGACAGTGGCTACTGCTGCGCTACAAAGTAGCTCAGCGTCGCCCAAGTGTTTAGCTGTCACCACTAAGGCCACATCGTCTGCAAATCCTACAATTGTTACCCTCTCTGGAACTTCAAGGCGCAGGCCATGCCGTCGTACATGGTGTTCCATAGCAGCGGGCCCAACACGGATCCTTGCGGAACTCCTCCAGTGATATTAAACGATTTTGTTCCGTTCTCCGTTCTATACATCAGGATGCGCTTCCTAAAATAGTCTTCTAATATTCCCATTAAGTAGCTCGGAGTGTTGAACCGCCTTAAGGCCTCAATAATGCAGCTCTATTTTGCAGAATTAAAAGCGTTCTTAACGTCAAGAGTCATTACAATACAATACTCCTTAGCACCACCACGCCATCTGCTGCCTGCGATGGCTCTTCTTGCAATGTCTTCTACGTGTGAGATAGCGTCTACTGTTGAGTGCTCCTTTCTGAATCCGAATTGCATGGGTGAGAGATCTCCTGCTTGACGGATAGACTCCTCTATTCTATGGCCCACCAGCCTCTCCAATATTTTGCCTGCTGTATCGAGCAGACAAATCGGTTGGTAGGACGACGGCGAATCAAGTGGCTTGTTCGGCTTTGCGATCAACACCAGGTTCTGCAACTTCCATGGGCGGGGGAAGACTCCTTGTCTCAGACACTTCCCAAACACTTCTACAAAACAATCCGGGTTGAGCCTGATAGCCATCCTCAGCACCCGATTTGGAATCTCGTCCGGTCCAGGAGACTTTGAGTCCTTGATTTTTGCCGCTGCCCGCAGCACTTCGTCTACTGTCACATCCGGTACCTCCGTGTAGAGCTGGGGCTCTACGTGATCTTCGACTGAGGGGACAGTGAAGGATCCCGTGAACAGCGCATCCACTATGCTATCGAGGACGACCTCTTCTCTGGGCACTGATGAGACGTTTGGCTTAAGTCTTTTCAGAACCAGTTTGTAGGCCATTCCCCAGATATCTGTCTCGGCTTCGTCGCATAGTTCTAAGAATTTGTCCCTCTTGCTGCTCAGAATGGACTTCTTCAGCAGCCTACGATTAGCCGCATACTCCAGTCTTCTTACTTCGAAGTCAGCTCTGCCTCTTGATCTTTTCAAGATCCTTCGTGATTTTATGCATTGCCTTCTAACGTTTGCGATCTCTTCGTTCCACCAGTATACTGGTACGTGGTACCTTTTGCACGGTCTACGCACCGCCATACTAGCCTCGCAGGCATCGTTGATTGAACACATGAGCAGCTCGGCGCTTACCTCTGCGTTGTCGCCCAAATCTGGAACTACGAAGGATCCAGCGAAGGCTTCCGGGTCCAAAGTATCTACTTTGTAGGCACTTCCGACGTGTGGCCAGTTTCCACGCGGTGGCTCAGAGTGGTTCAGGGCAATGGTGATCGCCATATGGTCACTAGCAGTATAGGCATCGCTAATGGCCCATTTCGCTGATCTAGCAATTGGGCCGCTAGCGAATGCTACATCTATAACCGATCCAGTGCCTGCTCCGGTGAAAGTGTTCTGGTTTCCATAGTTCAAGAGAGCAAGGTCTGATGAGGCAAGGGCTTCCAGCTTCCCCATTCTTCTGCCCAGGCGTTGAAATCGCCAGCGATGATCACCTGTGATTTCCCCCTTATGTCGTGTGCTATATCCTCCATGATGGCAGCGAAGCGTGAGAAGGTGAGGCTGGGAGCCAGATAGCAGCTGTATAGCCACTGGTTTCCCCATCTAGCACGCACGAAACCACTCGACGCGCGCACATCCGTAAGCTGGGGCTGTTCCAGTCCACATATCCAAATTGACGCCTTTCCATCCGCGTCCTCGACGTAGCTTGGGCTCTGTATTCTTCTGTATGGCTCGCTCAACAAGGCCGCGTCCACCTTTAACTCCCGAACCGTCTGCTTCAGTAGCTCTTGGGCCGCCAAGCAGTGGTTTAGGTTCAGCTGCAGGAGCCTTTGAGTCATTTTGGCCCCCGCGTGACCCCGCTAACACCTTTGAGAGGGCAGCGACTACTTCCTGCGTAGTGCCCGGTATCGTCTTTACCAGCGTCTGCACATATGAAGTATCTAGCAGCATTTTTGCAAAGCACCGCTTTATGGCCCGCTGCTCCGCATTTTAGGCAGCACCCAGAGCGGTCGGTCATGCTCTTACAGAACTTGGCAATATGTCCAAACTCCAAGCATTTATAGCACCTCTTTTTTTCTGGTCTCTCAGACCTCTCTCTGACTCTACAGCTTGTCCAGCCTATCCGAATTTTACCATTCTGCAGTATAGTTACTGCAGCCTCCTTTGGCAGGCTAACAATTGCCAGCTGCATACCGTCAAAACCAGTCTTTAGTGCTTTGATGGCACTTAGTTGCAGGTTAGCTTGCTACCAGGCTACCAGCACGTCTTCTTTAGAGACCAGACAGTCTATATCCCTAATCTTTAGGATGGTTTCCTGAGATAGTGCTCTCACTCTGGCTTTCAGGCCAAGCGCTTCACTTAGTTCATCTCTTATTGTCAGCATAGAAGGATTGGAGTTCTTGCCAAGTTCCAGTATCAGCCCGTCGCCGGCAGTTTTCCTCACCCGCCTTACTTGCTCACCGACGTTCTGCAGCTTGCTGTCGTCGCTACGCGTCACCAGTTTGAGCACTTCACTATATGAAATCCCGACCGTGGGCTGTATAATGATGGCGTCCGGCCTTCTGCGTCTTCTTGGTGGCTTTTTTAGGTGGTGCCACCTTCTGTGTCCTGACACAGGCTTCTCTTCAATGTTTCCTTCCTCTCTGTAGGATCTCTACGTTGTGTGCTTATGCGCTTCATGGAAGGACCACTGCTTTGTCTGCCTTCAACAGTAGTAGCCGCATTTCTCGGGGAGGTCTGCGTCGGCAAGCTACGAACGCTATGCGAGATCTTATCCAGTGCCTCTGCGGTCACCTGAGCCTCTGTCTCTACTGCCGCCAGCTGCAAACTTGATGCAATCTCAATCTGCACCGTTTTGATGCGTGCGAACGTATTTTTATTCGTCTGGGTGACGTGTCGCTCTTCTCTGGGCGTAAATGTCTTGATCAGATCATCGATCAACTCGCCCAGCTCTTCTACCGCCTCAATAAGGCTTCTCTGAATTTTTATCTTCTTTGGCACCGCTTCCAATGAGACACCAGGACTCTGATCTCGGGCTCTTTTGGGCGTTGCCGCTTCTTAAGCTGCATCAAAGCTAAATACCAGCTCATCCACCTTTGGGGGCGCAGATGCAGGCCCTCCGTTCTGGGGCGACCTTGCGATTCTTGGAAGCTTGAGGAACTTTGCCAGCAACTCAGCTTCCACCTCACTCTTCTCAATATTGCTCATGGCGAGCAATATCGGTCTCTAACCAATTTGTTAGCGCTCTACCAAGCAGTTCAGCGTTGGCCGAGAATTTCCTACGACTTTTGTCGGAGGAGGTTATACCGCCCCGACTCGGTCACCAGGGCCTCTGTTTTTTGAGCGCCGTTACACGGCAGAGGTTGGTAATTGGTCAGATCCACGACCTTTAGCTCACGATTCTACTATGGCAAGCGCTAATTTGAGTGAGGACCTTCGGCTATGCAGCACTTTCTGTTGCCCCTGAAAGTATGCCGCGTTTCTTGCCTCCCTTTGGTTCGTGTCTCTGTTCTGGGTCGTATATGCTGTGGTTTGGCTCTTCGCTATGCTCACCAGTCAGCTGTTTATTTAGCTCCACCGGCTGCAATCCGCAACCGCTGACCAGCACTACCACCAGCTGATCGACTGACAGCTGCCAGAGTGCAACGAGATTGCAAAAAATGCAAAGTGCAGTGGACACCAGTGAAAACAACAACGAAGAGAATTGCAAGAGAAGGACAGTGAGTGACTTACTCAACTGAGCGAGAGATGGTGTATCTCTGCCCCTCTCCTACCCGGACCCACGGGCCGCGCTTGGGCCGCCGATACAAAACAATACCGAAACCGCCGATAATACCAAAACTCCGGCCGCATGGGCTCAAGCGGCAGAAGTTTGATGCAGAGTGAGTGTCTCTACTTGCCGAGTAGTGTTTGGTAATGTTTTCTATATTTGCAGGCTATAAATACTGCTAGAACACCTCGGTGCACTATCGGAGTATCGTCTTTAAAACAGCCGTGTCCGCTCAGAAGTTGCGTGAGGTAGTAGTTCACCTGTCCGTGTTTCCTTTTTACCCACTCACTCACTCCCGGGATGAGGGTACGCGTCCATGCGCCTTCGTCGGATGAGATCCACCTGCGCTGCCACTCGCTTAGGGAAATCTGCCTGTTCGCTGCTCTGCTTCCGCTGTGGGTGTTACCGTTCAGCACGAGTTCTCGGACGTGGATATCGAAAGGCATCAGACCTGCCAGTACTTCGGCGGCTTCACCCGACACAGTGCGAAACGCACTTGTGATCCTGAGCGCGCACGTCCTGTATACCGCTTGTATATCTCTTGTGTAGGTCTTGCATTCGATTGCACCTACCCAGATTGATGCTGCGTATGTGGTTATCGAACGCACTACCCCACTGATGAGTCTGCGGCGCAACTCCTCTGGTATTTCGCATTATGCGGGCCAATGCAGAACATGCCACTGATGCCTTGTCGGCTGCTAGCTTCAAATGTACCCTGAAGGACAGTCTGTGGTCTAGTATAACCCCCAGGTACTTGATGTACGGTCGGGAAGTTATAGCTGTACGACCTACCGTGAGGTTCGCGGTTTCCACGGTCTTCCTCGAGCTTATGAGTACCGCCTCCGTTTTGTGTTCTGCTAGGCTCAATCCTGCATTGGTTAGCCATTCTTGGGCCTGTACAATTGCCCTGTTGGTGGCTATCTCCAGTTCGCGTAGGTGTTTGCCTACTGCCACGATTGCCACATCGTCCGCAAACCCGATCATTTTCACGCCTAGTGCAAGTCTCAGACGTAGAATCCCATCGTACATGAGATTCCAGAGGGTCGGGCCGAGGACCGATCCCTGTGGGACTCCTCCTGTGACTTCGTACGTTTTTGTACCTTCACTGGTTTGGTAGCGAAGAATTCTGCCATTTAGGTAGCTACCTATTAGGCCTGTCAGATGTGGGTTTATGCTCAGGTTGTTCAGACTTTGCATAATATTGTCCCAGTTCGCTTAAATGAACGCATTCCTGACGTCTAGGGTTACTACCAGGCAGTACTCTTTTTCCCCCCACAGCCAGCGTTTGCCTTCTATGGCCTTTTTTGCCAAGTCCGTAACCTCTTGGTTTGCGTGCCTTGTTGATCGGGCCTTCCGGAAGCCAAACTGCAACTCGGAGAGACCCCCAACTCTGTCAATCTCTGCATTGAGTCGCGTGCAGATTACTCTCTCGAGAGCCTTGCCTACCGAGTCGAGGAGACAAATGGGTATGTACCCTGAAGGGTCTTCAGGTGGCTTGTTCCCTTTTGGAATTAGGACCAGGTCCTGTATCTTCCAGGCATTAGGAAACACTCCTTCCAGCATACATTTGCTAAAGGTGGAGGCAAAGCACCTTGGTTGTATCTCGAGGGCCTTTTTAACAACTGCACTCCGTATTCCGTCTCGGCCTGGAGCTTTCCCTGGCTTGATCAAGCGTGCTGCCGACAGGACTTCGTCCTCCGTCACGTGGGCGAACGTCGAAGTATCAGTAGCCATCCCATACACCGATCTCGGCTGGCTCGGGAATAGGTGTGCTACTGTTTTCGCCAATAATTCTGGGCATGATGGGCAAGCTGGTCTGAACGCGTGGAGTTTTTTTATAGCCAGTTTGTAGGCTGAACCCCAGGGGTCGGCGTCGGCTTCGTCGCAAAGCTCTAGGAACAGCTTCCTCTTGCTGCTTTTAATAAGCGATTTCAATACGCGCCTTTTTTCCCTCAGTATCTGGTGATGGGCGTCTGCTCTGTGGGATCCAAGTGTAAGGGTCCTCTGGTACCTTCGTCGTGCCTGAAAGCAATCCTTGCGGGCCTTGGCGATATCCTGGTTCCACCAGTATGCGGGTTGCTGCCTTGTTCCTCGTCCTGCTTTACGCATTGATGCGTCGCATGCCTGGTTAGCCTGGACATGAGCTGCCTCGTGCTGCTTGCTGCCGAGCCGTTGATCTCCAGTCCATGGAGCATGGATTCGAAAATCTCTTTATCGAATGTCTCTGTTCTGTATCGGATTGGCCTGTTGGGTACCGAGGGGTAGGAGCGTCTGTGGATTTCCGTAACTATAGCTTGGTGGTCACTATGAGTGTATTCACTGCTAATATTCCAGGAGGCTCTCGGGGCTAGTGAGCTACTCACAAAAGTCAGATCAAATCACTGAACCTGCCGTTCCTCTACTAAATGTGTTTGCACCCCCCCGATTTAGGAGTACTACATCTAGTAGAGCAACAGAGTCCAAGACTGCCCTACCTCTTGAGTTGGTGCATGTGCTTCCCCATTCGGTCGCCCAAGCGTTGAAGTCTCCAGCAATGAGGCCCGGGGTTTTACTTCTCGCATCATTGACCAGCTTGTCGAGTATGCTGTTGTAGTCCTCCTGGCTGAGTGACGGGGCAAGATAGCAACTGTAGATGTACAGATCATGTACCTTGGCACGGATAAAGCCGTTTTGGGCCATGACCTCGGTAGCTGGTGGGGCCTGCTGCCCACAACTCCAGACGGCTGCCTTACGCGATTTATCTCCAACCCAAGTGTTGGAGGATTTAATGCGATAGGGTTCGCTCAATATAGCCACGTCTGTCCTTGACTCTCTAACTTTTTGCGTAAGCAGGTCCTGTGCTGCCTCGCAGTGGATCAGATTCAGTTGATAGAACCGTGTCATCTTCCGCTTGTTTTTCTGAGCGTTTTTTGGAGGTATGGGCATCTACTGCTATTCGCCTGGTGGTCTACTGCTTTCTCTCCTTTCCAGAGAGTGCAGAGTATACATTTTGGGGCCTTGTCGCATAGCTTCGCCTTGTGGTCTGTTTCCCCACAACTGAAGCATGTGTCCTTGTACTCTACTTTTTCTGTGCATCTACTTGCTACGTGACCGAAGTCCATGCATTTAAAGCAGCGGACTAGCTTGACCTTCCTTCTTATGCGACAGATAACCCAGCCTACTCGCACTTTGCCAGCTTCTACCATCTTATTGGCCGAATCGACTGGGAGCCTCAGCGTCGCTGTCTGCGTTCCTCCGTAGGCCTTCCTGAATGAGACAATGCAGGACTTTGTGATCCTCACCTCTCCGAACTGTGTTATCAGTGCCTCCAGAAGTTCCTCCTCTGATGTCACTTCGTCTATGTCCTTCACCTCTATGACTGAGGACTCCGTCAGCGCTATCACCTCTACACTAGGGCCTAGGAAGTCTTGGACTGCCTCGTGTATACCCTTCGTGATTGGATCTTCTGACTTTTCGAGCTCGAAGAGAAGTTCACCCTTTGCTGTTTTGTGTATGCCTCTGACATGCTTAGCAAGTTCCTTCAGCCTTGGCTCGGCTTTCACGGATCGCAGTATGTCAGCATACGATACGTCGTTGGACCCTCTCACTATTATTGCGTCCGGGTTAGCTGATTTGGTTCTTCTGGCACGCTTTGGCACCTTCTTCCACTCCTCGCTCTGGTTGGTATCGACGCCTGGTTGGTGAGTTTGCGGTCTCTCTTGGGGAACTGTCGCCGGTTTGGGTTTGTGAACCTGCCCTCTTGATTTTTTGGGTGTAGGCGGCGGTGACACCTGGTCGCCTCTCTCCTCTCTGGTTCTCTTGCCTTCTGCAGCCCTTGGCTCCGGAGATGTTTTCGCTGCTCTCTCTTCATCCACTGCCGCGTAAAGCTCCATGATGTCATCGATAAGATTCCTCATTGGTTGGTGGATTGTGCGTCTCCCTTCCAACATCTTGCTAAGAGCTCTTATCTTTTCTCCCAACACGTCGAAGCTTCGAGTACTATCGATAACGACTCCTTGCGATTCCCCTCTATTCTGTGGGGACACAGAGCACGTGGGTTCCACTGTAGAATCCTTCGGATTAAATATGGGCTCCGAGCTATATCCGCTCTCGCCATATTTCACTCTCCTATGTAGGGCGCTTGTCATATTATCTGCGTTATAGGATTTTGACGACCGGGGGCCCGCTTGCTCACCCCTCGAGATCGCCTTCCATATTGATTTTATTCTTTAGGAATCACCCATAGCATTTGTTTAAGGTCTCACTGCCAGACCATGATCGCCTTCTCGCTTTTGCTGGCCCTTGGACGGGTGTTCAGAGGGCTACCCGGGCGTTACCTGACCCTAGTGGTCGGCGGTAGCGAGCTACTTGTCGGGCTGCGATTGGAATCGATCTGGCCCCTACCAAGTTAGAGGCAGTCAGAGTCTTTCCGCTGTGAGGCGCCAATCGGTCACGACCAACACCGTTCACCGTTCGGCCTTCATAAAACTCTAGTCGCCTTTTACCAATGACATGTGCAGCGTCGTCGGAAACGGTCCTGAAACCGCTTATGACTCTGATGGCGCTCAGCCGGAAGGTTGACGCCAAGCCGCCGATGTAAGAGCTTTTGAAAACGGCGTCTGCCCAGATTGGAGCAGCATATAGGGCTATGGACCTTGTCACGCTTGAAATTAGTGCTCGACGACACTGTTTGGGGCCCCTGGTGTTGGGCATCAGGCGAGATAACGCCCTGTTGGTGACAGCAGCCTTGCGGCCAACCTCCTGCAGGTGTTCTCGAAAACTCAGCCTCGAGTCGATCGTCACTCCCAGGTACTTGAGTGTTCGCTTGGAGGTAATATGGGCGGCTCCGACATTGATTCCGATGCAACCTTCTTCCTGCTACTGATCAGCACTGCTTCCGTTTTATGGGGAGCCAACTCCAGTCCAACGGAGAGCAGCCACGTCCCAATGCAATCGATAGCTCTGTTGCAATTTGATTCGACGACCTCCAGCTCCTTAGCGACCACAAGTAGCGCAATGTCGTCGGCGAAACCAATTAGGTTTGCTCCTGTCGGCAGGTCCAGTCGAAGGATTCCGTCGTACATCGCGTTCCACAATAGCGGGCCAAGCACAGACCCCTGAGGTACGCCTCCAGTCACGATGTACTCTTCCGTTCGAGCGCTGGTATCATATTTTAGTACTCTTGACGAGAAGTAACTCCTGATGATCTTTAACAGCTGCCGTGGGACTTTGAATGAGTCTAGCGCCCGTAAGATGCAGTTCCAGCGGGCCGAGTTGAAGGCATTTCTGATATCCAATGTCACCATCAGACAGTACTTCTTCTGGCCCCCTTTCCAGCGAGTGCCAGCAATTGCATTCGAAGCAATACCAACTACCTTCTCGATAGCGTCGACTGTCGACCTGGCCTTTCGGAATCCATATTGGTTGGGGGAAAGGTTTCCGTTCGCCAAAATAGCTTCCTCCAAACGAGTGCAAATCACCTTCTCCAGCAGTTTCCCCGCCACGTCGATAAGGCAGATAGGCCTAAACGAGGATGAATTACCAGACGGTTTCCCGGGCTTCGGAATTAGGACCAGCTTTTGTGTTTTTCACATATCCGGGACGGAAAAGCATCTGGATGAAGGGAGCAGGCGAGCATTAGTGCCCTTGCGGGAATGCCATCCGGACCTGGAGCCCCGGTTTGCTTCATGCTTCTAACGCATTTTAACACCTCCTCGCTGGTGACCAACTTGAGCGGCAAACCATCGTTGGATGCTGTATCTGGCAGCCATGCCTTATCTTCCACCACGCTGGGAAACAACTCCGTGGCAATCCCACGCAATAGATCATCCGGTGGAAGTGGCGATTTCCGTGTCCCAATTCTCCGTATGACGATTTGGTATGCCTTGCCCCATGGGTCGTCATCCAGTGTGTCACACAGGGCCAGGAAACACCGTTTTTTACTCTCCCTGATCGCATTTTTAAGAGTTTTGCGACTCTCTCTAAAGAGTGTTTGCCAATCTAGGAAAGAGGATCTTCCCCGCGCTCTCTGATAGCGCCTCCTCGCGTGGTTGCAGATACGTCTTGCAGCGGCAATGGTCTCGTTCCACCAGTAAACTGGCGTGTGGCGTAGCGAGGGGTTTACACGACTCGGCATGGAGCCTACGCAAGCCGACTCTAGCCTTTCCATGAGAGTTTCGATTATCTGCTCTGCGCTGCCTGAAACCTCCAGCTCTCTTAGCGAGCTTGCAAAGCGCTCGACGTTTAGCTTGCTCGCTGAGAAATTCCTCCAACGAGGTGCGGCAGAGATGCACCTGTGGCTCCGAGCTCCAATCTTGCAAAAAATGGCCATATGGTCGCTCCCTGTATAGGAGTCACTGACTCCCCACTCCGCTGAATGAGCGAGCGAACTGCTGCAAAATGTTAAGTCAACAATTGAGCCGGTACCGGCCCTGCTGAATGTCCATTGCGAGCCTTGATTGAGAAGAGTTAGGTCCAGTGAAGCAAAGGCTTCGACCACCAATCGCCCTCTTTGGTTGGTGACCATGCTTCCCAATCGACTGCCCAAGCGTTGAAGTCGCCTGCGACGAATGCTGGTGAGTGGTCTCTCACGTCCGCAGCTAATCTGTCCAGTGTGTTAGCAAAGTCCGAAATTGGCAAACTGGGGGCTAAGTATACGCTGTACACCCAAACACTGCCCACTAGCGCCCTGACGAAGCCGCCGTCAGCCTGTTGGTGGCCAAACTGGTGTGGGTTTCTGCCACAAACCCATATAGCCGCCTTGCCGGTGTGGTCGCACGTCCAATCAGCTCCAAAACCAGGTCTGAAGGGTTCACTAAGAACGCATACATCCACCTCATTCTCCCTGACCGACTCCAGTAGGAGGTCCTGAGCCGCTGCACAATGGTTCAGGTTCAGCTGCATAATCTTCATAGTTTGTGTTTTATACTTCGCCCATTTGCCGAAGGGCAGAGTCTGCTACCCGCTGCGTGGTTGACCTCACTGATGCCTTTGGTTAAGCAAAGAAAGCATCTCGCTGGTCTGTTGCATGAGGCCGCTTTATGGTTTTGCTCGCCACATTTGAAGCACCTATTTGCTCTATCCACCGCGCTTTGGCACTTGCTCGCAATGTGTCCAAAGTCCAAGCATTTGAAACACCGAGTCCTCGGCTCCTGTTCGGCTACTCTGCATAGCGTCCAGCCGATTTTCAGCTTGCCCTGCTGTGCAATTTTTTTGGCCCAGATTGGAGGCACCAGGACCATCGCCGCCTGAGTGTTGGCGTAGGCTGGTCTTATGCTCTTGACATGGCACAGATTTGCCGGCATGCCAACTTGCTCCGCCATCGCTTTAACAATCTCCTCTTTGCTTGCAAGTTCGTCCAGGTCTCTGACAACCAGCTGCGTGAGCTGAGACAGAGTGCGCACCTGTGCACAGTCTCCCAACACTTTCTCGATCTCCTCTCGCAGTTTGTCTGTGTTGTCCAGACCTGTTCCTCCAAGTTCGAGCAGCAGATCGCCCTTGGCAGTTCTGCGCGCAGTGGTTACTCTGTCTGAGACGTCTTTGAGTCTCCCGTCCTGCCGTCTCGTGACTAGAGAGAGCTGTAGCTCATCTCGCTGTAGCTCATCTCGCCTTTCGCGCTCACTACCAGCGCGTCCGGGCGTACTTTATTGGCCTTCTTCTTAGCAGCGGTGGTGATGTTTCTGCTGTTCCTCGGCTCTACGGTTATCCACTCGCCGCCTTGCGCCTGGTTGTGTGCATTTTTGTTGCGCTTTGGTGGAGGAGTTTTCCTCGGCCCGCTCTCTGTGTCTCGCGGTCGTTTGGGTGTGTCGGGGTCAGACCCTGCGACCGCCGACGAGCTTGCTGGTTTCTCGCTCCTGCTCCTGTTGTCGCCGGTTTGGTTATGGCATGCAGTTTCTTCTATGCTGCTGCCACACGGGAACTTAGGCCTGTTAACTGCTGGTGGTGGTGGTGGTGGTGTGCGCTGCATCGCCGACCCACTTTTTTTCGGCCAGACCACTTAATAAATTAAGTATTGGAGTGTTTCCGATCCTGGTGGACTCGAACCGTGGATATCGCTGAATAGTCCGCACCTCTATGCACTGCGCCACTGCAGTTGCACTCTTTCAGCGGAGCAAGCAACAGGCCCTCCTGGAAGTATGCAGTTATTTTTGCGCTTTTTAAGCTTTGCGCTGTGCTTCTGGTTGGCCGACTGGCAACGCCAGAGCGCCCAGTCTGGCTGAGCAGCTGATGGTAGTGTAGCCCTCATTGTCAGCTGATCGTGGGAGTGCAATTGCTATTGCTTACCAGTAGTTGTGGTCAATTGTACAATTGTACAACAACAATTTCCCTCGCAGCCGTCAACTCTGCCAATGCGTCTCCTGGTAACGCGGCTGCCTACGACGTCCAGCAGCAGGTGCCCCGACCGACCGTGAGTTCACAAGGGTTGAACACTGCTCGAGCTAACTCGTAGTCACTTTTTTTTAGATTTTCAACTTATTTTGGCGAATTCCAGAGCGATCGAAAGGAGCGTCTTCAAAAACGCGACCGGAATGTGGAAAATTCACTCTCTCAGTGTCTGTGTGTGTGTGTGTGTGTGTGTGTGTGTGTGTGTGTGTGTGTGTTTTTTTTTTATTTTATTTTTTTTTTATTTTGACTTTGCTCTATTATTACTAGTGTTAATATGCTAACGAGATAGATGATATAAATAAATTATGATGGGTAAAGGGCAGTGCGATCTCCTGTGGTACGGCCGTGAAGCATTGCTTCACAAGAGACATAGCGCCACCTATTCCATCGACTCTCTCCTGGCTCTCTCCATGCTTCTTTGGGTCTGCATTACAGTTGACACAAACTCACATATCGCAACCCAGTTGTCCGCTGATTGCAGCATAAGCGGGACCAAGTTTCCCACCGCAATCGATACGCCCAGTGCCCTTTCCAAGTCGTTGCGTAGTGATCCATATAGCTTGCAGGCGAAGATAGTATGCTCAGCATCCTCCAGTGTTCCACACTCAGAGCAGTTGCCAGAAGCTTCATGACCAAATCGGTGCAGATAGCTTCTGAAGCATCCATGGCCACTTAGAACCTGAGTCAAGTGGAAGTTGACTTGGCCGTGCTTCCTGCTGGTCCATTCCCCGATGTTCGGGATAAGCCGATGCGTCCAGCGGCCTTTTGGAGACCTATCCCAACGTCGCTGCCACCTCTCAAGGCATTCTTGCCGTCCTGCCGTCCGCACGGATCTCGTTTCGGCGTTGCTGTGGTACCGGGATTGCAGCTGCCGATAGGTAGCAGCTCGCTCTCTGGCCATTTCCACAAACGGAGGTACACCAGCGATGACGAAAGCTGCGTCCTCAGAGATTGTGCGAAATCCACTTATGATGCGGATGGCACTCTTTCTGAACGCTGCCTCCAGCCCTTGGCAGTAACTCCTGCTGTCCAGTGCTCGAACCCATACTGGTGCCGCGAACAGTGCGATGGATCGCATGGCACCCGCGATCAGCGATCGTCGCAATTGTTTTGGGCCTCCAATATTCGCCATGAGCCTTGAAAGTAGCCGGTTCATGCCTGCAGCTTTATTGCTCTTCGCTTCCAGGTGCTCTCGAAAGCTGAGCCTAGTATCGATCCATACTCCCAGATACTTAATCGCTCTTTTGGACGAAATAGTTGTGCGACCAACCGAAATTTTCGCTACTTCTACACGTTTTCTGCTGCTTATCAGCACGGCTTCAGTTTTGTGCGGCGCAAGTGAAAGCCCAACTGAGACAAGCCACTGCTGGATGGACGCGATTGCTTGGTTGCACACACTCTCGGCCTGCATCAGCTCCTTCCTCACGACAAGGACAACCATGTCGTCTGCGAAGCCAACCATGTGCGTGCCCGGTGGGAGGGTTAGTCTCAGGATGCCATCATACATGGCATTCCACAGAAGAGGGCCCAAGACCGAACCTTGTGGGACACCTGCCGTCACGACGTACTCCTCTGTACCAGCGCTTGTCTCGTACAATAGCCGCCTGCAGGATAGGTAGCTATGCACGATTTCCAGAAGATATCTCGGCACTTGGAACGCTGCCAGAGCCTTGAGAATGCAGTCCCAACGAGCCGAGTTAAAGGCATTCTTGATGTCCAGCGTGACCATCAAGCAATACTCCTTGGCTCCTCCCTTCCATCTGCTGCCCGCTATGGCGTGTGAGGCGAGCTCCACAACTCTAGTCGCTGCGTCGACTGTCGATCTGGCCTTGCGAAAGCCAAATTGATTTGGCGATAGGTCACCTCCTGCGGCAATAGCGCGCTCCAACCGGGTGCATACGATTTTCTCCAGCATTTTTCCCGCATTGTCAATGAGGCAGATTGGCTGATATGCAGCAGGTTCGCCCGGATTCTTGCCTGGTTTAGGAGCAGAACCAGTCTCTGCGATTTCCAGATATCTGGAAAGACAGCCTCCTGTAGACACCTGTTGAACATATCAACGAAGATTTCCGGCCTCAGAGCACAGGCGAGCCGAAGAGCTCTCAGTGGAATGCCATCCGGCCCAGGCGCCTTTCCCAGCTTCATGCTTCCAGCGATAGTACCTATCTCGGCACTGGTAACCAACTCAATTGCCGCGCTGTTATTGGATGTGGCGACATCAAGATTTCGCACCGTCTCACCAGCTGTAGTCGGAAACAGCTCACGGACAACGCAGTGCATCACATCATCCGGTGGCATAGACGCTTTGTGTGCCGAGATCTTTTTAGTGACCAGTTGGTACGCCTTTCCCCATGGGTCGCTCTCCAAAGTCTCACAAAGCTCGATGAAGCATTTGCGTTTGCTCGCCTTGATGGCATGTTTCAGAGCTTTCCGCCTCTCTTTGTATTCGCGCTGCCACGATGTGTAGGACGGTCTGCCTCGCGATCGCTGGTAGCATCTTCTCACGCGGTTGCATTCCCGCCTGGCGGTGGCGATATCCTCATTCCACCAGTACACTGGCAGATGGTGGTGGGTGGAAGATCTTCTGGGGGGCATCGAGTCTTTGCATGCTAGCGCTAACGCATGCAATGCTATCGTAGCCATCTGCTCGGCGCTTCCTGCCACTTCCATACACTGGATGCGAGCGCTGAAGCGCAGCACGTCCATCTTATCCGCGTTAAAGTTAACCCATCTTGGTGGGTCACCTGTATTGTTGGGGCGCCGCCCGCCAACTTCGCACAGAATAGCACGGTGGTCGCTAGCTGTGTAGCCGTCGCTCAAGCGCCAACGTGCCGAAGGCAACAGCGCGCTGCACACATAAGTCAGGTCGACTATGGACCCCACGCCAGCTCTACAAAAAGTCTGTTGCGTGCCCTCGTTCAAGAGGATTAGATCCAGCATTTGGAACGTTTCCGTCACAATCGAGCCTCTCGCATTTGTGCAGGGACTGCCCCATTCCATTGCCCATGCATTGAAGTCGCCGCCGACAATTAATGGGGAGCGGCCTATAGCATCTGCTGCGAGTTCATCCAGAATGCGCCCGTACTCCTTCAGAGACAGACTGGGGGCCAGATACACGCTATAGACCCATATATCGCCGATTTTTGCTCGCACAAATCCACGTGCAGCATGCTCGTGTCCGAACTGCAACGGTGATTTGCCGCACACCCAGATTGCTGCCTTACCCGTAGTATCCGCTGCCCAGACTGAGCCTGTTACCGCTCTGTACGGTTCACTTAGGATAGCTACGTCAGCGCTATCATCTCGCACTGCTTGCTGAAGAAGGTCATGCGCAGCTGCACAGTGATTTAGGTTGAGCTGGACTAATTGCATGAGTGTGCTTTCGTTGCGCTCTTTGCTGCCAATGGGCAATTGCGACTACCAGCCTGGTGGTTTAGCTGTTTGCCTCCATTTGCGCTGCAAATGTAGCAATTCGCTGCGTTGGTGCACGATGCCACTTTGTGACCAGGTACTCCACATCTTATACAGCAGTTACTCCTGTCAATGAGATTCTTGCATCTGCTGGCTATGTGCCCGATCTCAAGGCATTTGAAGCACCTCGTCCTCTGCTCTTGCTCCACAATTCTGCAGCGTGACCACCCAACCTTGAGTTTGCCCAACTCAAGGATTTTTGGAGCCCATAGTGGTGGCACCTGAAGAATTGCTACCTGCGTGCCTGCGTATGCCGCTCTCAGGCTCTTCAGCTGGCACACTTCGATAGGAACGCCCGCTTGCGCATGCACTGCTGCCAACACTTCCTCCTGTCGCGTGAGTTCGTCCAAGTCACGAATAGAAATTTTTTTTTTTATTCGGAGGAACTAGATCTAATACTAAATATAATAAATATAACATAACATAAGGCACTAGAATATAGAAAAAAGGATAGAAAGAAAACTGTCAAGGAAATTCTCGTGGTACTGCCGTGAGGTATTGCTTCACGAGACCTTGACGGGAGCTCACTCCCCTCCGTTACGCCTGCGGGTACGTTCCCTTTCGAGAGTTCGTAGTGCGGTGGTCACTTTTTCTGCATAGCTGCATACCGCTGACCAGTATTCCTTCTTCTCCAGCATACGGTTCACAATAGAGTCAGTCGTGACTCTACATCCTATCGCTTCTTCGAGCTCTCGTCTCTCACTAGCAAAGCGCCGACAGCACACTAGGATGTGTTCCGCCGTTTCTTCAGCTTCGGGGTAGCAATATAGGCACATCGGGTCGCTGTCGTGTCCAAATCTACATAGGTAGCTGCGGAAGCAGCCGTGCCCGCTCAGGATCTGCGTCAGATGATAGTTGACGAATCCGAAATTTCTGCTGACCCATTTGCCTATGTTTAGGATCAGAGCATGGGTCCAGCGGCCCTTACTAGATGTGTCCCACTTATCTTGCCATTTCCTTAGGCACTCTGTCTTAAAATTGGTCGACACGTAGTGAACATCTTCCATCTGGTTAGCCCTCTTGTGCTTGTAGCGGCATCATGCCAGCTATCACTAAAGCGGCGTCATCCGATATGGTTCTGAAGCCACTGCAGACTCGCAACGCGCAGAGACGATAGGTCGACTGCATCCTCCGCCTATATGCCTTCACCTCCATTGCTTGCACCCATTCTGGAGCGCCATAGAGCATTGTTGCTCTAACCACGTTTTGTAGCAGTAGTCTCCGACCTTGCTTAGCGCCGCGCGTATTTAGCATCATTAGACTCAATGCCTGCCCTACGACAGCAGCTCTCTTACCAGCATATTCCAGGTGTTCGCGGAAGCTGAGCCGCGTGTCGATTAGGACGCCTAAGTATTTAATGGCTCGGCTCGACACTATTGGGGTCCGACCAAGGTTAATGTGAGCCACTTCGACGATCTTTCGGCTACTTATCAGGAGCGCTTCAGTCTTGTGATCGGCCAATTGCAGCCCCACTGTCGCAAGCCAGTCTTTGACAGTGGCAACCGCTGCACTACAAAGTAGCTCAGCGTCGCCTAGTTGTTTCGCTGTCACCACTAAGGCCACATCGTCTGCAAAGCCGACAATGGTTGCAGACTCTGGAACGTCGAGCCGCAATATGTCATCGTACATGATGTTCCATAGTAGCGGGCCCAACACTGATCCTTGCGGTACTCCTCCAGTGATGTTGAACGATTTGGTTCCGTTATCCGTTCTATATCTCAGAATGCGTTTCCTGAAGTAGTCCTCAATTATTTCCATTAGGTAGCTCGGGGTGTTGAACCGTCTTAAGGCGCCTATAATGCAGCTCCAGTTTGCAGAATTGAAGGCGTTCTTGACGTCCAGAGTCATGACTATGCAGTACTCCTTTGCACCACCACGCCATCTTCTGCCTGCGATGGCTCTCCTTGCTATGTCCGTTACTTGTGAGATCTACGGTTGAGTGATGCTTTCTGAAACCATATTGCATGGGTGACAGATCTCCTGCTTGTCGGACAGACTCCTCTAGCCTATGGCTCACCAGCCTCTCCAATATTTTGCCTGTTGTATCGAGCAGACAAATCGGTCGGTAGGACGACGGCGAATCTAGTGGCTTGTTCGGCTTTGGGATCAGCACCAGATTCTGCAGTTTCCATGGGCGGGGGAAGACACCTTGCCTCATACACTGTCCAAAAACTTCTGTAAAGCACTGCGGATGGAGCCTGATCGCCATCTTCAGCGCGCGATTTGGGATCGCGTCCGGCCCAGGTGACTTGGAGTCCTTGATTCTTGCCGCTGCCAGCAGTACTTCCTCTACCGTAACCTCTGGGACCTCCGTATAGAGCCGGTGCTCTACGTGATCTTCCACTGATGGAACAGTGAATGAGCCCGAGAACAGAGCATCCACTATGCCGTTTAGGACGCCCTCCTCTCTAGGCACTGCACATGTATTTGGCTTGAGTTTTTTAAGCACCACTTTGTAGAGCATTCCCCAGATGTCTCGGTCGGCTTCTAGGAATTTCTCCTTCTTGCTGCTCAAGATGGACTTCTTCAGCAGCCTGCGATTAAGCGCGTACTCCAGCCTTCTTGCCTCAAAATCAGCTCTGCCTCGTGAACGTTGCAGGATCCTTCACGATCTTATACATCGCCTTCTTGCGTCTGCGATCTGCTGGTTCCACCAGTATACTGGTGCGTGATGTCTTTTGCACGATCTTCGCACCGCCATGCTAGCGTCGCAGGCATCCGTGATTGACCGCATGAGCAGCTCGGCGCTTACCTCTGCGTTGTCACTCCAGTTGGGAACTGCAAAGGATCTAGCGAAAGCTTCCGGGTCCAAGGTGTCAACTTTGTAAGCCTTTCCGCTCTGTGGTCCATTTGCTCGCGGTGACTCGATATGGTTCAGATCTATCCTGATCGCCCTATGAAAACTCGCTGTGTAGACATTGCTAATGGTCCACGTCGCTGATCTAG
Organism: Drosophila sulfurigaster albostrigata; assembly: GCF_023558435.1. Lineage (NCBI taxonomy): Eukaryota > Metazoa > Arthropoda > Insecta > Diptera > Drosophilidae > Drosophila > Drosophila sulfurigaster. The sequence goes on from NC_084881.1 coordinate 53,527, forward strand.
CAATTGGACAGCTAGCGAATGCTAGATCTATAACCGATCCAGTGCCAGCTCTGGTGAAAGTGTGTTGGTTGCCATTGTTCATGAGGGCCAGGTCTAATGGGGCAAGGGCTTCCAGCACTGTTTGTCCTCGGGCGTTTGTCCGGGTGCTACCCCATTCCTCCGCCCAGGCATTGAAGTCACCAGCGATGATCACCTGTGGCTTTCCCCTTGCGTCGAGTGCTAACTCCACCATGACGGATACGAATTCTGAGAAGGTAAGACTGGGAGCCAGATAGCAGCTGTATAGCCACTGGTTTTCCCATCTAGCCCGCACGAACCCACGCGATGAGCGCACATCAGTAAGCTGAGGCTGTTCTAGGCCACATACCCATATTGACGCCTTTCCTTCCGCATCTTCGACGTAGTTTGGACTCTGGATTCTCCTATATGGTTCGCTCAACAAAGCAACATCCACCTTTAATTCTCTAACCGTCTGCTTAAGTAGCTCTTGGGCCGCCAAGCAGTGGTTTAAGTTGAGTTGCAGGAGCCTTTGAGTCATTTTGGCCCCCGCGTGACCCCGCTGACCTCTTTGAGAGGGCAGTAACTGCTTCCTGCGTGATGTCTGGTATCCTCTTTGCCCGCATCCGCACAGATGAAGCATTTAGCAGCATTTTTGCAAAGCGCCGCTTTATGGCCAGCTGCACCGCATCTAAGGCAGCACCCAGAGCGGTCGATTGTACTCTTACAGAACTTGGCAATATGTCCAAACTCCAAGCATTTGTAGCACCTCTTTTTTTCTGGCCTCTCAGTCCTCTCTCTCACTCTACAGCTTGTCCAGCCTATCCGGATTCTTCCATTCTGTAGGATAGATGATGCAGCCTCCTTCGGCATACTAACAATTGCCATTTGCATACCGTCGAAGCAAGGCCTAAGTGCTTTGATGGCACTTAGATCCAGATTCGCTTGGCTGAGTTTTTCCCAGGCTACCAGCACGTCTTCTTTAGAAACCAGACAGTCTATATCTCTGATCTCCACGATGGTTTCTTGTGCTTAGTGCTCTCACTTTGGCCTTCAAGCCGAGCGCTTCGCTTAATTCTTCTTTCATCTTCAGCATAGAAGGCTTGGAGTTCATGCCAATTTCCAGAATAAGTCCGTCGCCGGCAGATTTTCTCACCCGTCTTACTTGCTCGCCGACGCTCTGCAACTTGCTATCGTCGCTACGCGTCACCAGTTTGAGCACATCACTATAGGAGATCCCGTCCGAGGGTTGTATAATAATGGCGTCCGGCCTTCAGCTTCTCCTTGGAGGCTTATGTGTGGTTTTTCCCCCTTCAGTATCTTGACGCACGCTTCCCTTCTCTGCTTTCTTCATATCCGTAGGATGCCTACGCTGTTTGGACATGCGCTTCATGGAAGAATCTGTGTTGTGCTTGTCTTCAACAGAGGTCACCGCATTGCTCGGCGAGGTCTGCGTCGACGAGCTACGTACGCAATTGGAGCCTTCATCTATTGTCTTTGCGGTCGCCTTATCCACTGTATCTTCAGCCGCCAGCTTTAAACTAGATGCCATCTCAATTTGCACAGATTTGATTCGTGCGAACGTATTTTTGTTTGTTTGTGTGACGTGTCGCCCTTTTTTTGGCACCGCTTCCGAAGAGACACCAGGATTCCGATCCTCTCGGGCTCTTTTGGGCGTTGCCGCTTTACCTTGGAAGCTTGAGGAACTTTGCGAGCAACTCAGCTTCCGCCTCACTCGTCTTAATATTGCTCATGACGAGCAATATCGGTCACTAACCAATCTGCTATACTCAATATAATATAATAACGCTCTACCAAGCAGTCCAACGTTGGCCGAGAATTTCCTACGACTTTTGTCGGAAGAGTGTGTGTGTGTGTGTGTGCTTGTTTTATTTTTTTTTTTTTGGTGTACACCCCGGCAGGAAAATCTTCAAAAGATTCCATCTACCTCCTGTAGATGGATATGTGCGATTCTTACGCACTAAAACCTCCGTATGGTCTCGTCTGTCAGTACGTGCTCACCGGGACTGTCAATAAAGATACTACGTCGGTGAGCAGGAATGTAATGCTTCTATGCATTCCTTCGTCATATTGCGCGAATACGCGCCCGCTGGGAACTCGTTTAGTCGCCTTGTACGACAAGCCGAGACGGCTGAGATGGTATTCTTAACCCGCCACCCCACGGGCGTCAAGGATCAGCTATCGCTGCCTGGTCTGTTGGTCGTCTCGTCAGCTCGCACTCGTGTCATTATACTGATGATGATATCGTGGCACGCCTGCCATGTCACAGCGTCTGCCATCATCGCAGCTAATAATCCCGATGGTGATAGTGGAGATCCTATCATTCTCGTCAATTGTTCTCTCTCGTCAGTAAAGCGTGAGCAGTATAGAAGCACGTGCTCTGCTGACTCCACCTCATTCACGCAGTAAATGCACTGTGGGCTATCTACGTGATGAAACCTTGCTAGGTACCTCCGAAAGCAGCCATGGTCAGTAAGGAACTGAGTTAGGTGATAATCCAGCTCCTTGTGTTTGCAGTTGGTCCATGCTCTTAGGTCAGGAATAAGTACGTTTGTCCATCGACCTTTTGTTGATGATCGCCATCTGCCCTGCCACTCAACTAACAGATGCTCGTACACTATGGTCGGGTTGGCTCCCGCCCGCATGTCTGCAAGTGCCCTGATCTCCAGGTCAACTGGTGGCGTCCTGCCAGCACCAGTGCCGCATCCTCCGAGATGGTACGGAAGCCCATTATCAGGCGTAGGGCTACTGTGCGATAGACCGCCCGCATCTCCTTCAGATAGGACGGTTTTCCCGTTACGCAGCTCCATATTGGCGGCGTAGAGCAGTGTCGCCCTCGTCACTGAGGCCATAAGCCTCCTAGCAGGCATTCTGGGGCCGCCGACATTCGGCATTAACCTAGCTAGCACAGTAGCTGTCATAGCCGCCTTCCTGCTGGCATATTTTGCATGTTCCTTGAAGCTCAGCCTATGGTCGACCAAGACCCCCAAGTACTTCAATGCCTCCGCTGACTCCAATTGTACACCATTTACAGATATTTGCAACTTCTCAACCCCTTTCCTGCTGCTTAGTAGAACCACTTCGGTCTTATGTGCTGCAATTTCGAGCCCTACATTCTGTAACCAGCCAGTAGCTGCTACAATGGTATTATTGCAAAGAGATTGCAGTTCTACCAGTGTCTTGGCTACGGCAGTGATGGCCACGTCGTCCGCAAAGCAGTGTAGCTGCGTATCACGAGGTGTACTGATGGTCAGGATACCATTATACATAATGTTCCACAGAATTGGTCCAAGGACCGACCCTGCGGAACTCCCGAGGTGACTTGGTACTTTTTGGGGAATCGGTCGTTTCGTACCAAAGTACTCGGTCCCTAAAATAGCTGCCAATTATACCCTTTAGGTAATCTGGGATTCCCATGGAGCTCATGGCACTAAGAATACTGGTCCATCTTGCTGTGTTAAAGGCGTTCTTCACGTCTAAAGTGACGATAGCACAGTATTTCTTTGCTCCCCTAGCCATCTTTCTCCCGCTAGTGCATTTTGTGCAATATCCCGGACGTTGGCCAATGCGTCAAGAGTGCTCATTCCTTTCGGAAGCCATACTGTTGATGGGCCAGTCCATTAGGTCCCTCCGTAAAAGATTCTATCCTACTGTAGATTATTCGCTCGAATAGCTTTCCCGCAATATCCAGCAGGCAGAGTGGGCGGTAACCACTGGCGTTGGATGTGCCGCCCTTCCCTTTCGGAATAAGAACAAGTTTCTGCTCTTTCCATGTGCTCGGGAATATCCCTTCCATGAGACATTGTTGGAAGGTGCTGCTGAATATGTCCGGTTTGGCTACTGCAACGGCTTTCACAACTATCCTGGGATACCGTCAAGTCCAGGGGCCTTACCGGGCTTTATCCTGCTAGCGGCTTGTAGAATTTCCTCAGGAGTGATGCAAGGAAAAAGTGCTCCAGGAGATACCTGCGCCGGCTGCCATAGGGATGTTTGCTTGGGAAACAGCTCCTCTACGATGTTCGCCATGACATCGGGCTCCATATATATTTTCTTCCTGCTGATTTAATCCTCTTGTAGACGATTTTATATGCCGGGCCCCATGGGTTCTCGTCAACACTTGCGAGCAGGTCCTTGAACGCCTCGGCTTTGGCTTTTGCAATGGCTTTTTCAACGTGGCACGAGCTATTCTATGGCGGTCAACCATGTGCGAGTGGTTTCGCGCCCCGTGCCCGCTGTGCCCGTCTCCTCGCTGTGAAGCACTCCGTCCTCAATTCCCTAAAGGAGTCACTCCACCAATATACTGGTGGTTTAGTCTTCTTTCGCGTTCTACGCGGCATTGTTGCATCGCATATCCTTCTTAGTGATTGCGTAAGGTTTGATACCATTGTCTCTGCAGGTCCAATTGGGTTTTCCAGATCGTCAATAACGTAATTTAGCATGTCATTGTCAATTTTGTTGACGTCCCACGCCCGTCCTAACTCACTTATTCGTTGTTTGCTTATCACGCACGTCAGTGTAACATTAAAAACAATCAATGCATGGTCACTCATTGTTACGTCGTCAAGTACCTCCCACTTCGCATTCCCTGCTACAGCCCTACTGGCGAAGGTGACGTCAATGTATGATGAGCCTCTGTCGTTGTCAAATGTTGGTTTGAGTCCGTCGTTCAGCAAAATCAGGTCGAGCTGGCTCATTGCATTAATGACTGCCCTACCTCGTTGATTCGATGTTCGGCTCCCCCATTCTACTGCCCAGGCGTTGAAGTCGCCCGCTATAACCGCTGGCCCTCTTACTCTCGCATGTTGTACCAGATGCTCCAGCATCTCTTCGAATTGGTCATAACTATCGCTCGGAGGGGCGTAGACGCTGTAGAAATGAACCCCCTTCAATTTTGCATACGCAAAGCCACGATGGGGAGCGGACTGAACTTCCTGTACGTGTATTCCGGTGCAGCATTTTACCGCCGCCTTTCCTCGCTCGTCTAGTATAATGTCTGCGTTCCCCACTAGAGATGTAGGGCTCACTCAACAAAAGGACATCTACCTTGCGTTCCACTGCGGTTTGTTGTAGTAGGCTCTGGGCAGCCGCGCAGTGGTTTACGTTCAGCTGGGCAATTCTAAGTTGGCTCTGCATGGTGCTGGCTCCTTACTCCTTCCTGTTTTGGCCTTCTTGTATTTTGGACACGCAAAACCACCAGTCGCATGGTTCCTATCCTCGCTGCAGATTAGGCATTTATACTGTTCTACACAGCCTTTAGCTTTATGTCCCCTGCCTCCACATCGTAGGCAGCAATCTGAGCGATCTGTATCCCTGCAGTTGCTTGCGCGGTGCCCGAAGCCTAAGCATCTAAAGCATCGCATTGGCCTAGTGTCTTGGGTGATCCGACACCTAGACCATCCCACGGTTACGGTACCCTTCTTTAGTACCGTGATAGCGTCAGCTATATCCAGCATTAACGTGGCTACTTGGGTCCCATCACGCATTTTTCTCATGCCTCGCACATCCGGCTTTGAGATCTCACCAAACTGAGTCTTAAGGCATAGGGCAAGGTCTTCGGCAGTCGTTGCCTCGTCCATACCAGTACACAGTAAGGTGGTCTTCTGTGATCCCGAGCGAACTGAGGCTAGTTCGTTCAGGGAATTCTCTATGCCCTCTCTGATCTTATTAGCTAGTGGACCTGATTTTCGCTCCAATTCCAGGATTAGTTCTCCCTTCTGGGTCCGTCTAATTTTTTGGACTTGTTTTCCTATATCTATCAGACTCGGGTCCCCCTTCAATTTCCGTAGTATTTCTACATACGTAGTCTCTCCCGTCTTGGTCACTATAAGCGCCTCTGGTTTCTTGCGCAGCTTTTAGGCTGCACCTTCTTCCACTCAAAGCTTTTGCTATTGGGGCTCGGCTTCTTGATCACTTCAGCATATGATGTCTTCTTATTTGGTTCCATCTTTTGCTATGTTGCCCATTATTATTTTGGGGTATCGCCTTCTTTTCTTCCGGTTCCTTGGCTACAGGCGTCCGTTTTTTCTTCAGGCCCTCTGTTTGGGTGCTAACATTCCTGGCGAGAACCTCCTTTGCGTTTCCTTCCTGTAGCTTTAGTGCTCTGTTATTGAGAGCGGCGAGTTCAGCTATTGCGTCCTTTGATACCTTAGTGACGTGTCGCTGAGTCTCGAATGCTGCCGTGAGTACGCTGATTCTGCTTTGCATTTTATTGAGGATACTAAGCAGATCATCATTTTGCCATGCCGTGGACAGATCCACAGGCCGTAAAGGCGAGACAGGTGGTGATCTGGTTCCAAACTTTTGAGTCGGGACGCTGATGAGATCGGTAATCCCATTGCTAGTACCGTGCACCCCAAGTTCTGAAGATTTCGCCGGGTCCAGTGTCGACGAGCTCTCCTTCATAGGGTTGTCCGATGGTGGGACTGGCTTTGACATCTGCATCTGCGCAACTGCAGCCAATACGGGCGCCCGTTCAGATGGCGCAGATACCGCTGCAATTACAGGCACTTTTATCGGCGAGTGTGAAACCCTTGGCTTCCTTGCGAACGGGTCAGCATTCGCCACTCCTTCCGATCGATCCGCAGACTCCTGTATATCTCTCTCTCTCTCTCCTCTTCTCCCTTCCTTCCTTTGCTTGTTGTCAACATTGTTGTGATTGGGTCCCTACTCTAAGTCGTTATCAATGTTCGTAATACAGTCGTGTCTAATGATCTCATGGTTGTCTATGTAGCAGGGAGGCTATGCGAGGGTTGACATACGCCTTCATGGGGTCGTATGTTCAGTGCCAGATCCACGTAAATCAGGAGCAGTCTCAACTGAGCCTGTACGCCCAACTGAATGGGGACGCAACATTAAGCGTGCTTAAAGGTCAGCCACGATTTTAACGGGACGGGGCAGTCACAGCATTAGCCTAGTAGTCGTTTCGACAAGATATCACTCTGTCTACTCAGATACTAGAATACTGTGACTGTCAGCCCAACTCTTCAAATCAGAAGTGGTGTTTCCAGTATCCTAATCAAGGCTGTACTGGGCTCGGCCTTGATACCACATTAGTCGCCTTTTACGACAAGCAGTGGTTAGCTGAGGTGGTATTCTCATAACCGCCACGGTGCCACGGTGAGTGTGTGTGTGTGTGTGTGTGTGTGTGTGTGTGTGTGTGTGTGTGTGTGTGTGTGTGTGTGTGTGTGTGTGTGTGTGTGTGTGTGTGTGTGTGTGTGTGTGTGTGTGTGTGTGTGTGTGTGTGTGTGTGTGTGTGTTTTTTTTATTTCGACTTTGCTCTACTATTACTAATGTTAATATGATAACGAGATACATGATATAAATAAATTATGATGGGTAAAGGGCAGTGCGATCTCCTGTGGTACGGCCGTAAAGCATTGCTTCACAAGAGACATAGCGCCACCTATTCCATCGACTCTCTCCTGGCTCTCTCCATGCTTCTTTGGGTCTGCATCACAGTTGACACAAACTCACAAATCGCAACCCAGTTGTCCACTGATTGCAGCATAAGCGGGACCAAGTTTCCCACCGCAATCGATACGCCCAGTGCCCTTTCCAAGTCGTTGCGTAGTGATCCATATAGCTTGCAGGCGAAGATAGTATGCTCAGCATCCTCCAGTGTTCCACACTCAGAGCAGTTGCCAGAAGCTTCATGACCAAATCGGTGCAGATAGCTTCTGAAGCATCCATGGCCACTTAGAACCTGAGTCAAGTGGAAGTTGACTTGGCCGTGCTTCCTGCTGGTCCATTCCCCGATGTTCGGGATAAGCCGATGCGTCCAACGGCCTTTTGGAGACATATCCCAACGTCGCTGCCACCTCTCAAGGCATTCTTGCCGTCCTGCCGTCCGCACGGATCTCGTTTCGGCGTTGCTGTGGTACCGGGATCGCAGCTGCCGATAGGTATCAGCTCGCTCTCTGGCCATTTCCACAAACGGAGGTACACCAGCGATGACGAACGCAGCGTCCTCAGAGATTGTACGGAATCCGCTAATGATGCGGATGGCACTCTTCCTGAACGCTGCCTCCAGCCCTTGGCAGTAACTCCTGGTGTCCAGTGCACGAACCCAAACTGGTGCCGCGAACAGTGCGATGGATCGCATGGCACCCGCGATCAGCGATCGTCGCAATTGTTTTGGGCCTCAATATTCGCCATGAGCCTCGAAAGTAGCCGGTTCATGCCTGCAGCTTTATTGCTCGTCGCTTCCAGGTGCTCTCGAAAGCTGAGCCTTGTATCGATCCATACTCCCAGATACTTAATCGCTCTTTTGGACGAAATAGTTGTGCATCCAACCGAAATTTTCGCTACTTCTACACGTTTCCTGCTGCTTATCAGCACGGCTTCCGTTTTATGCGGCGCAAGTGCCAGCCCAACTGAGACAAGCCACTGCTGGATGGTCGCAATTGCTTGGTTGCACACCCTCTCGGCCTGCAACAGCTCCTTCCTCACGACAAGGACAGCGATGTCGTCTGCGAAGCCAACCATGTGCGTGCCCGGTGGGAGGGTTAGTCTCAGGATGCCATCATACATGGCATTCCACAGAAGAGGGCCCAAGACCGACCCTTGTGGAACACCTGCCGTCACGACGTACTCCTCTGTACCAGCGCTTGTCTCGTACAATAGCCGCCTGCAGGATAGGTAGCTACGCACGATCTCCAGAAGATAACTCGGCACTTGGAACACTGCCAGAGCCTTGAGAATGCAGTCCCAACGAGCCGAGTTAAAGGCATTCTTGATGTCCAGCGTGACCATTAAGCAGTACTCCTTGGCTCCTCCTTTCCATCTGCTGCCCGCTATGGCGTGTGAGGCGATCTCCACAACTCTAGTCGCTGCGTCGACTGTCGATCTGGCCTTGCGAAAGCCAAATTAATTTGGCGATAGGTCACCTCCTGCGGCAATAGCGCGCTCCAGCCGGGTGCATATGATTTTCTCCAACATTTTTCCCGCATTGTCAATGAGGCAGATTGGCCGATATGCAGCAGGTTCGCCCGGATTCTTGCCTGGTTTAGGGAGCAGAACCAGTCTCTGCGATTTCAGATATTTGGAAAGACAGCCTCCTGTAGACACCTGTTGAACATGTCAACGAAGATTTCCGGCCTCAGAGCACAGGCGAGCCGAAGAGCTCTCAGTGGAATGCCATCCGGCCCAGGCGCCTTTCCCAGCTTCATGCTTCCAGCGATAGTACTTATCTCGGCACTGGTAACTCAATTGCCGCACTGTTATTGGATGTGGCGACATCAAGATTTCGCACCGTCTCACCAGCTGTAGTCGGAAACAGCTCACGGACAATGCAGTGCATCACATCATCCGGTGGCATAGACGCTTTGTGTGCCGAGATCTTTTAGTGACCAGTTGATACGCCTTCCCCCATGGGTCGCTCTCCAAAGTCTCACAAAGCTCGATGAAGCATTTGCGTTTGCTCGCCTTGATGGCATGTTTCAGAGCTTTCCGCCTCTCTTTGAATTCGCGCTGCCACGATGTGTAGGACGGTCTGCCTCGCGATCGCTGGTAGCATCTTCTCACGCGGTTGCATTCCCGCCTGGCGGTGGCGATATCCTCATTCCACCAGTACACTGGCAGATGGTGGTGGGTGGAAGATCTCCTGGGGGGCATCGTGTCTTTGCATGCTTGCGCTAACGCATGCAATGCTATCGTAGCCATCTGCTCGGCGCTTCCTACCACTTCCATGCACTGGATGCGAGCGCTGAAGCGCAGCACATCCATCTTATCTGCATTGAAGTTAACCCATCTTGATGGGTCACTTGTATTGCTGGGGCGCCGCCCGCCAACTTCGCACAGAATGGCACGGTGGTCGCTAGCTGTGTAGGCGTCGCTCAAGCGCCAACGTGCCGAAGGCGACAACGCGCTGCACACGTAAGTCAGGTCGACTATGGACCCCACGCCAGCTCTGCAAAAAGTCTGTTGCGTGCCCTCGTTCAGGAGGATTAGATCCAGCATTTGGAACGTTTCCGTCACAATCGAGCCTCTCGCATTTGTGCAGGACTACCCCATTCCATTGCCCATGCATTGAAGTCGCCGCCGACAATTAATGGGGAGCGGCCTATAGCATCTGTTGCGAGTTCATCCAGAATGCGCCCGTACTCCTCCAGAGACAGACTGGGGCCAGATACACGCTATAGACCCATGTACCGCCGATTTTTGCTCGCACAAATCCACGTGCAGCATGCTCGTGTCCGAACTGCAACGGTGATTTGCCGCACACCCAGATTGCTGCCTTACCCGTAGTATCCGCTGCCCAGACTGAGCCTGTTACCGCTCTGTACGGTTCGCTTAGGATAGCTACGTCAGCGCTATCATCTCGCACTGCTTGCTGAAGAAGGTCATGCGCAGCTGCACAGTGATTTAGGTTGAGCTGGACTAATTGCATGAGTGTGCTTTCGTTGCGCTCTTTGCTGCCAATGGACAATTGCGACTACCAGCCTGGTGGTTTAGCTGTTTGCCTCCATTTGCGCTGCAAATGTAGCAATTCGCTGCGTTGGTGCACGATGCCACTTTGTGACCAGGTACTCCACATCTTATACAGCAGTTACTCCTGTCAATGAGATTCTTGCATCTGCTGGCTATGTGCCCGATCTCAAGGCATTTGAAGCACCTCGTCCTCTGCTCTTGCTCCACAATTCTGCAGCGAGACCACCCAACCTTGAGTTGTGTGTGTGTGTGTGTGTGTGTGTGTGTGTGTGTGTGTGTGTGTGTGTGTGTGTGTGTGTGTGTGTGTGTGTGTGTGTGTGTGTGTGTGTGTGTGTGTGTGTGTGTGTGTGTGTGTGTGTGTGTGTGTGTGTGTGTGTGTGTGTGTGTGTGTGTGTGTGTGTGTGTGTTTTTTTATTTCGACTTTGCTCTACTATTACTAGTTTTAATATGCTAACGAGATATACAATATAAATAAGTTATGATGGGTATAGGGCAGAGCGATCCCCTGTGGTACGGCCGTGAAGCAATGCTTCACAAGAGACATAGCGCCACCTATTCCATCGTCTCTCTCCTGGCTCTCTCCATGCTTCGTTGGGTCTGCATCACAGTTGACACAAACTCGCATATCACGACCCAGTTGCCCACTGATTGCAGCATAAGCGGGACCAAGTTTCCCACCGCAATCGATACGCCAAGTGCCCTTTCCAAGTCATTGCGTAGTGATCCGTAAATCTTGCAGGCGAACATAGTATGCTCAGCATCCTCCAGTGTTCCACACTCAGAGCAGTTGCCAGAAGCTTCATGACCAAAGCGGTGCAGATAGCTTCTGAAGCATCCATGGCCGCTTAGCACCTGAGTCAAGTGGAAGTTGACTTGGCCGTGCTTCCTGCCGGTCCATTCCCCGATGTTCGGGATGAGCCGATGCGTCCAGCGGCCTTTTGGAGACCTATCCCAACGTCGTTGCCACCTCTCTAGGCATTCTTGCCGTCCTGCCGTCCGCACGGTTCGCGTTTCGGCGTTGCTGTGGTACCGGGAACGCAGCTGCCGATAGGTATCAGCTCGCTCTCTGGCCATTTCCACAAACGGAGGTATACCAGCAATGACGAACGCAGCGTCCTCAGAGATTGTGCGGAATCCGCTAATGATGCGGATGGCACTCTTCCTGAACGCTGCCTCCAGCCCTTGGCAGTAACTCCTAGTGTCCAGTGCTCGAACCCATACTGGTGCCGCGAACAATGCGATGGATCGCATGGCACCCGCGATCAGCGATCGTCGCAATTGTTTTGGGCCTCCAATATTCGCCATGAGCCTCGAAAGTAGCCGGTTCATGCCTGCAGCTTTATTGCTCGTCGCTTCCAGGTGCTCTCGAAAGCTGAGCCTTGTATCGATCCATACTCCCAGATACTTAATCGCTCTTTTGGACGAAATAGTCGTGCAACCAACCGAAATTTCCGCTACTTCTACACGTTTCCTGCTGCTTATCAGCACGGCTTCCGTTTTATGCGGCGCAAGTGCCAGCCCAACTGAGACAAGCCACTGCTGGATGGTCGCAATTGCTTGGTTGCACACACTCGGCCTGCAACAGCTCCTTCCTCACGACAAGGACAGCGATGTCGTCTGCGAAGCCAACCATGTGCGTGCCCTGTGGGAGGGTTAGTCTCAGGATGCCATCATACATGGCATTCCACAGAAGAGGGCCCAAGACCGACCCTTGTGGAACACCTGCCGTCACGACGTACTCCTCTGTACCAGCGCTTGTCTCGTACAATAGCCGCCTGCAGGATAGGTAGCTACGCACGATTTCCAGAAGATAACTCGGCACTTGGAACACTGCCAGAGCCTTGAGAATGCAGTCCCAACGAGCCGAGTTAAAGGCATTCTTGATGTCCAGCGTGACCATTAAGCAGTACTCCTTGGCTCCACCTTTCCATCTGCTGCCCGCTATGGCGTGTGAGGCGATCTCCACAACTCTAGTCGCTGCGTCGACTGTCGATCTGGCCTTGCGAAACCAAATTGATTTGGCGATAGGTCACCTCCTGCGGCAATAGCGCGCTCCAGCCGGGTGCATATGATTTTCTCCAACATTTTTCCCGCATTGTCAATGAGGCAGATTGGCCGATATGCAGCAGGTTCGCCCGGATTCTTGCCTGGTTTAGGAGCAGAACCAGTTTCTGCGATTTCCAGATATTTGGAAAGACAGCCTCCTGTAGACACCTGTTGAACATGTCAACGAAGATTTCCGGCCTCAGAGCGCAGGCGAGCCGAAGAGCTCTCAGTGGAATGCCATCCGGCCCAGGCGCCTTTCCCAGCTTCATGCTTCCAGCGATAGTACTTATCTCTGCACTGGTAACTAACTCAATTGCCGCACTATTATTGGATGTGGCGACATCACGATTTCGCACCGTCTCACCAGCTGTAGTCGGAAACAGCTCACGGACAATGCAGTGCATCACATCATCCGGTGGCATAGACGCTTTGTGTGCCGAGATCTTTTTAGTGACCAGTTGATACGCCTTCCCCCATGGGTCGCTCTCCAAAGTCTCACAAAGCTCGATGAAGCATTTGCGTTTGCTCGCCTTGATGGCATGTTTCAGAGCTTTCCGCCTCTCTTTGAATTCGCGCTGCCACGATGTGTAGGACGGTCTGCCTCGCGATCGCTGGTAGCATCTTCTCACGCGGTTGCATTCCCGCCTGGCGGTGGCGATATCCTCATTCCACCAGTACACTGGCAGATGGTGATGGGTGGAAGATCTTCTGGGGGGCATCGTGTCTTTGCATGCTTGCGCTAACGCATGCAATGCTATCGTAGCCATCTGCTCGGCGCTTCCTGCCGCTTCCATGCACTGGATGCGAGCGCTGAAGCGCAGCACATCCATCTTATCCGCGTTGAAACTAACCCATCTTGATGGGTCACTTGTATTGCTGGGGCGCCGCCCGCCAACTTCGCACAGAATGGCACGGTGGTCGCTAGCTGTGTAGGCGTCGCTCAAGCGCCAACGTGCCGAAGGCGACAACGCGCTGCACACGTAAGTCAGGTCGACTATGGACCCCACGCCAGCTCTGCAAAAAGTCTGCTGCGTGCCCTCGTTCAAAAGGATTAGATCCAGCATTTGAAACGTCTCCGTCACAATCGAGCCTCTCGCATTTGTGCAGGGACTGCCCCATTCCATTGCCCATGCGTTGAAGTCGCCGCCGACAATTAATGGGGAGCGGCCTATAGCATCTGCTGCGAGTTCATCCAGAGTGCGCCCGTCATGTGTGTGTGTGTGTGTGTGTGTGTGTGTGTGTGTGTGTGTGTGTGTGTGTGTGTGTGTGTGTGTGTGTGTGTGTGTGTGTGTGTGTGTGTGTGTGTGTGTGTGTGTGTGTGTGTGTGTGTGTGTGTGTGTGTGTGTGTGTGTGTGTGTGTGTGTGTGTGTGTGTGTGTGTGTGTGTGTGTGTGTGTGTGTGTGTGTGTGTGTGTGTGTGTGTGTGTGTGTGTGTGTGTGTGTGTGTGTGTGTGTGTGTGTGTGTGTTTTTTTAAAATACTCAATCTATATATTTTATTCAAACAGTTGTCCATTACATATAATACATATATATAGTTGTGTGTTTTTTAAATTTAGACTAAGTATGTTATTGCGCCATTCTACTGTCCCCTGGGACTACCAATAAAGTATTACTTCAGGAGGAGTAGAGCCTTAACGGCTCGCATCAGAGTTACGCACTTTTTCTTGGCGTCTGAGCTCCTTCATGACAGTGCTTGCCATTTTTCCACCGCATCCCATTATCGGCGTTTGCCAACATTAGTGGCACCATCCTATCTGGAGATAGGGACTCGCCCAGCACCTCTTCGGCTTCTCTTCTTTCCCTTTCAAACCTGGGGCAGGCGAAGATGATGTGTCCCGCGTCTTCCGTGACGCCTACTCCACACCTTGGGCATGATGGATCGTCAGCGTGCCCAAAGCGATGAAGATATGCTCGGAAACACCCGTGTCCACTAAGGAACTGCGTCAGATAGAAGTTTGTTTGGCCGTGTCTTCTATCTACCCACGCTTCGACCGATGGAATCAGTTTCCATGTCCATCTTCCCTTGGGAGCTTCGGTCCACCGTTGTTGCCACTCGATCAGCATGATCTGACGGCTTGTGAGGTGATTTCCTGTGCAGTATTTTCTGCTGATCTCGGTGACCAGCAGATCGAACGGAGTGATGCCCGCTATCACGTGCGCTGCTTCCCAGAGACTGTGCGAAACGCACTGGCAACTCTAATAGCGCAGAGTCTGTAGAGTGCTCCCACTTCTTTAATGAATGTCTTTTAGTCGTAGCCGCAGCCCATATAGGTGCTGCGTACGTTGTGATCGACCTCACCACTCCAGTCAGTAGGCGTCTCCGTAGTTGCTTCGGTCCTCTGGTGTTAGGCATTATGCGAGCAAGCGCAATACACGCCACTGAGGCTTTTTGGCCTATGTAGCTCAAGTGGTCCTTAAACGAGAGCCTCCTGTCTAGCATAACTCCCAGGTACTTAAGTGCAGGCCTTGAGCAAATACTTGTGCTTCCCACAATTATGCTAGCGGTCTCCACCATTTTCCTGGAGCTTATCAGGACTGCCTCCGTTTTGTGCTCGGCTAGGCTAAGGCCTGCGTCTGCTAGCCATCTCTCCGCCGTTTTTATTGCTGTATTAGCGCTGTTTTCAACTTCGTGCTTATGCTTGGCGACTGCCACGATCGCGATGTCATCAGCGAAGCCTACAATCTTAACCCCTTCCGGCAGATCAAGTCTCAGTATTCCGTCGTACATTAAGTTCCACAGCGTCGGACCAAGAACTGAGCCTTGTGGAACCCTCCAGTAACTACTTGGTTGACGCTTCCGTGGTTGGTCCGGTAGCGTAGTGACCTTCCTTCGAGGTAACTGCCTATTATGCGGACGATGTGCGGCTCAATGTTCCTTTGGATCAGGCATTGCATGATTCTCCCCAGTTGGCGGAGTTAAAGCGTTCTTGACATCTAGAGTGACCACTAGGCAATACTGCTTGGTACCCCAGAGCCACCGCTTACCCTCTATTGCTGTGGCTGCTATGTGTGAGACCACCTGTACCGCTTGTTGTGTGGAGTGTGCCTTTCTGAAACCAAATTGATATGGTGAAAGACCCCCTTTGATGTCAACCTCGGCTTCCAGTCGCGTGCAAATAACGCGTTCGAGTACCTTGCCTACGATGTCCAGCAGACAGATTGGCCGGTAGGCTGAAGGGTCATCCGGTGGTTTGCCTCCTTTTGGAATAAGGACCAGGTCCTGTTTTTTCCATCGAATGGGAAATCTCCCCTCCCTGAAGCACGAGTTGAACACCGTACTGAAATATGCCGGTTTCAGCTCCATTGCTCTTTTGACAATGGCACTCGGGATGCCATCTGGTCCAGGGGATTTACCAGGTTTTATCCTGTGCGCTGCTGCTAAGACCTCTCTATCCGAAACTTCGTCAAACTGAATACTGTTCCAGTCAGCAAGTCCTGCAACCTCATTGTTGTCGTTTCGGGCTGGTTGCTGTGGGAACAGATGAGACACTATTTTCCTCAAGAGTTCTGGGCACTTCGGGCTTGGCGATGAGAAGGCATTCAACTTCCTCATCGTAATCTTGTAGGCCGATCCCCAAGGGTCCTGTTCGGCTTGGTCACACAGCTCCAGGAAGAGTCGCTTCTTGCTTGCTTTAATTAGACCTTTCAGTGTTCGCCTTTTTGTCTTTAGCTCGAGCAATAGCGAAGACGCGTCTGGATTTCCGCGTTTGAGGGCTCTCTGAAGAGATCTTCGTGCCTGACAGCATTCTCTCCGAGCCACTGCAATTTCGTTAGTCCACCAGTACACCGGCTGATGCTTTGCTCCGTTCCCGACCTTCTTCATTGAGGCATTGCATGCTCGTGTCAACTGAGACATGATCTGCTTGGTCATGTCAGTCGCCGTGCCGCTAAGTTGCAACCCTTGCATCATATGCTCGAACATGTCGATGTCAAGAGTGTTCTCTCGGTACCTGGTTACTCTCGGAACTGCCGCAACTTCGGGTCGTTTCCTTATATCAGTAATGATGGCTTGGTGATCGCTGTAGGTGAAGTCCCTAGAGACCTTCCAGGAGGCTCTTGGAGCCAGGCTACTGCTAAGAAAGGTCAGGTCGATAATGGATCCTGCGTTCCTCTGCTAAATGTGTGCTCACCGCCCCTATTTAAAAGGACAACGTCCAAAGCCGCAAATGCCTCTAAAACCGCACGTCCTCTCTGGTTTGTGACTAAGCTGCCCCACTCCGTTGCCCAAGCATTGAAGTCACCCCCAATGAGGCATGGGCATTTATCTCTGGCATCCATTACCAGCTTGTCCAAAATGGACAGATAGTCCTCCATGCTAAGCGATGGGGCAAGGTAGCAACTATAAACGTATAGTGTATCTATCTTTGCCCTGACAAACCCTGACTCCATCTTGGTTTCCATCAGCTGTAGCGGGCGCTGCCCGCAGGTCCACACTACTGCCTTGCGCAACTTGTCTCCAGCCCACGTATTGGGAGATTTTATGCGATATGGTTCGCTCAGAATGGCAACATCGACTTTTTTTTCCCTTACAGTCTGCAGCAGTAGATCCTGTGCTGCTTCACAGTGGTTTAAATTTAGTTGATAAATCCGAACCATTGCTAATTTGACCGTGAACGCGCCTTGCTCTGGTACGGGCACCGTATGCTGGTAGTCGTGTGCGCCGAATCTTCTTCCCTTTCCTGCTACACAGTATGCATTTCGGCTTTTTCGAGCATGTTTTGCCTGGTGGCCTGCCTCTCCGCAATTGTAGCAATTTCCCGAACAATCTGCTTCCGCTGTACACCTGCTTTGTATATGTCCGAATTCCATACACCTGTAGCAGCGTATTGGCTGTATCTTACGCCTTATACGACACGTATTCCATCCTACACGCAGTTTGCCTGCCTTTAGTAGCTTCGCCGCTGAGTCGACTGGGATTCTTAGACTAGCTGTCTGCCTGCTTCCATACGATCTGCGAATCGTTATAATGCTGGATTGATTCACCCCGATCTCGCCAAATTGGGTGATTATGGCTTCCAACAGTTCCTCTCCAGAAGTCACTTCGTCCAAGTCTTTTACTTCGATTGAAGTCATTTTCGTCAGCGATCTGACATCTATTGATGGGCCCAGGAACTCTTTTATTGCCTCCTGGAATACTTTCGTGTTGGGGTCCGAAGGCTTTGATAGTTCAAAGAGCAGCTCTCCTTTCAGCGTCTTTCGGATACCCCTAACATGCTGACCCAGCTCTTTCAATTTTGGCTCTGATTTGACTGAGCGCAGTATATCAGCGTACGATGTATTCGCAGGTGCGCTCACAATCACTGCGTCAGGCTTTGCCGATTCTACCCTTGCGTTTCTGGTGTGCTTCTCGTGTCTATTCTTCTTTCGCACCGTTTTCCAAGTGTTACCTTGCTCTGTTTCAGCAGCCGCTCCATCCTTACTCGCTGAATGTGTTTCGACACCGTCGTTTTGGGGATTAACCTGTGTCGCTATCCTGGGATTGGTTTTAACCGGAGCCTTAGATTTCTTTGACCTTGGTGGTGGAGAAAGGAGTTCGCCTCGGTCACTTCTAGTTCTCTTGCCTTCTCTAGGCGAATCTACGGTTCCTTCGCTTGCTGTTTGGTGTTTCGACGCACTTATAGCTTGAAGATTCGGCATTGTCTGATTGCGGGTTGCAGTTGAGAGCATCTCCTCATCCGCCGCCGTGTAAAGGCCCATTATGCTGTCAATGAGGTCTCTCATAGGCATATGTATGGTCCGACGACCCTCTAGCATCTTGCTCAAATCCCTTATTTTCTGTCCCAAGAGATAGAAGCTCGACCGCTTCTCGGGTGGACCATCTTCTGTTAAGGCTGTTCGTGTCAGCGCTGCTACATCAGTAGTTATAGTTGGACTACGGCTATATAATTGGGCTCCTGGTGTAGCCAACTTTGGAGATCTAGCTATCTTGCTGCTTTTTATGAATGGATCAATAGTAGGCTCTGAGCTATATCCTCCCTCCTCAAGTTTCTCCTTTGATTTGCTGCTTGTCGCTGAATCTGCAACGGTAGCCAAGTTTGCCACCACCGAAGCATTGCGGTCGCTGGATGACGACGACCGGGGGCCCGCTTGCACACCCTCGCAGTCGCCGGTACTGGGGATCCGACTCCCTGCACCGTAAGGTTGGTTCCTTTAGGACCTTCCATATTGATTATTATATTCTGGGAATCACCCATAGCATTTGTTTAAGGTCTCACTGCCAGACCATGATCGCCTTCTCGCTTTTGCTGGCCCTTGGACGGGTGTTCAGAGGGCTACCCGGGCGTTACCTGACCTAGTGGTCGGCGGTAGCGAGCTACTTGTCGAGCTACGATTGAATCGATCTGGCCCCTACCAAGTTAGAGGCAGTCAGAGTCTTTCCGCTGTGAGGCGCCAATCGGTCACGACCAACACCGTTTTTGTTCACCCTTTAGTCGCCTCGTACGACAAGCGGGTATACTGTGGAGGAATTCTATTGCCCGCCATCCACACGGGTGGGTGTGTGTGTGTGTGTGTGTGTGTGTGTGTGTGTGCGTGTGGGTGTGTGTGTGTGTGTGTGTGTGTGTGTGTTTTTTATTCGGTATAAACTAGATATAATAGTAAATGTAACATAAATTAAAGTAGTGGATAAAAGATAGAAGGAAAGAAAGAAAGATAAACTGCCAAGGGGATTCTCGTGGTACTGCCGTGAGGTATTGCTTCACGAGACCTTGACGGGAGCTCACTCCTCCACTTCGCCTGCGGGTACGTTCCCTCTCTAGAGTCCGTAGTGCGGTGGTCACTTTCTCTGCATAGCTGCATACCGCTGACCAGTACTCTTCTTTCTCCATCATACGGTTCACAACAGAGGCCGTTGTGACACTACATCCTATTGCTCTTTCAAGCTCTCGTCGCTCGCAAGAAAAGCGCCGACAGCACACTAAGATGTGCTCCGCCGTTTCTTCGACTTCGGGGTGGCACCATAAGCACATCGGGTCACTTTCGTGTCCAAATCTATACAGATAGCTGCGGAAGCAGCCGTGCCCACTCAGAATCTGTGTCAGGTGGAAGTTGACGAAGCCGAATTTCCTGCTGACCCATTTACCTATGTTTGGGATTAGGGCATGGGTCCAGCGGCCCTTGCCAGATAGGTCCCACTTTTCCTGCCATTTCCTTAGGCACTCTGCTTTAAAATAGGACGGCGCGTTGTGTTCGCCTTCCAGCCTATTCTCCCTTTTATGCCTGTAGCTATTGGACATCTCTAGCGCCAGTATGTCCAGTGGCATCATGCCTGCTAAGGCTAAAGCGGCGTCGTCCGAGATGGTTCTGAAGCCACTACAGACCCGCAACGCGCAGAGTCGATAGGTTGACTGCATCTTCCTCCTGTACGCCTTTACCTCCATTGCTTGCACCCATACTGGAGCGCCGTAGAGCATTGTTGCTCGAACCACATTTTGCAGAAGAAGGCGCCGTCCTTGCTTGGGGCCGCGCGTATTTATCATTATTCTGCTCAAGGCCTGCCCTACGACAGCGGCTCTCTTTCCAGCATACTCCAGGTGTTCGCGGAAGCTTAGCCTCGTGTCGATTAGGACGCCTAGGTACTTGATGGCTCGGCTCGACACTATGGATGTCCGACCAAGGTTTATGTGAGCCACTTCGACGATTTTACGACTGCTTATAAGGACCGCTTCTGTTTTGTGGTCAGCTAATTGCAGCCCCACTGTCGCAAGCCAGTCCTGACAGTGGCTACTGCTGCGCTACAAAGTAGCTCAGCGTCGCCCAAGTGTTTAGCTGTCACCACTAAGGCCACATCGTCTGCAAATCCTACAATTGTTACCCTCTCTGGAACTTCAAGGCGCAGTATGCCGTCGTACATGGTGTTCCATAGCAGCGGGCCCAACACGGATCCTTGCGGAACTCCTCCAGTGATATTAAACGATTTTGTTCCGTTTTCCGTTCTATACATCAGGATGCGCTTCCTAAAATAGTCTTCTAATATTCCCATTAAGTAGCTCGGAGTGTTGAACCGCCTTAAGGCCTCAATAATGCAGCTCCATTTTGCAGAGTTAAAGGCGTTCTTAACGTCAAGAGTCATTACAATACAATACTCCTTAGCACCACCACGCCATCTGCTTCCTGCGATGGCTCTTCTTGCAATGTCTGCTACGTGTGAGATAGCGTCTACTGTTGAGTGCTCCTTTCTGAATCCGTATTGCATGGGTGAGAGATCTCCTGCTTGACGGATAGATTCCTCTAGTCTATGGCTCACCAGCCTCTCCAATATTTTGCCTGCTGTATCAAGCAAGCAAATCGGTCGGTAGGACGACGGCGAATCAAGTGGCTTGTTCGGCTTTGGGATCAACACCAGGTTCTGCAACTTCCATGGGCGGGGGAAGACTCCTTGTCTCAGACACTTCCCAAACACTTCTACAAAGCAATCCGGGTTGAGCCTGATAGCCAACTTCAGCACCCGATTTGGAATCGCGTCTGGTCCAGGAGACTTGGAGTCCTTGATTTTTGCCGCTGCTCGCAGCACTTCGTCTACTGTCACATCCGGTACCTCCGTGTAGAGCTGTGGCTCTACGTGATCTTCGACTGAGGGACAGTGAAGGAGCCCGTGAACAGCGCATCCACTATGCTATCAAGGACGACCTCTTCTCTGGGCACTGATGAGACGTTTGGCTTAAGTCTTTTCAGAACCAGTTTGTAGGCCATTCCCCAGATATCTGTCTCGGCTTCGTCGCATAGTTCTAAGAATTTCTCCTTCTTACTGCTTAGAATGGACTTTTTCAGCAGCCTACGATTAGCCGCATACTCCAGTCTTCTTGCTTCGAAGTCGGCTCTGCCTCTTGATCGTTGCAGGATCCTTCGCGATCTTATGCATTGCCTTCTTACGTTTGCGATCTCCTCGTTCCACCAGTATACTGGTACGTGGTACCTTTTGCACGGTCTACGCACCGCCATACTAGCCTCGCAGGCATCCTTGATTGAACGCATGAGCAGCTCGGCGCTTACCTCTGCGTTGTCGCCCAATTCTGGAACTGTGTGTGTGTGTGTGTGTGTGTGTGTGTGTGTGTGTGTGTGTGTGTGTGTGTGTGTGTGTGTGTGTGTGTGTGTGTGTGTGTGTGTGTGTGTGTGTGTGTGTGTGTGTGTGTGTGTGTGTGTGTGTGTGTGTGTGTGTGTGTGTGTGTGTGTGTGTGTGTGTGTGTGTGTGTGTGTGTGTGTGTGTGTGTGTGTGTGTGTGTGTGTGTGTGTGTGTGTGTGTGTGTGTGTGTGTGTGTGTGTGTGTGTGTGTGTGTGTGTGTGTGTGTGTGTGTGTGTGTGTGTGTGTGTGTGTGTGTGTGTGTGTGTGTGTGTGTGTGTGTGTGTGTGTGTGTGTGTGTGTGTGTGTGTGTGTGTGTGTGTGTGTGTGTGTGTGTGTGTGTGTGTGTGTGTGTGTGTGTGTGTGTGTGTGTGTGTGTGTGTGTGTGTGTGTGTGTGTGTGTGTGTGTGTGTGTGTGTGTGTGTGTGTGTGTGTGTGTGTGTGTGTGTGTGTGTGTGTGTGTGTGTGTGTTTTTTTATTTCGACTTTGCTCTACTATTACTAATGTTAATATGATAACGAGATACATGATATAAATAAATTATGATGGGTAAAGGGCAGTGCGATCTCCTGTGGTACGGCCGTAAAGCATTGCTTCACAAGAGACATAGCGCCACCTATTCCATCGACTCTCCTGGCTCTCCATGCTTCTTTGGGTCTGCATCACAGTTGACGCAAACTCACAAATCGCAACCCAGTTGTCCACTGATTGCAGCATAAGCGGGACCAAGTTTCCCACCGCAATCGATACGCCCAGTGCCCTTCCAAGTCGTTGCGTAGTGATCCATATAGCTTGCAGGCGAAGATAGTATGCTCAGCATCCTCCAGTGTTCCACACTCAGAGCAGTTGCCAGAAGCTTCATGACCAAATCGGTGCAGATAGCTTCTGAAGCATCCATGGCCACTTAGAACCTGAGTCAAGTGGAAGTTGACTTGGCCGTGCTTCCTGCTGGTCCATTCCCCGATGTTCGGGATAAGCCGATGCGTCCAACGGCCTTTTGGAGACATATCCCAACGTCGCTGCCACCTCTCTAGGCATTCTTGCCGTCCTGCTGTCCGAACGGTTCGCGTTTCGGCGTTGCTGTGGTGCCGGGATCGCAGCTGCCGATAGGTAGCAGCTCGCTCTCTGGCCATTTCCACAAACGGAGGTACACCAGCGATGACGAACGCTGCGTCCTCAGAGATTGTGCGGAATCCACTAATGATGCGGATGGCACTCTTCCTGAACGCTGCCTCCAGCCCTTGGCAGTAGCTTCTGGTGTCCAATGCTCGAACCCATACTGGTGCCGCGAACAGTGCGATGGATCGCATGGCACCCGCGATTAGCGATCGTCGCAATTGTTTTGGGCCTCCAACATTCGCCATGAGCCTTGACAGTAGCCGGTTCATGCCTGCAGCTTTATTGCTCGTCGCTTCCAGGTGCTCTCGAAAGCTGAGCCTGGTATCGATCCAAACTCCCAGATACTTGATCGCTCTTTTGGACGAAATAGTTGTACAGCCAACCGAAATTTGCGCTACCTCTACATGTTTTCTGCTGCTTATCAGCACGGCTTCAGTTTTATGCGGCGCAAGTGCCAGCCCAACTGAGCCAAGCCACTGCTGGATGGTGGCAATTGCTTGGTTGCACACACTCTCGGCCTGCATCAGCTCCTTCCTCACGACAAGGACAGCGATGTCGTCTGCGAAGCCAACCATGTGCGTGCCCGGGGGGAGGGTTAGTCTCAGGATGCCATCATACATGGCATTCCACAGAAGAGGGCCCAAGACCGAGCCTTGTGGGACACCTGCCGTCACGACGTACTCCTCTATACCAGCGCTTGTCTCGTACAATAGCCGCCTGCAGGATAGGTAGCTACGCACGATTTCCAGAAGATATCTCGGCACTTGGAACGCTGCCAGAGCCTTGAGAATGCAGTCCCAACGGGCCGAGTTAAAGGCATTCTTGATGTCCAGCGTGACCATCAAGCAATACTCCTGGCTCCTCCCTTCCATCTGCTGCCCGCTATGGCGTGTGAGGCGATCTCCACAACTCTAGTCGCTGCGTCGACTGTCGATCTGGCCTTGCGAAAGCCAAATTGATTTGGCGATAGGTCACCTCCTGCGGCAATAGCGCGCTCCAGCCGGGTGCATACGATTTTCTCCAGCATTTTTCCCGCATTGTCAATGAGGCAGATTGGCCGATATGCAGCAGGTTCGCCCGGATTCTTGCCTGGTTTAGGGAGCAGAACCAGTCTCTGCGATTTCCAGATATCTGGAAAGACAGCCTCCTGTAGACACCTGTTGAACATATCAACGAAGATTTCCGGCCTCAGAGCACAGGCGAGCCGAAGAGCTCTCAGTGGAATGCCATCCGGCCCAGGCGCCTTTCCCAGCTTCATGCTTCCAGCGATAGTACTTATCTCGGCACTGGTAACCAACTCAATTGCCGCGCTGTTATTGGATGTGGCGACATCAAGATTTCGCACCGTCTCACCAGCTGTAGTCGGAAACAGCTCACGGACAACGCAGTGCATCACATCATCCGGTGGCATAGACGCTTTGTGTGCCGAGATGTGTGTGTGTGTGTGTGTGTGTGTGTGTGTGTGTGTGTGTGTGTGTGTGTGTGTGTGTGTGTGTGTGTGTGTGTGTGTGTGTGTGTGTGTGTGTGTGTGTGTGTGTGTGTGTGTGTGTGTGTGTGTGTGTGTGTGTGTGTGTGTGTATGTGTGTGTGTGTTTTTTAAAATACTCAATCTATATATTTTATTCAAACAGTTGTCCATTATATATAATACATATATATAGTTGTGTGTTTTTTAAATTTAGACTAAGTATGTTATTGCGCCATTCTACTGTCCCCCTGGGACTACCAATAAAGTATTACTTCAGGAGGGAGTAGAGCCTTAACGGCTCGCATCAGAGTTACGCACTTTTTCTTGGCGTCTGAGCTCCTTCATGACAGTGCTTGCCATTTTTTCCACCGCATCCCAATTATCGGCGTTTGCCAACATTAGTGGCACCATCCTATCTGGAGATAGGGACTCGCCCAGCACCTCTTCGGCTTCTTCTTCTTTCCCTTTCAAACCTGGGGCAGGCGAAGATGATGTGTCCCGCGTCTTCCGTGACGCCTACTCCACACCTTGGGCATGATGGATCGTCAGCGTGCCCAAAGCGATGAAGATATGCTCGGAAACACCCGTGTCCACTAAGGAACTGCGTCAGATAGAAGTTTGTTTGGCCGTGTCTTCTATCTACCCACGCTTCGACCGATGGAATCAGTTTCCATGTCCATCTTCCCTTGGGAGCTTCGGTCCACCGTTGTTGCCACTCGATCAGCATGATCTGACGGCTTGTGAGGTGATTTCCTGTGCAGTATTTTCTGCTGATCTCGGTGACCAGCAGATCGAACGGAGTGATGCCCGCTATCACGTGCGCTGCTTCCCAGAGACTGTGCGAAACGCACTGGCAACTCTAATAGCGCAGAGTCTGTAGAGTGCTCCCACTTCTTTAATGAATGTCTTTTTAGTCGTAGCCGCAGCCCATATAGGTGCTGCGTACGTTGTGATCGACCTCACCACTCCAGTCAGTAGGCGTCTCCGTAGTTGCTTCGGTCCTCTGGTGTTAGGCATTATGCGAGCAAGCGCAATACACGCCACTGAGGCTTTTTGGCCTATGTAGCTCAAGTGGTCCTTAAACGAGAGCCTCCTGTCTAGCATAACTCCCAGGTACTTAAGTGCAGGCCTTGAGCAAATACTTGTGCTTCCCACAATTATGCTAGCGGTCTCCACCATTTTCCTGGAGCTTATCAGGACTGCCTCCGTTTTGTGCTCGGCTAGGCTAAGGCCTGCGTCTGCTAGCCATCTCTCCGCCGTTTTATTGCTGTATTAGCGCTGTTTTCAACTTCGTGCTTATGCTTGGCGACTGCCACGATCGGGATGTCATCAGCGAAGCCTACAATCTTAACCCCTTCCGGCAGATCAAGTCTCAGTATTCCGTCGTACATTAAGTTCCACAGCGTCGGACCAAGAACTGAGCCTTGTGGAACCCTCCAGTAACTACTTGGTTGACGCTTCCGTGGTTGGTCCGGTAGCGTAGTGACCTTCCTTCGAGGTAACTGCCTATTATGCGGACGATGTGCGGCTCAATGTTCCTTTGGATCAGGCATTGCATGATTCTCCCCCAGTTGGCGGAGTTAAAAGCGTTCTTGACATCTAGAGTGACCACTAGGCAATACTGCTTGGTACCCCAGAGCCACCGCTTACCCTCTATTGCTGTAGCTGCTATGTGTGAGACCACCTGTACCGCTTGTTGTGTGGAGTGTGCCTTTCTGAAACCAAATTGATATGGTGAAAGACCCCTTTGATGTCAACCTCGGCTTCCAGTCGCGTGCAAATAACGCGTTCGAGTACCTTGCCTACGATGTCCAGCAGACAGATTGGCCGGTAGGCTGAAGGGTCATCCGGTGGTTTGCCTCCTTTTGGAATAAGGACCAGGTCCTGTTTTTCCATCGAATGGGAAATCTCCCTCCTGAAGCACGAGTTGAACACCGTACTGAAATATGCCGGTTTCAGCTCCATTGCTCTTTTGACAATGGCACTCGGGATGCCATCTGGTCCAGGGGATTTACCAGGTTTTATCCTGTGCGCTGCTGCTAAGACCTCTCTATCCGAAACTTCGTCAAACTGAATACTGTTCCAGTCAGCAAGTCCTGCAACCTCATTGTTGTCGTTTCGGGCTGGTTGCTGTGGGAACAGATGAGACACTATTTTCCTCAAGAGTTCTGGGCACTTCGGGCTTGGCGATGAGAAGGCATTCAACTTCCTCATCGTAATCTTGTAGGCCGATCCCCAAGGGTCCTGTTCGGCTTGGTCACACAGCTCCAGGAAGAGTCGCTTCTTGCTTGCTTTAATTAGACCTTTCAGTGTTCGCCTTTTTGTCTTTAGCTCGAGCAATAGCGAAGACGCGTCTGGATTTCCGCGTTTGAGGGCTCTCTGAAGAGATCTTCGTGCCTGACAGCATTCTCTCCGAGCCACTGCAATTTCGTTAGTCCACCAGTACACCGGCTGATGCTTTGCTCCGTTCCCGACCTTCTTCATTGAGGCATTGCATGCTCGTGTCAACTGAGACATGATCTGCTTGGTCATGTCAGTCGCCGTGCCGCTAAGTTGCAACCCTTGCATCATATGCTCGAACATGTCGATGTCAAGAGTGTTCTCTCGGTACCTGGTTACTCTCGGAACTGCCGCAACTTCGGGTCGTTTCCTTATATCAGTAATGATGGCTTGGTGATCGCTGTAGGTGAAGTCCCTAGAGACCTTCCAGGAGGCTCTTGGAGCCAGGCTACTGCTAAGAAAGGTCAGGTCGATAATGGATCCTGCGTTCTCTCTGCTAAATGTGTGCTCACCGCCCCTATTTAAAGGACAACGTCCAAAGCCGCAAATGCCTCTAAAACCGCACGTCCTCTCTGGTTTGTGACTAAGCTGCCCCCACCTGTTGCCCAAGCATTGAAGTCACCCCAATGAGGCATGGGCATTTATCTCTGGCATCCATTACCAGCTTGTCCAAAATGGACAGATAGTCCTCCATGCTAAGCGATGGGGCAAGGTAGCAACTATAAACGTATAGTGTATCTATCTTTGCCCTGACAAACCCTGACTCCATCTTGGTTTCCATCAGCTGTAGCGGGCGCTGCCCGCAGGTCCACACTACTGCCTTGCGCAACTTGTCTCCAGCCCACGTATTGGGAGATTTTATGCGATATGGTTCGCTCAGAATGGCAACATCGACTTTTTTCCCTTACAGTCTGCAGCAGTAGATCCTGTGCTGCTTCACAGTGGTTTAAATTTAGTTGATAAATCCGAACCATTGCTAATTTGACCGTGAACGCGCCTTGCTCTGGTACGGGCACCGTATGCTGGTAGTCGTGTGCGCCGAATCTTCTTCTCCTTTCCTGCTACACAGTATGCATTTCGGCTTTTTCGAGCATGTTTTGGCCTGGTGGCCTGCCTCTCCGCAATTGTAGCAATTTCCCGAACAATCTGCTTCCGCTGTACACCTGCTTTGTATATGTCCGAATTCCATACACCTGTAGCAGCGTATTGGCTGTATCTTACGCCTTATACGACACGTATTCCATCCTACACGCAGTTTGCCTGCCTTTAGTAGCTTCGCCGCTGAGTCGACTGGGATTCTTAGACTAGCTGTCTGCTCTGCTTCCATACGATCTGCGAATCGTTATAATGCTGGATTGATTCACCCCGATCTCGCCAAATTGGGTGATTATGGCTTCCAACAGTTCCTCTCCAGAAGTCACTTCGTCCAAGTCTTTTACTTCGATTGAAGTCATTTTCGTCAGCGATCTGACATCTATTGATGGGCCCAGGAACTCTTTTATTGCCTCCTGGAATACTTTCGTGTTGGGGTCCGAAGGCTTTGATAGTTCAAAGAGCAGCTCTCCTTTCAGCGTCTTTCGGATACCCTAACATGCTGACCCAGCTCTTTCAATTTTGGCTCTGATTTGACTGAGCGCAGTATATCAGCGTACGATGTATTCGCAGGTGCGCTCACAATCACTGCGTCAGGCTTTGCCGATTCTACCCTTGCGTTTCTGGTGTGCTTCTCGTGTCTATTCTTCTTTCGCACCGTTTTCCAAGTGTTACCTTGCTCTGTTTCAGCAGCCGCTCCATCCTTACTCGCTGAATGTGTTTCGACACCGTCGTTTTGGGGATTAACCTGTGTCGCTATCCTGGGATTGGTTTTAACCGGAGCCTTAGATTTCTTTTGACCTTGGTGGTGGAGAAAGGAGTTCGCCTCGGTCACTTCTAGTTCTCTTGCCTTCTCTAGGCGAATCTACGGTTCCTTCGCTTGCTGTTTGGTGTTTCGACGCACTTATAGCTTGAAGATTCGGCATTGTCTGATTGCGGGTTGCAGTTGAGAGCATCTCCTCATCCGCCGCCGTGTAAAGGCCCATTATGCTGTCAATGAGGTCTCTCATAGGCATATGTATGGTCCGACGACCCTCTAGCATCTTGCTCAAATCCCTTATTTTCTGTCCCAAGAGATAGAAGCTCGACCGCTTCTCGGGTGGACCATCTTCTGTTAAGGCTGTTCGTGTCAGCGCTGCTACATCAGTAGTTATAGTTGGACTACGGCTATATAATTGGGCTCCTGGTGTAGCCAACTTTGGAGATCTAGCTATCTTGCTGCTTTTATGAATGGATCAATAGTAGGCTCTGAGCTATATCCTCCTCCTCAAGTTTCTCCTTTGATTTGCTGCTTGTCGCTGAATCTGCAACGGTAGCCAAGTTTGCCACCACCGAAGCATTGCGGTCGCTGGATGACGACGACCGGGGGCCCGCTTGCACACCCCTCGCAGTCGCCGGTACTGGGGATCCGACTCCCTGCACCGTAAGGTTGGTTCCTTTAGGACCTTCCATATTGATTATTATATTCTGGGAATCACCCATAGCATTTGTTTAAGGTCTCACTGCTGTGACCATGATCGCCTTCTCGCTTTTGCTGGCCCTTGGACGGGTGTTCAGAGGGCTACCCGGGCGTTACCTGACCCTAGTGGTCGGCGGTAGCGAGCTACTTGTCGAGCTACGATTGGAATCGATCTGGCCCCTACCAAGTTAGAGGCAGTCAGAGTCTTTCCGCTGTGAGGCGCCAATCGGTCACGACCAACACCGTTTTTGTTCACCCTTTAGTCGCCTCGTACGACAAGCGGGTATACTGTGGAGGAATTCTATTGCCCGCCATCCACACGGGTGGTGTGTGTGTGTGTGTGTGTGTGTGTGTGTGTGTGTGTGTGTGTGTGTGTGTGTGTTTTTTTTTATTTCGACTTTGCTCTACTATTACTAATGTTAATATGATAACGAGATACATGATATAAATAAATTATGATGGGTAAAGGGCAGTGCGATCTCCTGTGGTACGGCCGTAAAGCATTGCTTCACAAGAGACATAGCGCCACCTATTCCATCGACTCTCTCTGGCTCTCTCCATGCTTCTTTGGGTCTGCATCACAGTTGACGCAAACTCACAAATCGCAACCCAGTTGTCCACTGATTGCAGCATAAGGGACCAAGTTTCCCACCGCAATCGATACGCCCAGTGCCCTTTCCAAGTCGTTGCGTAGTGATCCATATAGCTTGCAGGCGAAGATAGTATGCTCAGCATCCTCCAGTGTTCCACACTCAGAGCAGTTGCCAGAAGCTTCATGACCAAATCGGTGCAGATAGCTTCTGAAGCATCCATGGCCACTTAGAACCTGAGTCAAGTGGAAGTTGACTTGGCCGTGCTTCCTGCTGGTCCATTCCCCGATGTTCGGGATAAGCCGATGCGTCCAACGGCCTTTTGGAGACATATCCCAACGTCGCTGCCACCTCTCTAGGCATTCTTGCCGTCCTGCTGTCCGAACGGTTCGCGTTTCGGCGTTGCTGTGGTGCCGGGATCGCAGCTGCCGATAGGTAGCAGCTCGCTCTCTGGCCATTTCCACAAACGGAGGTACACCAGCGATGACGAACGCTGCGTCCTCAGAGATTGTGCGGAATCCACTAATGATGCGGATGGCACTCTTCCTGAACGCTGCCTCCAGCCCTTGGCAGTAGCTTCTGGTGTCCAATGCTCGAACCCATACTGGTGCCGCGAACAGTGCGATGGATCGCATGGCACCCGCGATTAGCGATCGTCGCAATTGTTTTGGGCCTCCAACATTCGCCATGAGCCTTGACAGTAGCCGGTTCATGCCTGCAGCTTTATTGCTCGTCGCTTCCAGGTGCTCTCGAAAGCTGAGCCTTGTATCGATCCAAACTCCCAGATACTTGATCGCTCTTTTGGACGAAATAGTTGTACAGCCAACCGAAATTTGCGCTACCTCTACATGTTTTCTGCTGCTTATCAGCACGGCTTCAGTTTTATGCGGCGCAAGTGCCAGCCCAACTGAGCCAAGCCACTGCTGGATGGTCGCAATTGCTTGGTTGCACACACTCGGCCTGCATCAGCTCCTTCCTCACGACAAGGACAGCGATGTCGTCTCGCGAAGCCAACCATGTGCGTGCCCGGGGGGAGGGTTAGTCTCAGGATGCCATCATACATGGCATTCCACAGAAGAGGGCCCAAGACCGAGCCTTGTGGGACACCTGCCGTCACGACGTACTCCTCTGTACCAGCGCTTGTCTCGTACAATAGCCGCCTGCAGGATAGGTAGCTACGCACGATTTCCAGAAGATATCTCGGCACTTGGAACGCTGCCAGAGCCTTGAGAATGCAGTCCCAACGGGCCGAGTTAAAGGCATTCTTGATGTCCAGCGTGACCATCAAGCAATACTCCTTGGCTCCTCCCTTCCATCTGCTGCCCGCTATGGCGTGTGAGGCGATCTCCACAACTCTAGTCGCTGCGTCGACTGTCGATCTGGCCTTGCGAAGCCAAATTGATTTGGCGATAGGTCACCTCCTGCGGCAATAGCGCGCTCCAGCCGGGTGCATACGATTTTCTCCAGCATTTTTCCCGCATTGTCAATGAGGCAGATTGGCCGATATGCAGCAGGTTCGCCCGGATTCTTGCCTGGTTTAGGGAGCAGAACCAGTCTCTGCGATTTCCAGATATCTGGAAAGACAGCCTCCTGTAGACACCTGCTGAACATATCAACGAAGATTTCCGGCCTCAGAGCACAGGCGAGCCGAAGAGCTCTCAGTGGAATGCCATCCGGCCCAGGCGCCTTTCCCAGCTTCATGCTTCCAGCGATAGTACTTATCTCGGCACTGGTAACCAACTCAATTGCCGCGCTGTTATTGGATGTGGCGACATCAAGATTTCGCACCGTCTCACCAGCTGTAGTCGGAAACAGCTCACGGACAACGCAGTGCATCACATCATCCGGTGGCATAGACGCTTTGTGTGCCGAGATCTTTTAGTGACCAGTTGGTACGCCTTCCCCATGGGTCGCTCTCCAAAGTCTCACAAAGCTCGATGAAGCATTTGCGTTTGCTCGCCTTGATGGCATGTTTCAGAGCTTTCCGCCTCTCTTTGTATTCGCGCTGCCATGATGTGTAGGACGGTCTGCCTCGCGATCGCTGGTAGCATCTTCTCACGCGGTTGCATTCCCGCCTGGCGGTGGCGATATCCTCATTCCACCAGTACACTGGCAGATGGTGGTGGGTGGAAGATCTTCTGGGGGGCATCGAGTCTTTGCATGCTTGCGCTAACGCATGCAATGCTATCGTAGCCATCTGCTCGGCGCTTCCTGCCGCTTCCATACACTGGATGCGAGCGCTGAAGCGCAGCACGTCCATCTTATCCGCGTTGAAGTTAACCCATCTTGATGGGTCACCTGTATTGCTGGGGCGCCGCCCGCCAACTTCGCACAGAATAGCACGGTGGTCGCTAGCTGTGTAACCGTCGCTCAAGCGCCAACGTGCCGAAGGCGACAGCGCGCTGCACACATAAGTCAGGTCGACTATGGACCCCACGCCAGCTCTACAAAAAGTCTGTTGCGTGCCCTCGTTCAGGAGGATTAGATCCAGCATTTGGAACGTTTCCGTCACAATCGAGCCTCTCGCATTTGTGCAGGGACTACCCCATTCCATTGCCCATGCATTGAAGTCGCCGCCGACAATTAATGGGGAGCGGCCTATAGCATCTGCTGCGAGTTCATCCAGAATGCGCCCGTACTCCTCCAGAGACAGACTGGGGCCAGATACACGCTATAGACCCATGTACCGCCGATTTTTGCTCGCACAAATCCACGTGCAGCATGCTCGTGTCCGAACTGCAACGGTGATTTGCCGCACACCCAGATTGCTGCCTTACCCGTAGTATCCGCTGCCCAGACTGAGCCTGTTACCGCTCTGTACGGTTCGCTTAGGATAGCTACGTCAGCGCTATCATCTCGCACTGCTTGCTGAAGAAGGTCATGCGCAGCTGCACAGTGATTTAGGTTGAGCTGGACTAATTGCATGAGTGTGCTTTCGTTGCGCTCTTTGCTGCCAATGGACAATTGCGACTACCAGCCTGGTGGTTTAGCTGTTTGCCTCCATTTGCGCTGCAAATGTAGCAATTCGCTGCGTTGGTGCACGATGCCACTTTGTGACCAGGTACTCCACATCTTATACAGCAGTTACTCCTGTCAATGAGATTCTTGCATCTGCTGGCTATGTGCCCGATCTCAAGGCATTTGAAGCACCTCGTCCTCTGCTCTTGCTCCACAATTCTGCAGCGAGACCACCCAACCTTGAGTTTGCCCAACTCAAGGATTTTTGGAGCCCATAGTGGTGGCACCTGAAGAATTGCTACCTGCGTGCCTGCGTATCCCGCTCTCAGGCTCTTCAGCTGGCACACATCGATAGGGACGCCCGCTTGCGCATGCACTGCTGCCAACACTTCCTCCTGTCGTCCAAGTCACGAATAGCAATTGTAGTTCGCTGGGTAATGCTGCGCACCTCTGCACAATCCCTAGCACGTTCTCGATTGCGTCCTTCAGTTTGGAAGTACTGTCCAGCCCAGAGCCGCCGAGCTCCAACAGAAGATCTCCCTTGGCAGTTCTTCGAGCTGTGATCACGCTATCAGCGACATTTTGCAGCTTCCCATCCTGCCGTCTGGTAACCATAGAAAGCACGTCACTATAGCTCATCTCTCCTTTTGCACTGACCACCAGTGCGTCAGGGCGTGGCTTGGTAGTGGTCCTCTTCCTCCCCGTG
The DNA here is from genome assembly GCF_023558435.1 of Drosophila sulfurigaster albostrigata. Taxonomy (NCBI): domain Eukaryota; kingdom Metazoa; phylum Arthropoda; class Insecta; order Diptera; family Drosophilidae; genus Drosophila; species Drosophila sulfurigaster. The sequence continues at coordinate 86,748 of NC_084881.1, forward strand.
CTTTTCGACTCCACAGTAGTCCACTCGGCGTGAGTTACTGTTTTATTTCGCTTGGTGGAGTCTTCCTCGGCTCCGCCTCGGTATCCCTCTGCCTCTTTGGCGTTGCCGACGGCTTGATGCCGATTGCCGCTGACACGACTGCTCTTGGGGCCGCTTTATCCAATGCTCCTTCAGTGGCTGTGTCTGTGGTGACTGTGACGCTTGCCTCTTTACACAGCTCTGTTGCGGCTCGATGCAATTGTGTGTGTGTGTGTGTGTGTGTGTGTGTGTGTGTGTGTGTGTGTGTGTGTGTGTGTGTGTGTGTGTGTGTGTGTGTGTGTGTGTGTGTGTGTGTGTGTGTGTGTGTGTGTGTGTGTGTGTGTGTGTGTGTGTGTGTGTGTGTGTGTGTGTGTGTGTGTGTGTGTGTGTGTGTGTGTGTGTGTGTGTGTGTGTGTGTGTGTGTGTGTGTGTGTGTGTGCGTGTGTGTGTGTGTGTTTCTGTGTGTGTGTGTGATTCGGCGGTAGTCGATTGAGGTCCGACCAAGGCTAATGTGAGCCACTTCCACGATCTTTCGGCTACTTATCAGAATCGCTTCAGTCTTGTGATCGGCCAATTGCAGCCCCACTGTCGCAAGCCAGTCTTTGACAGTGGCAACCGCTGCACTACAAAGTAGCTCAGCGTCGCCTAGTTGTTTCGCTGTCACCACTAAGGCCACATCGTCTGCAAAGCCGACAATGGTTGCAGACTCTGGAACGTCGAGCCGCAATATGTCATCGTACATGATGTTCCATAGTAGCGGGCCCAACACTGATCCTTGCGGTACTCCTCCAGTGATGTTGAACGATTTGGTTCCGTTATCCGTTCTATATCTCCTAGTCCTCAATTATTTTCATTAGGTAACTCGGGGTGTTGAACCGCCTTAAGGCGTCTATAATGCAGCTCCAGTTTGCAGAATTGAAGGCGTTCTTGACGTCCAGAGTCATGACTATGCAGTACTCCTTTGCACCACCACGCCATCTTCTGCCTGCTATGGCTCTCCTTGCTATGTCCGTTACTTGTGAGATAGCGTCTACGGTTGAGTGATGCTTTCTGAAACCATATTGCATGGGTGACAGATCTCCTGCTTGTCGGACAGACTCCTCTAGCCTATGGCTCACCAGCCTCTCCAATATTTTGCCTGCTGTATCAAGCAGACAAATCGGTCGGTAGGACGACGGCGAATCAAGTGGCTTGTTCGGCTTTGGGATCAGCACCAGATTCTGCAGTTTCCATGGGCGGGGAAAGACACCTTGCCTCATACACTGTCCAAAAACTTCTGTAAAGCACTGCGGCTGGAGCCTGATCGCCATCTTCAGCGCGCGATTTGGGATCGCGTCCGGCCCAGGTGACTTGGAGTCCTTGATTCTTGCCGCTGCCAGCAGTACTTCCTCTACCGTAACCTCTGGGACCTCCGTATATAGCCGGTGCTCTACGTGATCTTCCACTGTTGGAACATTGAATGAGCCCGTGAACAGAGCATCCACTATGCCATTTAGGACTCCCTCCTCTCTAGGCACTGCACAGGTATTGGGCTTGAGTTTTTTAAGCACCACTTTGTATGCCATTCCCCAGATGTCTCGGTCGGCTTCGTCGCAAAGTTCTAGGAATTTCTCCTTCTTACTGCTCAAGATGGACTTCTTCAGCAGCCTGCGATTAAGCGCGTACTCCAGCCTTCTTGCCTCAAAATCAGCTCTGCCTCGTGAACGTTGCAGGATCCTTCGCGATCTTATACATCGCCTTCTTATGTCTGCGATCTGCTGGTTCCACCAGTATACTGGTACGTGGTGTCTCTTGCACGATCTTCGCACCGCCATGCTAGCGTCGCAGGCATCCGTGATTGAACGCATGAGCAGCTCGGCGCTTACCTCTGCGTTGTCACTCCAGTTGGGAACTGCAAAGGATCCAGCGAAAGCTTCCGGGTCCAGGGTGTCAACTCTGTAAGCCTTTCCGCTCTGTAATCCATTTGCTCGCGGTGACTCGGTATGGTCCAAATCTATCGTGATCGCCCTATGATCACTCGCTGTGTAGACATTGCTAATGGCCCATTTCGCTGATCTAGCAATTGGCTAACGAATGCTAGATCTATAACCGATCCAGTGCCAGCTCTGGTGAAAGTGTGTTCGTTGCCATGGTTCATGAGGGCCAGGTCTAATGTGGCAAGGGCTTCCAGCACTGTTTGTCCTCGGGCGTTTGTCCGGCTGCTACCCCATTCCTCCGCCCAGGCATTGAAGTCACCAGCGATGATCACCTGTGGCTTTCCCCTTACATCGAGTGCTATCTCCTCCATGACGGATGCGAATTCTGAGATGGTGAGACTGGGAGCCAGATAACAGCTGTATAGCCACCGGTTCCCCCATCTAGCCCGCACGAACCCACGTGATGAGCGCACATCAGTAAGCTGGGGCTGTTCCAGGCCACATACCCATATTGACGCCTTTCCTTCCGTGTCTTCGACGTACTTTGGACTCTGAATTCTCTTATATGGTTCGCTCAGCAAAGCAGCATCCACATTTAACTCTCTAACCGTCTGCTTCAGTAGCTCTTGGGCCGCCAAGCAGTGGTTTAAGTTGAGCTGCAGAAGCCTTTGAGTCATTTTGGCCCCTGCGTGACCCCGCTGACCCCTTTGAGAGGGCAGTGACTGCTTCCTGTATGATGTCTGGTATCCTCTTTGCCCGCATCTGCACAGATGAAGCATTTAGCAGCATTTTTGCAAAGCGCCGCTTTATGGCCAGCTGCACCGCATCCTAGGCAGCACCCGGAGCGGTCGATCGTGCTCTTGCAAAACTTAGCAATATGTCCAAACTCCAGGCATTTGTAGCACCTCTTTTTCTGGCCTCTCAGACCTCTCTCTCACTCTACAGCTTGTCCAGCCTATCCGGATTTTTCCATTCTGTAGAATAGATGATGCAGCCTCCTTCGGCATACTAACAATTGCCAGCTGCATACCATCAAAACCTGGCCTAAGTGCTTTGATGGCACTTAGCTCCAGATTCGGTTGGCTGAGTTTTTCACAGGCTACCAGCACGTCTTCTTTAGAAACCAGGCAGTCTATATCTCTGATCTCTAGGATGGTTTCCTGAGTTAGAGCTCTCACTTTGGCTTTCAAACCGAGCGCTTCGCTTAATTCATCCTTCATTTTAGCATAGAAGGCTTGGAGTTCATCCCCATTTCCAAAATCAGTCCGTCGCCGGCAGTTTTTCTTACCCGCCTTACTTGCTCACCGACGCTCTGTAGCTTACTATCGTTGCTACGCATCACCAATTTGAGCACTTCACTATAGGATATACCATCCGTGGGTTGGATAATAATGGCGTCCGGCCTTCTGCGTCTTCTCGGTGGCTTATTTGTAGTGTTGCGCCCTTCAGTATCCTGACGCACGCTTTCCTTCTCTGCTTTATTCTTAACCGTTGGATAAATACGCTGCTTGGATATGGGCTTCGTGGACGAAACAGTTTTGCGCTTGTCTTCAACCGTGGTCACCGCATTACTCGGCGAGGTCTGCGTCGACGAGCTACGTACGCTATTGAAGACTTCATCCAGTGTCTTTGCGGTCACCTGCTCCACTGTCTCTACAGCCGACATCTTTAGACTAGCTGCCATCTCAATTTGCACGGTTTTGATTCGTGCGAACGTATTCTTGTTTGTTTGTGTGACGTGTCGCACTTCTCTGGGCGTAAATGTCTTAATCAGCCCATCGATCAACTCGCCCAGCTCTTCTACCGCCTCTTGAAGGCTTCTATGGATCTTAATCTTTATTGGCACCGCTTCAGATGAGACACCAGGACTCCGATCCTCCCGGGCTCTTTTGGGCGTTGCCACTTCTTCGCCTGCATCAAAGCTCAACACAAGCTCATCCACCTTTGGGGGCGCAGATGCAGGCCCTCCGCTTTGGGGCGATCTTGTGACTCTTGGAAGCTTGAGGAACTTTGCCAGCAGCTCAGCTTCCGCCTGACTCGTCTCAATATTGCTCATGACGAGCAATATCGGTCACTAACCAATCAGCTATACTCAATATAATATAATAACGCTCTACCAAGCAGTCCAACGTTGGCCGAGAATTTCCTACGACTTTTGCCGGAGGAGGTTATACCGCCCCGACTCGGTCACCAGGGCCTCTGTTTTTTGAGCGCCGTTACACGGCAGAGGTTGGTAATTGGTCAGTTCCACGACCTTTAGCTCACGATTCTGCTATGGCAGGCGCTAAAATTAAATTCTGTAGCTCCTGAAAGTATGCCGCGTGTGTGTGTGTGTGTGTGCGTGTGTGTGTGTGTGTGTGTGTGTGTGTGTGTGTGTGTGTGTGTGTGTGTGTGTGTGTGTGTGCGTGTGTGTGTGTGCGTGCGTGTGTGTGCGTGTGTGTGTGTGCGTGTGTGTGTGTGTGTGTGTTTCCGCAATATATCCGCATAAGAGGTGTCTGCGGTTTTCTGGATGATAAGTGCCTCAGGTTTCTTGCGTTGCTGTTTAGGCTTCACATTTCTTCCTGCACTGGCATTGTGGCTAGATGCTTTAGCAGCCTCTGCGTAGGTTGTGGCCTTGGGTCCGTTGGCTCCGGTCTTCTCGTTGGTCTTCCCGTTGGTGTCGCTTTTGCTCCTTTGGGTTATCACTTTAGCTGTCTTCACGGCCTTAGCGGCTGGAGGGCTCTTCTTTTTTGGGGCTGGCACAGTTTGGGTAGCAACGTTCGTGCCAGCAGCATCCTTCGGTATACCCTTTTGCAGCATCATCGCTCTATTATTGAGCGCAGCCAGCTCCGTTATGGCATCCTTGGACCCCTTGGTGACGTGTCGCTGTGTCTCGAAGGCTGTCACCAGAAGGGTGATTCTACTTTGCATTTCTTTTAAGGTTTCGCTGAGGTCCGTGTTGTGCCATGCTGTTGATAAGTCCAATGGGCGTGAGGGCGAGACCGGTGGGGACTTGCTTCCTGCCCTTGGGATCGGCACGCTGATGTGATCTGAGGTCACGTTACTTGTAACATTATTTGCTAGAGAGGCCAAGTATGCCACCTCTTTAGCATTGCGGTCGCTGGATATCGACGGCCGGGGCCCGCTTGCTCACCCCTCACAGCCGCCGGTACTGGGCTTCCGACACCCTGCACCGTAATAGAAATTCCTTTAGTACTCTCCATAAGGTTATAACTAACCGATTGCATTTTATCCCTTCTGCCAGGGGCACTCCCATAAATGAGACGGTGTAGCTACCCGAAGAACAAACTAGCCGCCCAATATGGGACAGACGCTAACCAGTACGCCGCCCAATCTGGGTACAGACCCGTACTGGATTTCTAGCCATTCGGTGATTTCTCACCGGCTGGCCCGCCTTCTCATCTTAGCCAGCCCCCATGTTGGCGACAAAGGGGCTGTTACCAGAGACGCCACGTGGAGGCGATGAGCTGCTTGAGTTCAGCCATGTATGGATCGCGCTGGGCTTTGCCATGTTAAAGCCAGTCAGCAGCTTTACCATACTGGCATCCCCCCGTCCCCCACGTCACATGGACGTTGACGCACCGCAGTACGTTCAAGTGGTCCTGCGAAACCAGGCTAACGCCTGTTTCTCCCGCATTCAACGCACTCCCCCCGGAACTGCCGTGAGGTAATACTTCAGGGGGAGGGTTCGGCCTTTATCGGCCCTCTTCTGAGTTGGCTGGGATTCGTGCTCTCTCTTCTCTTCTTAGCTGCTTCATTACTGCCACTGCCATCGTGTTCACCGCCACCCATTTCTCCCTCGAGCTTATCATATGCTCGACTACGGACTCCGTCTCGACACGCCCCTCAAGGCGGGCTTCTAGTTCTTCTCTAGCACCTGCGAAGCGTCCGCAGTGCAGAAAGACGTGTTCTGCATCCTCCACCACCTGCGGCTCGCAGTGGGCGCAGTAAGGGTCTGATGCATGACCGAAACGGTGCAGGAATCCTCTGAAACACCCGTGACCACTTAATAATTGTGTTAGGTAAAAGTTCATCTCTCCGTGACCTCTGTCTAACCACCTTGAAACGTCCGGTATCAGGCGATGTGTCCACCGACCTTTCGTGCCGCTGTTCCACCTTGCCTGCCACTCCTGGATGATGCTGGCTCTATCCCTGGCCTTCGCGCGCTCTGCTGCCTGTAGATCGAATGGCGCTGTTCCTGCAAGGACCATTGCAGCTTCTCCCGATACCGTCCGGAATGCGCAGCACATTCTGAGCGCGCAGATCCGGTGCACCGAGTTCATCTGCCTCAGGAAGGTGCTGCTCTCCGTTCCCTTTAGCCAGATCGGAGCTGCGTAAAGGCTGATGGACCTGACCACGTTGGTGAGCAGTAACCTTCTTTTCTGCCTAGGGTCACCTGTGTTCGGCATTATTCGGGCTAAGGCCGTGGATGCGGTTGCTGCCTTACTCGCCGCGTACATGAGGTGTGCTCGAAAGTTGAGTCTGTTGTCCACCTTGACTCCGAGATAGGTCATAGTGGCCTGCGAGCGTATCGTTGTATCCCCAACTACGATGTTAACAAACTCCACCTTTTTCCTTGAAGTAACTAACACGGCCTCGGTTTTATGCTCCGCCAGTCGGAGCCCTACTTCTTCCAGCCAATCCCGTACTGCTTTGACTGCAGTATTCGTCATTGCCTCAATGTCTGTCAGGTGCTTCGCGACCGTCACGATCGCTATGTCGTCCGCAAATCCGACAATATTCACACCGTCCGGCAACCTTAGGCGGAGGACTCCGTCGTACATAACGTTCCACAAGGTGGGGCCGAGCACTGATCCCTGAGGAACGCCTCCAGTGACTTCGTAGCTTTCAGTGCCTGTACTGGTCGTGTACCAGAGCTTCCTGTCGCTAAGGTAACTTGCGATTATCCGGGTGAGATAGTTCGGGATATTGAAATGCTGCAACGCGTGCAGGATCCTATGCCAGCTGGCAGAATTAAAGGCATTTCTTATATCAAGTGCGGTGATGAGACAGTACTCCTTACTGCCCCAGAGCCAGCGCTCCCCCGCGATTGCATTCTCCGCCTTGTCCATAATTTGGCTGATAGCCTGAATCGTAGAGCGACCCTTCCGGAAACCGAACTGCCATGGTGATAGGCCACCTGCACGGTTTATAGCGACCTCCAGGCGCTCCCGTACTAGCGTTTCTAGCGCTTTGCCCGCCGTGTCTAGTAAGCAGATCGGTCGGTACGAAGAAGGCTCCTCCGGAGGTTTCCCCCCTTTCGGGATTAGCACAAGCGACTGCTTTTTCCATCGGGCAGGGAACACTCCTTCCTCTAGGCACCTATTGTACAGCCTCATCAGGTCCTCCGGGTAATTCTCCAGGGCGGCTTTGATGGCCAGACCAGGGATACCATCGGGGCCGGGCGACTTGTTCACCTTGATGCCTCTAGCGACATCCCGGAGCTCTTCCCGAGTAACTGCGGGGAAGCTGATACGGTGTCCTTGCAGTAGCGTATTTGGCCTTTCTACTCTACTCTGCAGTGGGAATAGTTCGCGCACAATCTTTCCAAGGAGGGTTGGGCAGGATGGACTTGGAGTCCTAAACGCTTTCAACCTCTTCATCGTCAGCTTGTAGGCCATACCCCACGGGTCATTGTCAGCCTCGTTCACCAGATGCTGGAAGGACGCCCTCTTGCTTTCCTTGATAAGGTTCGCCAGAATCCGTCTCTTTGTGTTGTGTGCTTCTCTCAGGTACTCGTATGCGGAGCCAGGGGCAGCACGCTGATAGTTCCGCCTGGCTCGGAGGCACTCTCTCCTTGCGTCCGCTATCTCGTCGTTCCACCAGTGGACTTGCGGAAGACGACTTCCTCCCTGCACTCTCTTGGACATTGAGGCATCGCAAGCACTCGCTATCCTTGCCATTACCTTGCTGGCCATAACCTCCACCGTGCCATCGAGCTCTGCTCCTCTGATCATATAATTTAAGACCTCACTATCGAAGGACCTCGTATTATATGAGAGTCTCCTGGGGGTGTTTCTCCGTAGCAGGTTTCCACCAATCTCCGTAATAATCGCAGAGTGGTCGCTATGCGTGTAATCACCGCATACCTTCCAGGATGCTCTGCGTGAAAGGCTACCACTTACGAAAGTAACATCGATGGTGGATCCCATACTACCCCTACTGAACGTGTACTGGTTGCCAGAGTTTAGCAGCACTACATCCAGGGTTGCCAGCGCCTCCAGCAGAGCTTGACCTTTGTCGTTGGTCCTCGCGCCCCTCACCCGTGGCCCAAGCGTTAAAGTCCCTGCAATAAGGCATGGCGTCTTCGACCTCGCGTCATCCGCAAGTTCATCCGTAGCCGCCCTAAAGTTTTGTAGATCGATGGATGGAGGCAGATAGCAACTATAGAAGTAAATCGGGCCTATCCTGGTTTCGAACAAAAAAGCTACCGCTTTTCACTTCTGACACCATCGCCGGGTTTCCCCCGCAACTCCACACCGCTGCCTTACCACATTTGTCCCCGACCCACGTATTGGGGGATTTCTGTCTGTAGGGTTCGCATAGAATGGCAACATCGATTTTCCTTTCCTAAGAGTCTGTTCTAGCAGGTCCTGTGCCGCTGCGCAGTGATTCAAATTTAATTGATAGATGCGCATCATTTATGTGACCGGGCGACAGCCTTCTTAAAAAACGGACAAAGCGGGCTATTTGTTGCGTGCTTGCAGTCCTTTTCTCCTTTTCTTGTGCACAGCATGCAGGCTTTATCCTTCTTGCAGTTCCTAGCCTGGTGCCCTCTTCCTCCACAGTTAAAGCAGTGGTCCTTGCAATCCGTCTCGGATGTGCATCTACCTGCTACATGGCCGAACTCCATGCATCTGAAGCATCGAATAGGCTGTACCTTCTGTCTAATGCGACAGATGACCCAGCCTATACGGATTTTGCCTGCAGATAGTAACTTCCCCGCCAAGCCGCCAGATACTCTCAGTGTGGCTGTTTGGGTGCCTCCATACGCCGGCCGAAGCGATTGTAATGAGGATCGGCTGATGTCCGTACCTCCAAACTGGGTGACCAGAGCCTCCAGGATTTCTGCTTCTGTCGTCAGCTCGTCAATGTCTTTGACCTCTAACGACACGGTTTCCGACAGCATCCGGACTTCCGCCTTGTCACCTAAGAGTGTGCTCACAGCCTCTTGCATGACCTTCGTGTTTGGATCGGAAGCGCGCACCAGTTCGAAGAGTAGTTTGCCTTTCGCGGTCTTCCTAATTGCCTTCACAAGTTGAGCTAGATCCTTGAGTCGAGGTTCTGTCTTCACCGATCGCAAGATATCCGTTTACCAGTCCGGATCATTGGTTCCCTTGCGTGGGACTCCATTGTTGCCGCTGTGTCAGCGGGGGCTGTCACCTTTCCGCCTCCGGGGCTCTTAGTCGACTCCTTTCCAACGTTGCTCTTCCGGGATGGTTTGTCACTAGGTGACTCTCCTTTCTGCATGGGTGAGGGGTGCTGAGGCTATTCTCCTAATCTCCTTATACAGGTTTGTAATCTCCTCGATCAGATTCCTCATCGGTTGATGAATAGATCTCCGACCTTCGAGCATCTCGTTAAGGAGTCCAATTTTATCCCCGAGTACCGTAAATTTCGCCGGGTCTGGTCGTAGCGTCAACGAGCCCTCCTTCGTAGCGTTGTCCGAAGGTGGGACTGATTTTGACCTCTGCGTTTGCGCAACTTTAAGATTAAGTTGCATTGGCGGGGGTCGTTGTTCGCCCTGCTGTGTTTCCATAACTGTAGCCGATTCGGACGCTCGTTCAGATGGCCCAGATACCGCAGCAATTACTGGCACTCTTATCGGCGAGTGGGAAACCCTTGACTTCCTTGCGAACGGGTCAACCTTCGCCGCTCCTTCCGATCGCTGTCGATCCGCAGACTCATTCAAGTCTCTCCTCTCTCTCTCCTCTCCTCCCTTCCTTCCTTCTCTTGTTGTAAACATCGTTGTGATTGGGTCCCAACTCTAAGTCGTTATCAATGTTCGTAGTGCAGTCGTGTCTAATGATCTCATGGTTGTCTATGTATCAGGGAGGCCATGCGAGGGTTGACATACGCCTTCATGGGGTCGTATGTTCAGTGCCAGATCCACGTAGGTCAGGAGTAGTCTCAACTGAGCCTGTACGCCCAACTGAATGGGGACGAACCATTGAGCGTGCTTAGAGGTCAGCCACGATTTTAACGGGACGGGGGCAGTCAGAGCATTAGCCTAGTAGTCGTTTCGACAAGATATCACTCTGTCTACTCAGATACTAGAATACTGTGACTGTCAGCCCAACTCATCATGTCAGAGGTGGTGTTTCCAGTATCCTAATCAAGGCTGTACTGGGCTCGGCCTTGATACCACTTTAGTCGCCTTTACGACAAGCAGTGGTTGACTGAGGTGGTATTTCGTAACCGCCACCACACGCGTGTGTGTGTGTGTGTGTGTGTGTTTTTTTTTAAACATGGACGTTGACGCACCGCAGTACGTTCAAGTGGTCCTGCGAAACCAGGCTAACGCCTGTTTCTCCCGCATTCAACGCACTCCCCCCGGAACTGCCGTGAGGTATTACTTCAGGGAGGGTTCGGCCTTTATCAGCCCTCTTCTGGGTTGGCTGCGATTCGCGCTCTTTCTTCTCTTCTTAGCTGCTTCATTACTGCCACTGCCATCGTGTTCACCGCCACCCATTTATCCTTCGAGCTTACCATATGCTCGACTACGGTCTCCGTGTCGACACGCCCCTCAAGGCGGACTTCTAATTCTTCTCTAGCACCCGCGAAGCGTCCGCAGTGCAAAAGGACGTGCTCTGCATCTTCCACCACCTGCGGCTCGCAGTGTGCGCAGTAAGGGTCTGATGCATGGCCGAAACGGTGCAGGTATCCTTAAAACACCCGTGACCACTTAATAATTGTGTTAGGTAAAAGTTCATCTCTCCGTGACCTCTGTCTACCCACATTGACACGTCCGGTATCAGGCGATGTGTCCACCGACCTTTCGTGCCGCTGTTCCACCTTGCCTGCCACTCCTGGATGATGCTGGCTCTATCCCTGGCCTTCGCGCACTCTGCTGCCTGTAGATCGAATGGCGCTGTTCCTGCAAGGACCATCGCAGCTTCTCCCGATACCGTCCGAAATGCGCAGCACATTCTGAGCGCGCAGATCCTGTGCACCGAGTTCATCTGCCTCAGGAAGGTACCGCTCTCCGTTCCCTTTAGCCAGATCGGGGCTGCGTAAAGGCTGATGGACCTGACCACGTTGGTGAGCAGTAACCTTCTTTTCTGCATAGGGCCCCCTGTGTTCGGCATTATTCGAGCTAAGGCCGTGGATGCGGTTGCTGCCTTACTCGCCGCGTACGTGAGGTGTGCTCGAAAGTTGAGTCTGTTGTCCACCTTGACTCCGAGATAGGTCATAGTGGCTTGCGAGCGTATCGTTGTATCCCCAACTACGATGTCAACAAACTCCACCTTTTTCCTGGAAGTAACTACCACGGCCTCGGTTTTATGCTCCGCCAGTCGGAGCCCTACTTCTTCCAGCCAATCCCGTACTGCTTTGACTGCAGTATTCGTCTTTGCCTCTATGTCTGTCAGGTGCTTCGCGACCGTCACGATCGCTATGTCGTCCGCAAATCCGACAATATTTACACCGTCCGGCAACCTTAGGCGGAGGACTCCGTCGTACATAGCATTCCACAAGGTGGGGCCGAGCACTGATCCCTGAGGAACGCCTCCAGTGACCTCGTAGTTTTCAGTGCCTGTCCTGGTCGTGTACCAGAGCTTTCTGTCGCTAAGGTAACTTGCGATTATCCGGGTGAGATAGCACGGGATATCGAAATGCTGCAACGCGTGCAGGATCCTATGCCAGCTGGCAGAATTAAAGGCATTTCTTATATCAAGTGCGGTGATGAGGCAGTACTCCTTACTGCCCCAGAGCCAGCGCTCCCCGCGATTGCCTTCTCCGCCTTGTCCATAATTTGTCTGATAGCCTGAATCGTAGTGCGACCCTTCCGGAAACCAAACTGCCATGGTGATAGGCCCCTGCACGGTTTATAGCGACCTCCAGGCGCTCCCGTATTAACGTTTCTAGCGCTTTGCCCGCCGTGTCTAGTAAGCAGATCGGTCTGTACGAAGAAGGCTCCTCCGGAGGTTTCCCACCTTTCGGGATTAGCACGAGCGACTGCTTTTCCATCGGGCAGGAACACTCCTTCCTCTAGGCACCTATTGTACAGCCTCAACAGGTCCTCCGGATAATTCTCCAAGGCGGCTTTGATGGCCAGACCAGGGATACCATCGGGGCCGGGCGACTTGTTCACCTTGATGCCTCTAGCGACATCCCGGAGCTCTTCCCGAGTAACTGCGGGGAAGCTGATACGGTGTCCTTGCAGTAACATATTTGGCCTTCCTACCCTACTCTGTAGTGGGAATAGTTCGCGCACAATCCTGCCAAGGAGGGTTGGGCAGGATGGACTGGGAGTTCTAAACGCTTTCAGCCTCTTCATCGTCAGCTTGTATGCCATACCCCACGGGTCGTTGTCCGCCTCATTCACCAGATGCTGGAAGGACGCCTTCTTGCTTTCCTTGATAAGGTTTGCCAGAATCCGTCTCTTGGTTTTGTGTACTCCTCTTAGGTACTCATACGCAGAGCCAGGGCAGCACGCTGGTAGTTTCTCCTAGCTCGGAGGCACTCTCTCCTTGCGTCCGCAATCCCGTCGTTCCACCAGTGGACTTGCGGAAGACGACTTCCTCCCTGCACTCTCTTGGACATTGAGGCATCGCAGGCACTCGCTATCCTTGCCATTACCTTGCTGGCCATAACCTCCACCGTGCCATCGAGCTCTGCTCCTCTGATCATATAATTGAAGACCTCACTATCGAAGGACTTCGTATTATATGAGAGTCTCCTGGGGTGTTTCTCCGTAGCAGGTTTCCTCCAATCTCCGTAATAATCGCAGAGTGGTCGCTATGCGTGTAATCCCCGCATACCTTCCAGGATGCTCTGCGTGAAAGGCTGCCACTTACGAAAGTAACATCGATGGTGGATCCCATACTACCCCTACTAAACGTGTACTGGTTGCCAGAATTTAGCAGCACAACATCCAGGGTTGCCAACGCCTCCAGCAGAGCTTGACCTTTGTCGTTAGTCCTCGCACTCCCCCACTCCGTGGCCCAAGCGTTAAAGTCCCCTGCAATAAGGCAGGGCGTCTTTGTCCTCGCGTCATCCGCAAGTTCGTCCGCAGCCGTCCTGAAGCTTTGTAGATCCATGGATGGAGGCAGATAGCAACTATAGAAGTAAATCGGGCCTATCCTGGCTCGAACAAAAAAGCTACCGCTCTTTACTTCTGACACCATCGCCGGGTTTCCCCCGCAACTCCACACCGCTGCCTTACCATTTCTGTCCCCGACCCACGTATTTGGGGATTTCTGTCTGTAGGGTTCGCATAGAATGGCAACATCAATTTTCCTTTCCTAAGGGTCTGTTCTAGCAGGTCCTGGGCCGCTGCGCAGTGATTCAAATTTAATTGATATATGCGCATCATTTATGTGACCGAGCGACAGCCTTCTTGAAATACGGACAAAGCGGACTATTTGTTGCGTGCTTGCAATCCTTTTCTCCTTTTCTCGTGCACAGCATGCAGGCTTTATCCTCCTTGCAGTTCCTGGCCTGGTGCCCTCTTCCACCACAGTTAAAGCAGTGGTCCTTACAGTCCGTCTCGGATGTACATCTACTTGCTACATGGCCGAACTCCATGCATCTGAAGCAGCGAATAGGCTGTACCTTCTGTCTAATGCGACAGATGACCCAGCCTATCCTGATTTTGCCTGCAGATAGTAACTTCCCCGCCAAGCCGCCGGATACTCTCAGTGTGGCTGTTTGGGTGCCTCCATACGCTGGCCGAAGCGATTGTAGTGAGGATCGGCTAATGTCAGTACCTCCAAACTGGGTGACCAGAGCCTCCAGGATTTCTGCTTCCGTCGTCAGCTCATCAATGTCTTTAACCTCTAACGACACGGTTTCCGATAGCGTCCGGACTTCCGCCTTGTCACCTAAGAGTGTGCTCACAGCCTCTTGCACGACCTTCGTGTTAGGATCAGAAGCGCGCACCAGTTCGAAGAGTAGTTCGCCTTTCGCGGTCTTCCTGATTCCTTCACTAATTGAGCTAGATCCTTGAGTCGAGGTTCGGTCTTCACTGAACGCAAGATATCCACGTAGCTCACTCCCGTCGCTCCTTGAATGACAATCGCATCTGGTCTTGACTGCCTAACTCGCTTCTTCTTTGGCTCCACCTTCGTCCAACTCTCGCGCTGCTGCTTATCGCCGCCTTTGCATCTACCCTCTCTTGCCTTGTTTTCCTTCATAGGTTTACCAGCCTGTATCATTGGCTCCCTTGCGCGGGACGCAACTGTTGCCGCTGTGTCTGCGGGGGCTGTCACCTTTCCGCCTCCGGGGTTCCTTGACGACTCCTTTCCAACGTTTCTCTTCTGGGATGATTTGTCTTCGCCTTTCTGCACGGGCGAAGAGGTGCCGAGGCTATCCACCTTAATCTCCTTGTACAGGTTTGTGATCTCCTCGATCAGATTCCTCATTGGTTGATGAATAGATCTCCGACCCTCGAGCATCTCGTTAAGCAGTCCTATTTTATCCCCGAGTACCGAGAATTTCGCCGGGTCCGGTCTTAGCGTCGACGAGCCCTCCTTCGTAGGGTTGTCCGATGGTGGGACTGATTTTGACCTCTGCGTTTGCGCAACCTTAAGGTTAAGTTGCATTGGCGGGGTCGTTGTTCTCCCTGCTGTGCTTCCAAACCTGTAACCGATTCGGACGCTCGTTCAGATGTCACAGATACCGCAGCAATTACTGGCACTCTTATCGGCGAGTGCGAAACCCTTGACTTCCTTGCGAACGGGTCAACCTTCGCCACTCCTTCCGATCGCTGTCGATCCGCTGACTCATGCAAATCTCTCATCTCTCTCCTCCTCCCTTCCTTCCTTCTCTTGTTGTAAACATCGTTGTGATTGGGTCCCAACTCTAAGTCGTTATCAATGTTCGTAGTGCAGTCGTGTCTAATGATCTCATGGTTGTCTATGTAACAGGGAGGCCATGCGAGGGTTGACATACGCCTTCATGGGGTCGTATGTTCAGAGCCAGATCCACGTAGGTCAGGAGTATTCTCAACTGAGCCTGTACGCCCAACTGAATGGGGACGAACCATTGAGCGTGCCTAGAGGTCAGCCACGATTTTAACGGGACGGGGGCAATCACAGCATTAGCCTAGTAGTCGTTTCGACAAGATATCACTCTGTCTACTCAGATACTAGAATACTGTGATTGTCAGCCCAACTCATCAAGTCAGAGGTGGTGTTTCCAGTATCCTAATCAAGGCGGTACTGGGCTCGGCCTTGATACCACTTTAGTCGCCTTTTACGACAAGCAGTGGTTGGCTGAGGTGGTATTCTCATAACCGCCACCACACGGCGATGTGTGTGTGTGTGTGTGTGTGTGTGTGTGTGTGTGTGTGTGTGTGTGTGTGTGTGTGTGTGTCAGTGTGTGTGTGTGTGTGTGTGTGTGTGTGTGTGTGTGTGTGTGTGTCTGTGTCAACAAAGACGTTGACGCACCGCTGTATGTTACGTACAAGTGGCCCCTGCGGAACCAGGACTATGCCTGTTTAAGCTCCTGTCTACTTCTCCGCCGGAACGACCGTTAAGTATTACTTCGGCGGAGAGTATGGCCTTATCGGCCGTCTTCAGTTCTCCGGGATCTTTCTTCGCTCCGTAGCTCCTTCATGACTGCGTTCGCCATTTCATCTGCAGCCTCCCAGTTGTCCATGTTTGCCAGCATGTGGTATACGAAATTCGATGGCGTCACCGGTTCCCCATACTTCCGTTCCACTCTTTCTCGCTCTGTTCTGAATCTCGCACAGTTAAAAACACGTGCTCGGCGTCTTCCGGGTACCCTATCCCGCATCTGGGACAGAGTGGGTCTGCCTCATGCCCAAAACGGAAAAGGTAGTCTTTAAAACAGCCGTGTCCGCTCAGAAGTTGCGTCAGGTAGTAGTTCACCTGTCCATGTTTCCTATTCAACCACTCACTCACTCCCGGGATGAGGGTACGCGTCCATGCGCCTTTGTTGGATGAACTCCACCTGCGCTGCCACTCGCTTAGGGAAATCTGCCTGTTCGCTGCTCTGCTTCCGCTGTGGGTGTTACTGTTCATCACGAGTTCTCGGACGTGGATATCGAAAGGCATCAGCCCTGCCAGTACTTCGGCGGCTTGGCCCGACACAGTGCGAAACGCACTTGTGATTCTGAGCGCGCACGTCCTGTATACCGCTTGTATGTCCCTTGTGTACGTCCTGCATTCGATTGCACCTACCCAGATTGATGCTGCGTATGTGGTTATTGAACGCACTACACCACTGATGAGTCTGCGGCGCAACTCCTTCGGACCTCTGGTATTTGGCATTATGCGGGCCAATGCAGAACATGCCACTGATGCCTTGTCGGCTGCTAGCTTCAAATGTACCTTGAAGGACAATCTGTGGTCTAGTATAACCCCCAGGTACTTGATGTACGGTCTGGAAGTTATGGCTGTACGACCTACCGTGAGGTTCGCGGTTTCCACGGTCTTCCTCGAGCTTATGAGTACCGCCTCCGTTTTGTGCTCTGCTAGGCTCAATCCTGCATTGCTTAGCCATTCTTGGGCCTGTACAATTGCCCTGTTGGTGGCTATCTCCAGTTCACGTAGGTGTTAGCCTACTGCCACGATCGCCACATCGTCCGCAAACCCGATCATTTTTACGCCTGGTGGAAGTCTCAGCCGTAGAATCCCATCGTACATGAGATTCCAGAGGGTCGGGCCGAGGACCGATCCCTGTGGGACTCCTCCTGTGACTTCGTACGTTTTCGTTCCTTCACTGGTTTGGTAGCGAAGAATTCTGCCATTTAGGTAGCTTCCTATTATGCCTGTCAGGTGTGGGTTTATGCTCAGGTTGTTCAGACTTTGCATAATCTTGTCCCAGTTCGCTGAGTTGAACGCATTCCTGACGTCTAGGGTTACTACCAGGCAGTACTCTTTTTCCCCCACAGCCAGCGTTTGCCTTCTATGGCCTTTTTTGCCAGGTCCGTCACCTCCTGGATTGCGTGCCTTGTTGATCGGGCCTTCCGGAAGCCAAACTGCGACTCGGAGAGACCCCCAACTCTGTCAATCTCTGCATTGAGTCGCGTGCAGATTACTCTCTCGAGGGCCTTACCTACCGAGTCGAGCAGACAAATGGGTCTGTACCCGGAAGGGTCTTCAGGCGGCTTGTTCCCTTTTGGTATTAGGATCAGGTCCTGTATCTTCCAGACATTAGGAAACACTCCTTCCAGCATGCATTTGCTAAAGGTGGAGGCAAAACACCTTGGTTGGATCTCAAGGGCCTTTCTAGCAACTGCACTCGGTATTCCGTCTGGGCCTGGAGCTTTCCCTGGCTTGATCAAGCGTGCTGCCGACAAGACTTCATCCTCTGTCACTTGGGCGAACGTCGAATCAGTAGCCATCCCATATACCGATCTCGGCTGGCTCGGGAATAGGTGTGCTACTGTTTTCGCCAATAATTCTGGGCATGATGGGCAAGCTGGTCTGAACGCGTGATGTTTTTTCATAGCCAGTTTGCAGGCTGAACCCCAGGGGTCAGCGTCGGCTTCGTCGCAAAGCTCTAGGAACAGCTTCCTCTTACTGCTTTTAATTAGCGATTTCAATACGCGCCTTTTTTCCCTCAGTGCCTGGTGATGGGCGTCTGCTCTGTGCGATCCAAGTGTAAGGGTCCTCTGGTACCTTCGTCGTGCCTGAAAGCAATCCTTGCGGGCCTTGGCGATATCCTGGTTCCACCAGTATACAGGTAGGTGCTTTGTACCTCGTCCTGCTTTACGCATTGATGCATCGCATGCCTGGGTTAGCCTGGACATGAGCTGCCTCGTGCTGTTTGCTGCCGAGCCGTTAATCTCCAGTCCATGGAGCATGGATTCGAAAATTTCTTTATCGAACGTTTCTGCTCTGTATCGGATTGGCCTGCTGGGTACCGAGGGGTAGGAGCGTCTGTGGATTTCGGTAACTATGGCTTGGTGGTCACTATGGGTGTATTCACTGCTAAGACTCCAGGAGGCTCTCGGGGCTAGTGAGCTACTTACAAAAGTCAGATCAATCACTGAACCTGCCGTTCCTCTACTAAATGTGTTTGCACCCCCCCGATTTAGGAGTACTACATCTAGTAGAGCAACAGAGTCCAGGACTGCCCTACCTCTTGAGTTGGTGCATGTGCTTCCCCAATCGGTCGCCCAAGCATTGAAATCTCCAGCAATGAGGCACGGGGTTTTACTTCTCGCATCGTTGACCAGCTTGTCGAGTATGCTGTTGTAGTCCGCCTGGCTGAGTGACGGGGCAAGATAGCAACTGTAGATGTACAGACCCTGTACCTTGGCACGGATAAAGCCGTTTTGCGCCATGATGTCGGTAGCTGGTGGGGCCTGCTGCCCACAACTCCAGATGGCTGCCTTACGCGATTTATCTCCAACCCAAGTGTTGGAGGATTTAATGCGATAGGGTTCGCTCAATATAGCCACGTCTGTCCTTGACTCTCTAACTTTTTGCGTAAGCAGGTCCTGTGCTGCCTCGCAGTGATTCAGGTTCAGTTGATAGAACCGTGTCATCTTCCGCTTGTTTTGCTGAGCGCTTTTTTAAGGTATGGGCACCTGCTGCTATTCGCCGGGTGGTCTACTGCCTTCTCTCCTTTCCTGCTGCAGAGTATACATTTTGGGGCCTTGTTGCATAGCTTCGCCTTGTGGCCTGTTTCCCCACAACTGAAACATGTGTCCTTATACTCTACTGTTTCGGTGCACCTACTTGCTACGTGAGCGAAGTCCATGCATTTAAAGCAGCGGACTAGCTGGACCTTCCTTCTTATGCGACAGATAACCCAGCCTACTCGCACTTTGCCAGCTTCTACCATCTTATTGGCCGAATCGACTGGGAGTCTCAGCGTTGCTGTCTGCGTTCCTCCGTAGGCCTTCCGGAATGAGACAATGCAGGATTTTGTGATCCTCACCTCTCCGAACTGTGTTATCAGTGCCTCCAGAAGTTCCTCCTCTGATGTCACTTCATCTATGTCCTTCACCTCTATGACTGAGGACTCCGTCAGCGCTATCACCTCTTCACTAGGTCCCAGGAAGTCTTGGACTGCCTCGTGTATACCCTTCGTGATTGGATCTCCTGACTTTTCGAGCTCGAAGAGAAGTTCACCCTTTCCGTATGCCTCTGACATGGTTAGCAAGCTCCTTCAGCTTTGGCTCAGCTTTCACGGATCGCAGTATGTCAGCATACGATACGTCCTTGGACCCTCTCACTATTATTGCATCCGGCTTAGCTGATTTGGTCCTTCTGGCCCGCTTTGGCACCTTCTTCCACTCCTTGCTCTTGTTGGTATCGACGCCTGGTTGGTGGGTTTGCGGCCTCTCTTGAGGAGCTGTCGCCGGTTTGGGTTTGTGAACCTGCCCTCTTGATTTTTTGGGTGTAGGCGGCGGTGACACCTGGTCGCCTCTCTCCTCTCTGGTTCTCTTGCCTTCTGCAGCCCTTGGCTCCGGAGATGTTTTCGCTGCTCTCTCTTCATCCACTGCCGCGTAAAGCTCCATGATATTATCGATAAGGTTCCTCATTGGTTGGTGGATTGTGCGTCTCCCTTCCAACATCTTGCTAAGAGCTCTTATCTTTTCTCCCAACACGTCGAAGCTTCGAGCACTATCGATAACGGCTCCTTGCGATTCCCCTCCTCTATTCTGTGGGGCCACCGAATACGTGGGTTCCTCTGTAGGATCCTTCGGATTTGCCTTTGGAGATCTAATCGTCTTCTTACTGCCCTGGAAAGGATTAAATATGGGCTCCGAACTATATCCGCTCTCGCCGTATTTCACTCTCCTGTGTAGGGCGCTTGTCATGTTATCTGCGTCGGTGGCCAAGTTCGCCACCACCGAGGCATTGCGGTCATAGGATTTCGACGACCGGGGGCCCGCTTGCTCACCCCTCGAGATCGCCGGTACTGGGGATCCGACTCCCTGCACCGTAAGGTTGGTTCCTTTAGGACCTTCCATATTGATTATTATCTTCTGGGAATCACCCATACCATTTGTTTAAGGTCTCACTGCCAGAACATGATCAAAATCTTTCCGCTGTGAGGCGCCAATCGGTCACGACCAACACTGTTTTGTTCACCCTTTAGTCGCCTCGTACGACAAGCGGGTATACTGTGCAGGAATTTATTGCCCGCCATCCACACGGGTGTGTGTGCGTGTGTGTTTTTTTTTCGGTTGCAGCATGCGTTTTTTTTTTTTTTATTCGGTATAAACTAGATATAATAGTAAATGTAACATAAATTAAAGCAGTGGATAAAAGATAGAAGGAAAGAAAGAAAGATAAACTGCCAAGGGATTCTCGTGGTACTGCCGTGAGGTATTGCTTCACGAGACCTTGACGGGAGCTCACCTCCACTTCGCCTGCGGGTACGTTCCCTCTCTAGAGTCCGTAGTGCGGTGGTCACTTTCTCTGCATAGCTGCATACCGCTGACCAGTACTCTTCTTTTCTCCATCATACGGTTCACAACAGAGGCCGTTGTGACACTACATCCTATTGCTCTTTCAAGCTCTCGTCGCTCGCAAGAAAAGCGCAGACAGCACACTAAGATGTGCTCCGCCGTTTCTTCGACTTCGGGGTGGCACCATAAGCACATCGGGTCACTTTCGTGTCCAAATCTATACAGATAGCTGCGGAAGCAGCCGTGCCCACTCAGAATCTGTTTCAGGTGGAAGTTGACGAAGCCGAATTTCCTGCTGACCCATTTACCTATGTTTGGGATTAGGGCATGGGTCCAGCGGCCCTTTCCAGATAGGTCCCACTTTTCCTGCCATTTCTTAGGCACTCTGCTTTAAAATAGGACGACGCGTTGTGTTCGCCTTCCAGCCTATTCTCCCTTTTATGCCTGTAGCTATTGGACATCTCTAGCGCCAGTATGTCCAGTGGCATCATGCCTGCTAAGGCTAAAGCGGCGTCGTCCGAGATGGTTCTGAAGCCACTACAGACCCGCAACGCGCAGAGTCGATAGGTTGACTGCATCTTCCTCCTGTACGCCTTTACCTCCATTGCTTGCACCCATACTGGAGCGCCGTAGAGCATTGTTGCTCGAACCACATTTTGCAGAAGAAGGCGCCGTCCTTGCTTGGGGCCGCGCGTATTTATCATTATTCTGCTCAAGGCCTGCCCTACGACAGCGGCTCTCTTTCCAGCATACTCCAGGTGTTCGCGGAAGCTTAGCCTCGTGTCGATTAGGATGCCTAGGTACTTGATGGCTCGGCTCGACACTATGGATGTCCGACCAAGGTTTATGTGAGCCACTTCGACGATTTTACGACTGCTTATAAGGACCGCTTCTGTTTTGTGGTCAGCTAATTGCAGCCCCACTGTCGCAAGCCAGTCCTTGACAGTGGCTACTGCTGCGCTACAAAGTAGCTCAGCGTCGCCCAAGTGTTTAGCTGTCACCACTAAGGCCACATCGTCTGCAAATCCTACAATTGTTACCCTCTGGAACTTCAAGGCGCAGTATGCCGTCGTACATGGTGTTCCATAGCAGCGGGCCCAACACGGATCCTTGCGGAACTCCTCCAGTGATATTAAACGATTTTGTTCCGTTTTCCGTTCTATACATCAGGATGCGCTTCCTAAAATAGTCTTCTAATATTCCCATTAAGTAGCTCGGAGTGTTGAACCGCCTTAAGGCCTCAATAATGCAGCTCCATTTTGCAGAGTTAAAGGCGTTCTTAACGTCAAGAGTCATTACAATACAATACTCCTTAGCACCACCACGCCATCTGCTGCCTGCGATGGCTCTTCTTGCAATGTCTGCTACGTGTGAGATAGCGTCTACTGTTGAGTGCTCCTTTCTGAATCCGTATTGCATGGGTGAGAGATCTCCTGCTTGACGGATAGATTCCTCTAGTCTATGGCTCACCAGCCTCTCCAATATTTTGCCTGCTGTATCAAGCAAGCAAATCGGTCGGTAGGACGACGGCGAATCAAGTGGCTTGTTCGGCTTTGGGATCAACACCAGGTTCTGCAACTTCCATGGGCGGGGGAAGACTCCTTGTCTCAGACACTTCCCAAACACTTCTACAAAGCAATCCGGGTTGAGCCTGATAGCCATCTTCAGCACCCGATTTGGAATCGCGTCTGGTCCAGGAGACTTGGAGTCCTTGATTTTGCCGCTGCTCGCAGCACTTCGTCTACTGTCACATCCGGTACTCCGTGTAGAGCTGTGGCTCTACGTGATCTTCGACTGAGGGGACAGTGAAGGAGCCCGTGAACAGCGCATCCACTATGCTATCAAGGACGACCTCTTCTCTGGGCACTGATGAGACGTTTGGCTTAAGTCTTTTCAGAACCAGTTTGTAGGCCATTCCCCAGATATCTTTCTCGGCTTCGTCGCATAGTTCTAAGAATTTCTCCTTCTTACTGCTTAGAATGGACTTTTTCAGCAGCCTACGATTAGCCGCATACTCCAGTCTTCTTGCTTCGAAGTCGGCTCTGCCTCTTGATCGTTGCAGGATCCTTCGCGATCTTATGCATTGCCTTCTTACGTTTGCGATCTCCTCGTTCCACCAGTATACTGGTACGTGGTACCTTTTGCACGGTCTACGCACCGCCATACTAGCCTCGCAGGCATCCTTGATTGAACGCATGAGCAGCTCGGCGCTTACCTCTGCGTTGTCGCCCAATTCTGGAACTACGAAGGATCCAGCGAAGGCTTCCGGGTCCAAAGTATCTACTTTGTAAGCACTTCCGACGTGTGGCCAGCTCTCACGCTGTGGCTCAGAGTGGTTCAGGTCAATTGTGATCGCCTTGTGGTCACTAGCAGTATAGGCATCGCTAACGGCCCATTTCGCTGATCTAGCAATTGGGCCGCTAGCGAATGCTAGATCTATAACCGATCCAGTGCCTGCTCTGGTGAAAGTGTTCTGGTTGCCATAGTTCAAGAGAGCTAGGTCTGATGAGGCAAAGGCTTCCAGTACTGCTTGTCCTCGGGCGTTTGTCCGGGTGCTACCCCATTCTTCTGCCCAGGCATTGAAATCGCCAGCGATGATCACCTGTGGCTTCCCCTTATGTCATGTGCTAACTCCTCCATGATGGCCGCGAAGCGTGGGAAGGTGAGGCTGGGTGCCAGATAGCAGCTGTATAGCCACTGGTTTCCCCATCTAGCCCGCACGAAACCACTCGACGCGCGTACATCCGTAAGCTGGGGCTGTTCCAGTCCACATATCCAAATTGACGCCTTTCCATCCGCGTCCTCGACGTAGCTTGGGCTCTGTATTTTTCTATATGGCTCGCTCAACAAGGCCGCGTCCACCTTTAACTCCCGAACCGTCTGCTTCAGTAGCTCTTGGGCCGCCAAGCAGTGGTTTAGGTTCAGCTGCAGGAGCCTTTGAGTCATTTTGGCCCCGCATGACCCCTGCTAGTACCTTTTAGAGGGCAGTGACTACTTCCTGCGTAGTGCCCGGTATCATCTTTACCAGCGTCTGCACATATGAAGCATCTAGCAGCATTTTTGCAAAACACCGCTTTATGGCCTGCTGCTCCGCATTTTAGGCAGCACCCAGAGCGGTCGATCATGCTCTTACAGAACTTGGCAATATGTCCAAACTCCAAGCATTTGTGCGTGTGTGTGTGTGTGCGTGTGTGTGCGTGTGTTTTTTTTTTATTTTTTTTATTCGTAGTATAGGTTAGAAAAGGTTTACAGAGTGGAGTTATAGGAAATTATATCTAGAGAAAAGGAAGAAGAAAACCGAGTTAGCGGAGCCTGGCTCTTGTGGGACGGCCGCGAAGCAATGCTTCACAAGTGCGTCGGCGCCACTTACTCCCTCGTTCTTTGTCTTGCCTTCTCGGCCCTCCTTTGCTCGTTCATGACCGCAGCCACAAATTGGCTGATCAGTGTCCAGTTAGTGGACGATACCAGCATCAGCGGAACCAATGTCGACACAGTTAACCTCTCACCAATTGCATCTGCCAGCTCTTGTCTGAGGGTTGCGTATCTACCGCACTGGAAGATTACGTGCTCGGCGTCCTCCACCGCAGTCGGGAAACAAGCGGGGCACTCTTCGGCTGTGTCGTGTCCGAACCGGAACAAGTAGCTCCTGAAGCAGCCGTGGCCACTGATGACCTGGGTCAAGTGAAAGTTCAACTGGCCGTGACTCCTTGTCGTCCATTCCTTAATGAGAGGGATAAGCCGGTGAGTGCACCGCCCTTTGACGCCTCGTTCCACCGGGTTCTGCCACCTTTCGAGGCATTCCCTCTGTGCCCTTTGTTTAATGTATCTTTTCTCGGCGTTGGGTAAGGAGCCAGTCTGGAGTTGCCGGAAGACACTTACCCTCTCCCTGACCGTTTCCTCGAAGGGGGGTATGCCGGCAATGACATGTGCAGCCTCGTCGGAAACGGTCCTGAAACCGCTTATGACTCTGATGGCGCTCAGCCGGAAGGTTGACGCCAAGCCGCCGATGTGCGAGCTTTTGATAACGGCGTCTGCCCAGATAGGAGCAGCATAAAGGGCTATGGACCTTGTCACGCTCGAAATTAATGCTCGACGACACTGTTTGGGCCCCTGGTGTTGGGCATCAGGCGAGATAACGCCCTGTTGGTGACAGCAGCCTTACGGCCAACCTCCTGCAGGTGTTCCCGAAAACTCAGCATCGAGTCGATCGTCACTCCCAGGTACTTAAGTGTACGCTTGGAGGTAATATGGGCGGCTCCGACCTTGACTACCGCTGTTTCCACTTTATTCCTGCTACTGATCAGCACTGCTTCCGTTTTGTGGGGAGCCAACTCCAGTCCAACGGAGAGCAGCCAAGTCCCAATGCAATCGATAGCTCTGTTGCAATTTGATTCGGCGACCTCCAGCTCCTTAGCGACCACAAGTAGCGCAATGTCGTCGGCGAAACCAATTAGGTTTGCTCCTGTCGGCAGGTCCAGTCGAAGGATTCCGTCGTACATCGCGTTCCACAATAGCGGGCCAAGCACAGACCCCTGAGGAACGCCTCCAGTCACGATGTACTCTTCTGTTCGATCACTGGTATCATATTTGAGTACTCTCGACGAGAAGTAACTCCTGATAATCTTTAACAACTGCCGTGGGACTTTGAATGCGTCTAGCGCCCGTAAGATGCAGTTCCACCGGGCCGAGTTGAAGGCGTTTCTGATGTCCAATGTCACCATCAGACAGTACTTCTTCTGGCCCCCTTTCCAGCGAGTGCCAGCAATTGCATTGGAAGCAATGCCAACTACCTTCTCGATTGCATCTACTGTCGACCTGGCCTTCCGGAATCCATATTGGTTGGGGGAAAGGTTTCCGTTCACCAATATAGCTTCCTCCAAGCGAGTGCAGATCACCTTCTCCAGCAGTTTCCCGCCACGTCGATGAGGCAGATAGGCCTAAACGAGGATGCATTACCAGGCGGTTTCCGGGCTTCGGAATTAGGACCAGCTTTTGTATTTTCCACCTATCCGGGACTACGGCTTCTTCCAGGCACTTATTCAGCATTGATGAAAAAGCTTCTGGATGAAGGGAGCAGGCGAGCATTAGTGCCCTTGCGGGAATGCCATCCGACCTGGAGCCCCAGTTTGCTTCATGCTTCTAACGCATTTTAGCACCTCCTCGCTGGTGACCAACTTCAGCGGCAAACCGTCGTTGGATGCTGTATCAGGCAGCCATGCCTTATCTTCCTCCACGCTGGGAAACAACTCCGTGACAATCCCACGCAATAGATCATCCGGAGGTGGTGGCGATTTTCGTGTCCCAATTCTTCGTATGACGATTTGATATGCCTTGCCCCATGGGTCGTCATCCAGTGTGTCGCACAGGGCCAGGAAACACCGTTTTTACTCTCCTTGATCGCATTTTTGAGAGATTTGCGACTCTCTCTGAAGAGTGTTTGCCAATATAGGAAAGAGGGTCTTCCCCGCGCTCTCTGATAGCGCCTCCTCGCGTGGTTGCAGACACGTCTTGCAGTGGCAATGGTCTCGTTCCACCAGTAAACTGGCGTGTGGCGTAGCGAGGGGTTTACACGACTCGGCATGGAGCCTACGCAAGCCGACTCTAGCCTTCCATGACAGTTTCGACCATCTGCTCTGCGCTGCCTGAAACCTCCAGCTCTCTCAGCGAGCTTGCAAAACGCTCGACGTTTAGCTTGCTGGCTGAAAATTCCTCCAACGAGATGCGGCAGAGATGCACCTGTGGCTCTGAGCTCCAATTTTGCAAAAATGGCCATATGGTCGCTCCCTGTATAGGAGTCACTGACTCCCCACTCCGCTAAATGAGCGAGCGAACTGCTGCAAAATGTTGAGTCAACAATTGAGCCGGTACCGGCCCTGCTAAATGTCCATTGCGAGCCTTGATTGAGAAGAGTTAGGTCCAGTGAAGCAAAGGCTTCGACCACCAATCGCCCTCTTTGGTTGGTGACCATGCTTCCCAATCGACTGCCCAAGCGTTGAAGTCGCCTGCGACGAATGCTGGTGAGTGGTCTCTCACGTCCGCAGCTAATCTGTCCAGTGTGTTAGCAAAGTCCGAAATTGGCAAGCTGGGGGCTAAGTATGTGTGTGTGTGTGTGTGTGTGTGTGTGTGTGTGTGTGTGTGTGTGTGTGTGCGTGTGTGTGTGTGTGTGTGTGTGTGTGTGTGTGTGTGTGTGTGTGTGTGTGTGTGTGTGTGTGTGTTTTTTTTTATTTCGACTTTGCTCTACTGTTACTAATGTTAATATGATAACGAGATACATGATATAAATAAATTATGATGGGTAAAGGGCAGTGCGATCTCCTGTGGTACGGCCGTAAAGCATTGCTTCACAAGAGACATAGCGCCACCTATTCCATCGACTCTCTCCTGGCTCTCTCCATGCTTCTTTGGGTCTGCATCACAGTTGACACAAACTCACAAATCGCAAACCCAGTTGTCCACTGATTGCAGCATAAGCGGGACCAAGTTTCCCACCGCAATCGATACGCCCAGTGCCCTTTCCAAGTCGTTGCGTAGTGATCCATATAGCTTGCAGGCGAAGATAGTATGCTCAGCATCCTCCAGTGTTCCACACTCAGAGCAGTTGCCAGAAGCTTCATGACCAAATCGGTGCAGATAGCTTCTGAAGCATCCATGGCCACTTAGAACCTGAGTCAAGTGGAAGTTGACTTGGCCGTGCTTCCTGCTGGTCCATTCCCCGATGTTCGGGATAAGCCGATGCGTCCAACGGCCTTTGGAGACATATCCCAACGTCGCTGCCACCTCTCTAGGCATTCTTGCCGTCCTGCTGTCCGAACGGTTCGCGTTTCGGCGTTGCTGTGGTGCCGGGATCGCAGCTGCCGATAGGTAGCAGCTCGCTCTCTGGCCATTTCCACAAACGGAGGTACACCAGCGATGACGAACGCTGCGTCCTCAGAGATTGTGCGGAATCCACTAATGATGCGGATGGCACTCTTCCTGAACGCTGCCTCCAGCCCTTGGCAGTAGCTTCTGGTGTCCAATGCTCGAACCCATACTGGTGCCGCGAACAGTGCGATGGATCGCATGGCACCCGCGATTAGCGATCGTCGCAATTGTTTTGGGCCTCCAACATTCGCCATGAGCCTTGACAGTAGCCGGTTCATGCCTGCAGCTTTATTGCTCGTCGCTTCCAGGTGCTCTCGAAAGCTGAGCCTTGTATCGATCCAAACTCCCAGATACTTGATCGCTCTTTTGGACGAAATAGTTGTACAGCCAACCGAAATTTGCGCTACCTCTACATGTTTTCTGCTGCTTATCAGCACGGCTTCAGTTTTATGCGGCGCAAGTGCCAGCCCAACTGAGCCAAGCCACTGCTGGATGGTCGCAATTGCTTGGTTGCACACACTCTCGGCCTGCATCAGCTCCTTCCTCACGACAAGGACAGCGATGTCGTCTGCGAAGCCAACCATGTGCGTGCCCGGGGGGAGGGTTAGTCTCAGGATGCCATCATACATGGCATTCCACAGAAGAGGGCCCAAGACCGAGCCTTGTGGGACACCTGCCGTCACGACGTACTCCTCTGTACCAGCGCTTGTCTCGTACAATAGCCGCCTGCAGGATAGGTAGCTACGCACGATTTCCAGAAGATATCTCGGCACTTGGAACGCTGCCAGAGCCTTGAGAATGCAGTCCCAACGAGCCGAGTTAAAGGCATTCTTGATGTCCAGCGTGACCATCAAGCAATACTCCTTGGCTCCTCCCTTCCATCTGCTGCCCGCTATGGCGTGTGAGGCGATCTCCACAACTCTAGTCGCTGCGTCGACTGTCGATCTGGCCTTGCGAAAGCCAAATTGATTTGGCGATAGGTCACCTCCTGCGGCAATAGCGCGCTCCAGGCGGGTGCATACGATTTTCTCCAGCATTTTTCCCGCATTGTCAATGAGGCAGATTGGCCGATATGCAGCAGGTTCGCCCGGATTCTTGCCTGGTTTAGGAGCAGAACCAGTCTCTGCGATTTCCAGATATCTGGAAAGACAGCCTCCTGTAGACACCTGTTGAACATATCAACGAAGATTTCCGGCCTCAGAGCACAGGCGAGCCGAAGAGCTCTCAGTGGAATGCCATCCGGCCCAGGCGCCTTTCCCAGCTTCATGCTTCCAGCGATAGTACTTATCTCGGCACTGGTAACCAACTCAATTGCCGCGCTGTTATTGGATGTGGCGACATCAAGATTTCGCACCGTCTCACCAGCTGTAGTCGGAAACAGCTCACGGACAACGCAGTGCATCACATCATCCGGTGGCATAGACGCTTTGTGTGCCGAGATCTTTTAGTGACCAGTTGGTACGCCTTCCCCATGGGTCGCTCTCCAAAGTCTCACAAAGCTCGATGAAGCATTTGCGTTTGCTCGCCTTGATGGCATGTTTCAGAGCTTTCCGCCTCTTTGTATTCGCGCTGCCATGATGTGTAGGACGGTCTGCCTCGCGATCGCTGATAGCATCTTCTCACGCGGTTGCATTCCCGCCTGGCGGTGGCGATATCCTCATTCCACCAGTACACTGGCAGATGGTGGTGGGTGGAAGATCTTCTGGGGGGCATCGAGTCTTTGCATGCTTGCGCTAACGCATGCAATGCTATCGTAGCCATCTGCTCGGCGCTTCCTGCCGCTTCCATACACTGGATGCGAGCGCTGAAGCGCAGCACGTCCATCTTATCCGCGTTGAAGTTAACCCATCTTGATGGGTCACCTGTATTGCCGGGGCGCCGCCCGCCAACTTCGCACAGAATAGCACGGTGGTCGCTAGCTGTGTAGCCGTCGCTCAAGCGCCAACGTGCCGAAGGCGACAGCGCGCTGCACACATAAGTCAGGTCGACTATGGACCCCACGCCAGCTCTACAGAAAGTCTGTTGCGTGCCCTCGTTCAAGAGGATTAGATCCAGCATTTGGAACGTTTCCGTCACAATCGAGCCTCTCGCATTTGTGCAGGGACTACCCCATTCCATTGCCCATGCATTGAAGTCGCCGCCGACAATTAATGGGGAGCGGCCTATAGCATCTGCTGCGAGTTCATCCAGAATGCGCCCGTACTCCTCCAGAGACAGACTGGGGGCCAGATACACGCTATAGACCCATGTACCGCCGATTTTGCTCGCACAAATCCACGTGCAGCATGCTCGTGTCCGAACTGCAACGGTGATTTGCCGCACACCCAGATTGCTGCCTTACCCGTAGTATCCGCTGCCCAGACTGAGCCTGTTACCGCTCTGTACGGTTCGCTTAGGATAGCTACGTCAGCGCTATCATCTCGCACTGCTTGCTGAAGAAGGTCATGCGCAGCTGCACAGTGATTTAGGTTGAGCTGGACTAATTGCATGAGTGTGCTTTCGTTGCGCTCTTTGCTGCCAATGGACAATTGCGACTACCAGCCTGGTGGTTTAGCTGTTTGCCTCCATTTGCGCTGCAAATGTAGCAATTCGCTGCGTTGGTGCACGATGCCACTTTGTGACCAGGTACTCCACATCTTATACAGCAGTTACTCCTGTCAATGAGATTCTTGCATCTGCTGGCTATGTGCCCGATCTCAAGGCATTTGAAGCACCTCGTCCTCTGCTCTTGCTCCACAATTCTGCAGCGAGACCACCCAACCTTGAGTTTGCCCAACTCAAGGATTTTGGAGCCCATAGTGGTGGCACCTGGAGAATTGCTACCTGCGTGCCTGCGTATCCCGCTCTCAGGCTCTTCAGCTGGCACACATCGATAGGGACGCCCGCTTGCGCATGCACTGCTGCCAACACTTCCTCCTGTCGCGTGAGTTCGTCCAAGTCACGAATAGCAATTGTAGTTCGCTGGGTAATGCTGCGCACCTCTGCGCAATCCCCTAGCACGTTCTCGATTGCGTCCTTCAGTTTGGAAGTACTGTCCAGCCCAGAGCCGCCGAGCTCCAACAGAAGATCTCCCTTGGCAGTTCTTCGAGCTGTGATCACGCTATCAGCGACATTTTGCAGCTTCCCATCCTGCCGTCTGGTAACCATAGAAAGCACGTCACTATAGCTCATCTCTCCTTTTGCACTGACCACCAGTGCGTCAGGCCGTGGCTTGGTAGTGGTCCTCTTCCTCCCCGTGCTTTTCGACTCCACAGTAGTCCACTCGGCGTGAGTTACTGTTTTATTTCGCTTGTGGAGTCTTCCTCGGCTCCGCCTCGGTATCCCTCTGCCTCTTGGGTGTTGCCGACGGCTTGATGCCGATTGCCGCTGACACGACTGCTCTTGGGGCCGCTTTATCCAATGCTCCTTCAGTGGCTGTGTCTGTGGTGACTGTGACGCTTGCCTCTTTACACAGCTCTGTTGCGGCTCGATGCAATTTCTGCATTCTTGCCAACTTGCTCCTCATCTTTTCGTTGATGTGCTCTGCGAGGCAAACTGCTCAGAAAGGCCGTCCAGCTCCGTGCCCAAGCGCTCCAACAGGTCTTTAAGCGACCTCTTCTCGCTGGCTGGGCCAGCAACAGGCACAATACGTGTGGCCGCCATATCGGGATCCGGCAACACAACGACCGCCGCCGACGAGCTGCTTGCTGGTTCCTCGCTCCTGCTCCTGTTGTCGCCCGTTTGGTTATGACATGCATTTTCTTCTATGCTGCTGCCACACGGGAACTTAGGCCTCCTGTTAACTGCTGCTGCTGCTGGTGGTGGTGGTGGTGTGCGCTGCATCGCCGACCCACTCTTTTCGGCCAGACCACTTAATAAATTAAGTGTTGGACTTTTTCCGATCTTGGTGGATTCGAACCGTGGATCGCTGAAGAGTCCGCGCCTCTATGCACTGCACCACTGCAGCTGCACTCTTTCAGCGGAGCTTATTGCGTATGTTAATTAGCAGCTCCTGAAAGTATGCAGCTATTTTTTGCACTTTTTGAGCTTTGCGCTGTGCTTTTTAAGCTTTGCGCTGGGCTTCTAGTTGGCCGACTGGCAACGCCAGAACGCCCAGTCTGGCTGAGCAGCTGATGATAGCGCAGCCCTCGTCGTCAGCTGATCGTGGGCGTACGATTGTTATTGTTTACCAGTAGTTGTGGTCAATTGTACTGGAACCAACAACAATTTCTCGCTGCCGTCAATTCTGCCAATGCGTCTCCTGGTGACACGGCTGCCTCCGACGTCCAGCAGCAGGTGCCCCTGACCGACCGTGAGTACACAAGGATTGAGCACAGCTCGAACTCACTCGTAGTCACTTTTTTTGATTTTTCTACTTATTTTAGCGAATTCAGAGCGATCAAAAGGAGCGACTTCAAAACGCGACCGGCTTGTGGAAAATTCGCACACTGTGTCCTGTGTCCACTGTGTGTGTGTGTGTGTGTGTGTGTGTGTGTGTGTGTGTGTGTGTGTGTGTGTGTGTGTGTGTGTGTGTGTGTGTGTGTGTGTGTGTGTGTGTGTGTGTGTGTGTGTGTGTGTGTGTGTGTGTGTGTGTGTGTGTGTGTGTGTGTGTGTGTTTTTTTTATTCGGAGGAACTAGATCTAATACTAAATATAATAAATATAACATAACATTAGGCACTAGAATATAGAAAAGGTTAGAAAGAAAACTGTCAAGGAAATTCTCGTGGTACTGCCGTGAGGTATTGCTTCACGAGACCTTGACGGGAGCTCACTCCCTCCGTTACGCCTGCGGGTACGTTCCCTTTCGAGAGTTCGTAGTGCGGTGGTCACTTTCTCTGCATAGCTGCATACCGCTGACCAGTATTCCTCCTTCTCCAGCATACGGTTCACAATAGAGTCCGTCGTGACTCTACATCCTATCGCTTCTTCGAGCTCTCGTCTCTCACTAGCAAAGCGCCGACAGCACACTAGGATGTGTTCCGCCGTTTCTTCAGCTTCGGGATAGCAATATAGGCACATCGGGTCGCTGTCGTGTCCAAATCTACATAGGTAGCTGCGGAAGCAGCCGTGCCCACTCAGGATCTGCGTCAGATGATAGTTGACGAATCCGAAATTTCTGCTGACCCATTTGCCTATGTTTGGGATCAGAGCATGGGTCCAGCGGCCCTTACTAGATGTGTCCCACTTATCTTGCCATTTCCTTAGGCACTCTGTCTTAAAATTGGTCGACATGTAGTGAACATCCTCCATCTGGTTAGCCCTCTTGTGATTGTAGCTGTGAGTCCTCTCTAACGCCAGAGTATCCAGTGGCATCATGCCAGCTATCACTAAAGCGGCGTCATCCGATATGGTCCTGAAGCCACTGCAGACTCGCAGCGCGCAGAGTCGATAGGTCGTCTGCATCTTCCGCCTATACGCCTTCACCTCCATTGCTTGCACCCATACTGGAGCGCCATAGAGCATTGTTGCTCTAACCACATTTTGTAGCAATAGTCTCCGACCTTGCTTAGGCCGCGCGTATTTAGCATTATTCGACTCAATGCCTGCCCTACGACAGCAGCTCTCTTACCAGCATAGTCCAGGTGTTCGCGGAAGCTGAGCCGCGTGTCGATTAGGACGCCTAAGTATTTAATGGCTCGGCTCGACACTATTGAGGTCCGACCAAGGTTAATGTGAGCCACTTCGACGATCTTTCGGCTACTTATCAGGACCGCTTCAGTCTTGTGATCGGCCAATTGCAGCCCCACTGTCGCAAGCCAGTCTTTGACAGTGGCAACCGCTGCACTACAAAGTAGCTCAGCGTCGCCTAGTTGTTTCGCTGTCACCACTAAGGCCACATCGTCTGCAAAGCCGACAATGGTTGCAGACTCTGGAACGTCGAGCCGCAATATGTCATCGTACATGATGTTCCATAGTAGCGGGCCCAACACTGATCCTTGCGGTACTCCTCCAGTGATGTTGAACGATTTGGTTCCGTTATCCGTTCTATATCTCAGAATGCGTTTCCTGAAGTAGCCCTCAATTAATTCCATTAGGTAGCTCGGGGTGTTGAACCGCCTTAAGGCTCCTATAATGCAGCTCCAGTTTGCAGAATTGAAGGCGTTCTTGACGTCCAGAGTCATGACTATGCAGTACTCCTTTGCACCACCACGCCATCTTCTGCCTGCTATGGCTCTCCTTGCTATGTCCGTTACTTGTGAGATAGCGTCTACGGTTGAGTGATGCTTTCTGAAACCATATTGCATGGGTGACAGATCTCCTGCTTGTCGGACAGACTCCTCTAGCCTATGGCTCACCAGCCTCTCCAATATTTTGCCTGCTGTATCAAGCAGACAAATCGGTCGGTAGGACGACGGCGAATCAAGTGGCTTGTTCGGCTTTGGGATCAGCACCAGATTCTGCAGTTTCCATGGGCGGGGAAAGACACCTTGCCTCATACACTGTCCAAAAACTTCTGTAAAGCACTGCGGCTGGAGCCTGATCGCCATCTTCAGCGCGCGATTTGGGATCGCGTCCGGCCCAGGTGACTTGGAGTCCTTGATTCTTGCCGCTGCCAGCAGTACTTCCTCTACCGTAACCTCTGGGACCTCCGTATAGAGCCGGTGCTCTACGTGATCTTCCACTGTTGGTACATTGAATGAGCCCGTGAACAGAGCATCCACTATGCCATTTAGGACTCCCTCCTCTCTAGGCACTGCACAGGTATTGGGCTTGAGTTTTTTAAGCACCACTTTGTATGCCATTCCCCAGATGTCTCGGTCGGCTTCGTCGCAAAGTTCTAGGAATTTCTCCTTCTTGCTGCTCAAGATGGACTTCTTCAGCAGCCTGCGATTAAGCGCGTACTCCCGCCTTCTTGCCTCAAAATCAGCTCTGCCTCGTGAACGTTGCAGGATCCTTCGCGATCTTATACATCGCCTTCTTATGTCTGCGATCTGCTGGTTCCACCAGTATACTGGTACGTGGTGTCTCTTGCACGATCTTCGCACCGCCATGCTAGCGTCGCAGGCATCCGTGATTGAACGCATGAGCAGCTCGGCGCTTACCTCTGCGTTGTCACTCCAGTTGGGAACTGCAAAGGATCCAGCGAAAGCTTCCGGGTCCAGGGTGTCAACTCTGTAAGCCTTTCCGCTCTGTAGTCCATTTGCTCGCGGTGACTCGGTATGGACCAAATCTATCGTGATCGCCCTATGATCACTCGCTGTGTAGACATTGCTAATGGCCCATTTCGCTGCTCTAGCAATTGGATAGCTAACGAATGCTAGATCTATAACCGATCCAGTGCCAGCTCTGGTGAAAGTGTGTTCGTTGCCATGGTTCATGAGGGCCAGGTCTAATGTGGCAAGGGCTTCCAGCACTGTTTGTCCTCGGGCGTTTGTCCGGCTGCTACCCCATTCCTCCGCCCAGGCATTGAAGTCACCAGCGATGATCACCTGTGGCTTTCCCCTTACATCGAGTGCTATCTCCTCCATGACGGATGCGAATTCTGAGATGGTGAGACTGGGAGCCAGATAACAGCTGTATAGCCACTGGTTCCCCATCTAGCCCGCACGAACCCACGCGATGAGCGCACATCAGTAAGCTGGGGCTGTTCCAGGCCACATACCCATATTGACGCCTTTCCTTCCGTGTCTTCGACGTACTTTGGACTCTGAATTCTCTTATATGGTTCGCTCAGCAAAGCAGCATCCACCTTTAACTCTCTAACCGTCTGCTTCAGTAGCTCTTGGGCCGCCAAGCAGTGGTTTAAGTTGAGCTGCAGGAGCCTTTGAGTCATTTTGGCCCCTGCGTGACCCCGCTGACCCTTTGAGAGGGCAGTGACTGCTTCCTGCGTGATGTCTGGTATCCTCTTTACCCGCATCTGCACAGATGAAGCATTTAGCAGCATTTTGCAAAGCGCCGCTTTATGGCCAGCTGCACCGCATCTTAGGCAGCACCCGGAGCGGTCGATCGTGCTCTTGCAAAACTTAGCAACATGTCCAAACTCAAGGCATTTGTAGCACCTCTTTTTTTCTGGCCTCTCAGACCTCTCTCTCACTCTACAGCTTGTCCAGCCTATCCGGATTTTTCCATTCTGTAGAATAGATGATGCAGCCTCCTTCGGCATACTAACAATTGCCAGCTGCATACCATCAAAACCTGGCCTAAGTGCTTTGATGGCACTTAGCTCCAGATTCGCTTGGCTGAGTTTTTCACAGGCTACCAGCACGTCTTCTTTAGAAACCAGGCAGTCTATATCTCTGATCTCTAGGATGGTTTCCTGAGTTAGAGCTCTCACTTTGGCTTTCAAACCGAGCGCTTCGCTTAATTCATCCTTCATTTTAGCATAGAAGGCTTGGAGTTCATCCCCATTTCCAAAATCAGTCCGTCGCCGGCAGTTTTTCTTACCCGCCTTACTTGCTCACCGACGCTCTGTAGCTTGCTATCGTTGCTACGCGTCACCAATTTGAGCACTTCACTATAGGATATACCATCCGTGGGTTGGATAATAATGGCGTCCGGCCTTCTGCGTCTTCTCGGTGGCTTATTTGTGGTGTTGCGCCCTTGAGTATCCTGACGCACGCTTTCCTTCTCTGCTTTATTTTTAACCGTAGGATAAATACGCTGCTTGGATATGGGCTTCGTGGACGAAACAGTTTTGCGCTTGTCTTCAA
The DNA here is from genome assembly GCF_023558435.1 of Drosophila sulfurigaster albostrigata. Lineage (NCBI taxonomy): Eukaryota > Metazoa > Arthropoda > Insecta > Diptera > Drosophilidae > Drosophila > Drosophila sulfurigaster. Next base: position 122,731 of record NC_084881.1, read on the forward strand.
CCGTGGTCACCGCATTACTCGGCGAGGTCTGCGTCGACGAGCTACGTACGCTATTGAAGACTTCATCCAGTGTCTTTGCGGTCACCTGCTCCGCTGTCTCTACAGCCGACATCTTTAGACTAGCTGCCATCTCAATTTGCACGGTTTTGATTCGTGCGAACGTATTCTTGTTTGTTTGTGTGACGTGTCGCATTTCTCTGGGCGTAAATGTCTTAATCAGCCCATCGATCAACTCGCCCAGCTCTTCTACCGCCTCTTGAAGGCTTCTATGAATCTTAATCTTTTTGGCACCGCTTCAGATGAGACACCAGGACCTGATCCTCCCGGGCTCTTTTGGGCGTTGCCGCTTCTTCGCCTGCATCAAAGCTAAACACAAGCTCATCCACCTTTGGGGCGCAGATGCAGGCCCTCCGCTCTGGGGCGATCTTGCGACTCTTGGAAGCTTGAGGAACTTTGCCAGCAGCTCAGCTTCCGCCTCACTCGTCTCAATATTGCTCATGACGAGCAATATCGGTCACTAACCAATCTGCTATACTCAATATAATATAATAACGCTCTACCAAGCAGTCCAACGTTGGCCGAGAATTTCCTACGACTTTTGTCGTATGTGTGTGTGTGTGTGTGTGTGTGTGTGTGTGTGTGTGTGTGTGTGTGTGTGTGTGTGTGTGTGTGTGTGTGTGTGTGTGTGTGTGTGTGTGTGTGTGTGTGTGTGTGTGTGTGTGTGTGTGTGTGTGTGTGTGTGTGTGTGTGTGTGTGTGTGTGTGTGTGTGTGTGTGTGTGTGTGTGTGTGTGTGTGTGTGTGTGTGTGTGTGTGTGTGTGTGTGTGTGTGTGTGTGTGTGTGTGTGTGTGTGTGTGTGTGTGTGTGTGTGTGTGTGTGTGTGTGTGTGTGTGTGTGTGTGTGTGTGTGTGTGTGTGTGTGTGTGTGTGTGTGTGTGTGTGTGTGTCCGTGTGTGTGTGTGTGTGTGTGTGTGTGTGTGTGTGTGTCCGTGTGTGAGTGTGTGTGTGTGTGTGTGTGTGTGTGTGTGTGTGTGTGTGTGTGTGTGTGTGTGTGTGTGTGTGTGTGTGTGTGTGTGTGTGTGTGTGTGTTTTTTGTAGCATAAGTTAGAAAAGGTGTACAGAGTGGAGTCATAGGAAATTATATCTCGAGAAAAGGAAGAAGAAAACAGAGTTAGCGGAGCCTGGCTCTTGTGGGACGGCCGCGAAGCAATGCTTCACAAGTGCGTCGGCGCCACTTACTCCCTCGTTCGTGAACCGGAACAAGTAGCTCCTGAAGCAGCCGTGGCCACTGATGACCTGCGTCAAATGAAAGTTCAACTGGCCGTGACTCCTTGCCGTCCAATCCTTAATGAGAGGGATAAGACGGTGAGTCCACCGCCCTTTGGACGCCTCGTTCCACCGGGTCTGCCACCTTCGAGGCATTCCCTCTGTGCCCTTTGTTTAATGGACCTTTTCTCGGCGTTGGGTAAGGAGCCAGTCTGAGTTGCCGGAAGACACTTACCCTCTCCCTGACCATTTCCTCGAAGGGGGGTATGCCGGCAATGACATGTGCAGCCTCGTGTGTGTGTGTGTGTGTTTTTTTTTATTCGGAGGAACTAGATCTAATACTAAATATAATAAATATAACATAACATTAGGCACTAGAATATAGAAAAAGGTTAGAAAGAAAACTGTCAAGGAAATTCTCGTGGTACTGCCGTGAGGTATTGCTTCACGAGACCTTGACGGGAGCTCACTCCCCTCCGTTACGCCTGCGGGTACGTTCCCTTTCGAGAGTTCGTAGTGCGGTGGTCACTTTCTCTGCATAGCTGCATACCGCTGACCAGTATTCCTCCTTCTCCAGCATACGGTTGACAATAGAGTCCGTCGTGACTCTACATCCTATCGCTTCTTCGAGCTCTCGTCTCTCACTAGCAAAGCGCCGACAGCACACTAGGATGTGTTCCGCCGTTTCTTCAGCTTCGGGATAGCAATATAGGCACATCGGGTCGCTGTCGTGTCCAAATCTACATAGGTAGCTGCGGAAGCAGCCGTGCCCACTCAGGATCTGCGTCAGATGATAGTTGACGAAGCCGAAATTTCTGCTGACCCATTTGCCTATGTTTGGGATCAGAGCATGGGTCCAGCGGCCCTTACTAGATGTGTCCCACTTATCTTGCCATTTCCTTAGGCACTCTGTCTTAAAATTGGTCGACATGTAGTGAACATCCTCCATCTGGTTAGCCCTCTTGTGATTGTAGCTGTGAGTCCTCTCTAACGCCAGAGTATCCAGTGGCATCATGCCAGCTATCACTAAAGCGGCGTCGTCCGATATGGTCCTGAAGCCACTGCAGACTCGCAGCGCGCAGAGTCGATAGGTCGTCTGCATCTTCCGCCTATACGCCTTCACCTCCATTGCTTGCACCCATACTGGAGCGCCATAGAGCATTGTTGCTCTAACCACATTTTGTAGCAATAGTCTCCGACCTTGCTTAGGGCCGCGCGTATTTAGCATTATTCGACTCAATGCCTGCCCTACGACAGCAGCTCTCTTACCAGCATAGTCCAGGTGTTCGCGGAAGCTGAGCCGCGTGTCGATTAGGACGCCTAAGTATTTAATGGCTCGGCTCGACACTATTGAGGTCCGACCAAGGTTAATGTGAGCCACTTCGACGATCTTTCGGCTACTTATCAGGACCGCTTCAGTCTTGTGATCGGCCAATTGCAGCCCCACTGTCGCAAGCCAGTCTTTGACAGTGGCAACCGCTGCACTACAAAGTAGCTCAGCGTCGCCTAGTTGTTTCGCTGTCACCACTAGGGCCACATCGTCTGCAAAGCCGACAATGGTTGCAGACTCTGGAACGTCGAGCCGCAATATGTCATCGTACATGATGTTCCATAGTAGCGGGCCCAACACTGATCCTTGCGGTACTCCTCCAGTGATGTTGAACGATTTGGTTCCATTATCCGTTCTATATCTCAGAATGCGTTTCCTGAAGTAGTCCTCAATTATTTCCATTAGGTAGCTCGGGGTGTTGAACCGCCTTAAGGCGCCTATAATGCAGCTCCAGTTTGCAGAATTGAAGGCGTTCTTGACGTCCAGAGTCATGACTATGCAGTACTCCTTTGCACCACCACGCCATCTTCTGCCTGCTATGGCTCTCCTTGCTATGTCCGTTACTTGTGAGATAGCGTCTACGGTTGAGTGATGCTTTCTGAAACCATATTGCATGGGTGACAGATCTCCTGCTTGTCGGACAGACTCCTCTAGCCTATGGCTCACCAGCCTCTCCAATATTTTGCCTGCTGTATCAAGCAGACAAATCGGTCGGTAGGACGACGGCGAATCAAGTGGCTTGTTCGGCTTTGGGATCAGCACCAGATTCTGCAGTTTCCATGGGCGGGGAAAGACACCTTGCCTCATACACTGTCCAAAAACTTCTGTAAAGCACTGCGGCTGGAGCCTGATCGCCATCTTCAGCGCGCGATTTGGGATCGCGTCCGGCCCAGGTGACTTGGAGTCCTTGATTCTTGCCGCTGCCAGCAGTACTTCCTCTACCGTAACCTCTGGGACCTCCGTATAGAGCCGGTGCTCTACGTGATCTTCCACTGTTGGAACATTGAATGAGCCCGTGAACAGAGCATCCACTATGCCATTTAGGACTCCCTCCTCTCTAGGCACTGCACAGGTATTGGGCTTGAGTTTTTTAAGCACCACTTTGTATGCCATTCCCCAGATGTCTCGGTCGGCTTCGTCGCAAAGTTCTAGGAATTTCTCCTTCTTGCTGCTCAAGATGGACTTCTTCAGCAGCCTGCGATTAAGCGCGTACTCCAGCCTTCTTGCCTCAAAATCAGCTCTGCCTCGTGAACGTTGCAGGATCCTTCGCGATCTTATACATCGCCTTCTTATGTCTGCGATCTGCTGGTTCCACCAGTATACTGGTACGTGGTGTCTCTTGCACGATCTTCGCACCGCCATGCTAGCGTCGCAGGCATTCGTGATTGAACGCATGAGCAGCTCGGCGCTTACCTCTGCGTTGTCACTCCAGTTGGGAACTGCAAAGGATCCAGCGAAAGCTTCCGGGTCCAGGGTGTCAACTCTGTAAGCCTTTCCGCTCTGTAATCCATTTGCTCGCGGTGACTCGGTATGGTCCAAATCTATCGTGATCGCCCTATGATCACTCGCTGTGTAGACATTGCTAATGGCCCATTTCGCTGATCTAGCAATTGGATAGCTAACGAATGCTAGATCTATAACCGATCCAGTGCCAGCTCTGGTGAAAGTGTGTTCGTTGCCATGGTTCATGAGAGCCAGGTCTAGTGTGGCAAGGGCTTCCAGCACTGTTTGTCCTCGGGCGTTTGTCCGGCTGCTACCCCACTCCTCCGCCCAGGCATTGAAGTCACCAGCGATGATCACTTGCGGCTTTCCCCTTACATCGAGTGCTATCTCCTCCATGACGGATGCGAATTCTGAGATGGTGAGACTGGGAGCCAGATAACAGCTGTATAGCCACTGGTTCCCCCATCTAGCCCGCACGAACCCACGCGATGAGCGCACATCAGTAAGCTGGGGCTGTTCCAGGCCACATACCCATATTGACGCCTTTCCTTCCGTGTCTTCGACGTACTTTGGACTCTGAATTCTCTTATATGGTTCGCTCAGCAAAGCAGCATCCACCTTTAATTCTCTAACCGTCTGCTTCAGTAGCTCTTGGGCCGCCAAGCAGTGGTTTAAGTTGAGCTGCAGGAGCCTTTGAGTCATTTTGGCCCCTGCGTGACCCCGCTGACCCCTTTGAGAGGGCAGTGACTGCTTCCTGCGTGATGTCTGGTATCCTCTTTGCCCGCATCTGCACAGATGAAGCATTTAGCAGCATTTTGCAAAGCGCCGCTTTATGGCCAGCTGCACCGCATCTTAGGCAGCACCCGGAGCGGTCGATCGTGCTCTTGCAAAACTTAGCAATATGTCCAAACTCCAGGCATTTGTAGCACCTCTTTTTTTCTGGCCTCTCAGACCTCTCTCTCACTCTACAGCTTGTCCAGCCTATCCGGATTTTTCCATTCTGTAGAATAGATGATGCAGCCTCCTTCGGCATACTAACAATTGCCAGCTGCATACCATCAAAACCTGGGCGTGTGCGTGTGTGTGTGTGTGTGTGTGTGTGTGTGTGTGTGTGTGTGTGTGTGTGTGTGTGTGTGTGTGGTGTGCGTGTGTGTGTGTGTGTGTGTGTGTGTGTGTGTGTGTGTGTGTGTGTGTGTGTGTGTGTGTGTGTGTGTGTGTGTGTGTGTGTGTGTGTGCGTGTGTGTGTGTGTGTGTGTGTGTGTGTGTGTGTGTGTGTGTGCGTGTGTGTGTGCGTGTGTGTGTGCGTGTGTGAGTGTGTGTGTGTTTGTGTGTGTGTGTGTGTGTGTGTGTGTGTGTGTGCGTGTGTGTGTGTGTGTGTTTTTTTTTTTTTTTGTAGCATAAGTTAGAAAAGGTGTACAGAGTGGAGTCATAGGAAATTATATCTCGAGAAAAGGAAGAAGAAAACAGAGTTAGCGGAGCCTGGCTCTTGTGGGACGGCCGCGAAGCAATGCTTCACAAGTGCGTCGGCGCCACTTACTCCCTCGTTCGTGAACCGGAACAAGTAGCTCCTGAGGCAGCCGTGGCCACTGATAACCTGCGTCAATGGAAAGTTCAACTGGCCGTGACTCCTTGCCGTCCAATCCTTAATGAGAGGGATAAGACGGTGAGTCCACCGCCCTTTGGACGCCTCGTTCCACCGGGTCTGCCACCTTCGAGGCATTCCCTCTGTGCCCTTTGTTTAATGGATCTTTTCTCGGCGTTGGGTAAGGAGCCAGTCTGGAGTTGCCGGAAGACACTTACCCTCTCCCTGACCATTTCCTCGAAGGGGGGTATGCCGGCAATGACATGTGCAGCCTCGTCGGAAACGGTCCTGAAACCGCTTATGAATCTGATGGCGCTCAGCCGGAAGGTTGACGCCAAGCCGCCGATGTACGAGCTTTTGATAACGGCGTCTGCCCAGATAGGAGCAGCATATAGGGCTATGGACCTTGTCACGCTCGAAATTAATGCTCGACGACACTGTTTTGGGCCCCTGGTGTTGGGCATCAGGCGAGATAACGCCCTGTTGGTGACAGCAGCCTTGCGGCCAACCTCCTGCAGGTGTTCCCGAAAACTCAGCCTTGAGTCGATCGTCACTCCCAGGTATTTAAGTGTACGCTTGGAGGTAATATGGGCGGCTCCGACCTTGACTACCGCCGATTCGACCTTCTTCCTGCTACTGATCAGCACTGCTTCCGTTTTATGGGGAGCCAATCCAACGGAGAGCAGCAAAGTCCCAATGCAATCGATAGCTCGGTTGCAATTTGTTTCGGCGACCTTCAGCTCCTTAGCGACCACGAGTAGCGGCGAAACCAATTAGGCTTGCTCCTGTCGGCAGGTCCAGTCGAAGGATTCCGTCGTACATCGCGTTCCACAATAGCGGGCCAAGCACAGACCCCTGAGGTACGCCTCCAGTCACGGTGTACTCTTCTATTCGAGCGCTGGTGTCATATTTGAGTACTCTTGACGAGAAGTAACTCCTGATGATCTTTAACAGCTGCCGTGGGACTTTGAATGCGTCTAGCGCCCGTAAGATGCAGTTCCAGCGGGCCGAGTTGAAGGCATTTCTGATGTCCAATGTCACCATCAGACAGTACTTCTTCTGGCCCCCTTTCCAGCGAGTGCCAGCAATTGCATTGGAAGCAATGCCAACTACCTTCTCGATTGCATCTACTGTCGACCTGGCCTTCCGGAATCCATATTGGTTGGGGGAAAGGTTTCCGTTCACCAATATAGCTTCCTCCAAGCGAGTGCAGATCACCTTCTCCAGCAGTTTCCCGCCACGTCGATGAGGCAGATAGGCCTAAACGAGGATGAATTGCCAGGCGGTTTCCCGGGCTTCGGAATTAGGACCAGCTTTTGTATTTTCCACCTATCCGGGACTACAGCTTCTTCCAGGCACTTATTCAGCATTGCTGAAAAAGCTTCTGGATGGAGGGAGCAGGCGAGCATTAGTGCCCTGCGGGTATGCCATCCGGACCTGGAGCGCCGGTTTGTTTCATGCTTCTAACGCATTTTAACACCTCCTCGCTGGTGACCAACTTCAGCGGCAGACCATCGTTGGATGCTGTATCTGGCAGCCATGCGTTGTCTTCCTCCACGCTGGGAAACAAATCCATGACAATCCCACGCAACAGATCATCCGGTGGTGGTGGCGATCTCCGTACCCCGATTCTCTTTATAACGATCTGGTATGCCTTGCCCCATGGGTCGTCATCCAGTGTGTCACACAGGGCCAGGAAACACCGTTTTTTACTCTCCTTGATCGCATTTTTGAGAGTTTTGCGACTCTCTCTAAAGAGTGTTTGCCAATATAGTAAAGAGGGTCTTCCCGCGCTCTCTGATAACGCCTCCTCGCGTGGTTGCAGACACGTCTTGCAGCGGCAATGGTCTCGTTCCACCAGTAAACTGGTGTGTGGCGTAGCGAGGGGTTTACTCGACTCGGCATGGAGCCTACGCAAACCGACTCTAGCCTTTCCATGACAGTCTCGACCATCTGCTCTGCGCTGCCTGAAACCTCCAGCTCTCTCAGCGAGCTTGTAAAGCGCTCGACGTTTAGCTTGCTGGCTGAGAAATTCCTCCAACGAGGTGCGGCAGAGATGCATCTGTGGGTCCGAGCTCCAATTTTGCAAAAATGGCCATATGGTCGCTCCTGTATAGGAGTCACTGACTCCCCACTCCGCTAAATGAGCGAGCGAACTGCTGCAAAATGTTAAGTCAACAATTGAGCCGGTACCGGCCCTGCTAAATGTCCATTTCGAGCCTTGATTGAGGAGAGTTAGGTCCAGTGAAGCAAAGGCTTCGACCACCAATCGCCCTCTTTGGTTGGTGACCATGCTTCCCAATCGACTGCCCAAGCGTTGAAGTCGCCTGCGACGAATGCTGGTGAGTGGTCTCTCACGTCCGCAGCTAATCTGTCCAGTGTGTTAGCAAAGTCCGAAATTGACAAGCTGGGGCTAAGTATACGCTGTACACCCAAACACTGCCCACTAGCGCCCTGACGAAGCCGCCGTCAGCCTGTTGGTGGCCAAACTGGTGTGGGTTTCTGCCACAAACCCATATAGCCGCCTTGCCGGTGTGGTCGCACGTCCAATCAGCTCCAAAACCAGGTCTGAAGGGTTCACTAAGAACGCATACATCCACCTCATTCTCCTGACCGACTCCAGTAGGAGGTCCTGAGCCGCTGCACAATGGTTCAGGTTCAGCTGCATAAACTTCATAGTGTGTGTTTTATACTTCGCCCATTTGCCGAAGGGCAGAGTCTGCTACCCGCTGCGTGGTTGACCTCACTGATGCCTTTGGTTACGCAAAGAAAGCATCTCGCTGGTCTGTTGCATGACGCCGCTTTATGGTTTTGCTCGCCACATTTGAAGCAGCTGTTTGCTCTATCCACCGCGCTTTGGCACTTGCTCGCAATGTGCCCAAAGTCCAAGCATTTAAAACACCGAGTCCTCGGCTCCTGTTCGGCTACTCTGCATCGCGTCCAGCCGATTTTCAGCTTGCCCAGCTGTCCAATTTTTTTGGCCCAGATTGGAGGCACCAGGACCGTCGCCGCCTGAGTGTTGGCGTAAGCAGGTCTTATGCTCTTTACCTGGCACAGATTTGCCGGCATGCTAACTTGCTCCGCCATCGCTTTGACAATCTCCTCTTTGCTTGCAAGTTCGTCCAGGTCTCTGACAACCAGCTGCGTGAGTTGAGACAGAGTGCGCACCTCTGCACAGTCTCCCAACACTTTCTCGATCTCCTCTCGTAGTTTGTCTGTGTTGTCCAGATCTGTTCCCCCAAGTTCTAGCAGCAGATCGCCCTTGGCAGTTCTGCGCGCAGTTGTTACTCTGTCTGATACGTCTTTGAGTCTGCCGTCCTGCCGTCTCGTGACTAGAGAGAGCACATCGCTGTAGCTCATCTCGCCTTTCGCGCTCACTACCAGCGCGTCCGGGCGTATTTTGTTGGCCTTCTTCTTAGGACCGGTGGTGGTGATGTTGCTGCTGTTGCTCCTCCTCGGCTCTACGGTTATCCACTCGCCGCCTTGCACCTGGTTGTGAACATTTTGTTGCGCTTTGGGGAGGAGTTTTCCTCGACCCGCTCTCTATGTCTCGCGGTCTTTTGGGTGTGGCCGCTGCCTTACTTCCGGTTGTCGCCAACTTAACTTCGCTTGGAGCTGCCTGAGCTGGTACTGCTTCTGCGTTGGCGAGATCTTCCGCTGGCTCGTGGCATAGTTGCTCCGCTGCCGCTCGTTGCAGCTTCATCAGCCACATGAGCTTGCTCCTCATTTTCTCGTTAATGTGCCTCTGAGAGGCGAACTGCTCCGAGAGGCCGTCCAGTTCTGAGCCCATCCGCTCCAGAAGGTCTTTGACTGACCGCCGCTTCTCGTTGGCTGGGCCAGCAACAGGCACGATGCGTGTGACCACCATGTCGGGATCAGACCCAGCGACCGCCGACGAGCTTGCTGGTTCCTCGCTCCTGCTCCTGTTGTTGTCGCCCGTTTGGTTATGGCATGCATTTTCTTCTATGCTGCTGCCACACGGGAACTTGGGCCTGTTAACTGCTGCTGGTGGTGGTGGTGGTGGTGTGCGCTGCATCGCCGACCCACTTTTTCGGCCAGACCACTTAATAAATTAAGTGTTGGACTTTTTCCGATCTTGGTGGATTCGAACCGTGGATCGCTGAATAGTCCGCGCCTCTATGCACTGCGCCACTGCAGCTGCACTCTTTCAGCGGAGCTTAATGCGTATACTAATTAGCTGCTCCTGAAAGTATGCAGATATTTTTTGCACTTTTTGAGCTTTGCGCTGTGCTTTTTTAAGCTTTGCGCTGAGCTTCTGGTTGGCCGACTGGCAACGCCAGAGCACCCAGTCTGGCTGCGCAGCTGATGGTAGTGCAGCCCTCGTCGTCAGCTGATCGTGGGAGTGCAGTTGCTATGCTTACAAGTAGTTGTGGCCAATTGTACTGGAACCAACAACAATTTCCCTCGCAGCCGTCAACTCCGCCAATGCGTCTCCTGGCAACGCGGCTGCCTACGACGTCCAGCAGCAGGTGCCCCGACCGACCGTGAGTACACAAGTGTTGAACACTGCTCGAGCTAACTCGCAGTCACTTTTTTTTTAGGTTTTTTCGACTTATTTTGGTGATTTCCCGAGCGATCGAAAGGAGCGTCTCCAAAACGCGACCGGCTTGCGGAAAATTCAACTCGATCTGTGTGTGCGGGTGTGTGTGTGTGTGTGTGTGTTTGTGTGTTTTTTTTGGTTTACACCCCGGCAGGAAAATCTTCAAAAAGATTCCATCTACCTCCTGTAGATGGATATGTGCGATTCTTACGCACTAAAAACCTCCGTATGGTCTCGTCTGTCAGTACGTGCTCACCGGGACTGTCAATAAAGATACTACGTCGGTGAGCAGGAATGTAATGCTTCTATGCATTCCTTCGTCATATTGCGCGAATACGCGCCCGCTGGGAACTCGTTTAGTCGCCTTGTACGACAAGCCGAGACGGCTGAGATGGTATTCTTAACCCGCCACCCCACGGGCGTCAAGGATCAGCTATCGCTGCCTGGTCTGTTGGTCGTCTCGTCAGCTCGCACTCGTGTCATTATACTGATGATGATATCGTGGCACGCCTGCCATGTCACAGCGTCTGCCATCATCGCAGCTAATAATCCCGATGGTGATAGTGGAGATCCTATCATTCTCGTCAATTGTTCTCTCTCGTCAGTAAAGCGTGAGCAGTGTAGAAGCACGTGCTCTGCTGACTCCACCTCATTCACGCAGTAAATGCACTGTGGGCTATCTACGTGATGAAACCTTGCTAGGTACCTCCGAAAGCAGCCATGGTCAGTAAGGAACTGAGTTAGGTGATAATCCAGCTCCTTGTGTTTGCAGTTGGTCCATGCTCTTAGGTCAGGAATAAGTACGTTTGTCCATCGACCTTTTGTTGATGATCGCCATCTGCCCTGCCACTCAACTAACAGATGCTCGTACACTATGGTCGGGTTGGCTCCCGCCCGCATGTCTGCAAGTGCCCTGATCTCCAGGTCAACTAATGGCGTCCCTGCCAGCACCAGTGCCGCATCCTCCGAGATGGTACGGAAGCCCATTATCAGGCGTAGGGCTACTGTGCGATAGACCGCCCGCATCTCCTTCAGATAGGGACGGTTTTCCCGTTACGCAGCTCCATATTGGAGCGGCGTAGAGCAGTGTCGCCCTCGTCACTGAGGCCATAAGCCTCCTAGCAGGCATTCTGGGGCCGCCGACATTCGGCATTAACCTGGCTAGCACAGTAGCTGTCATAGCCGCCTTCCTGCTGGCATATTTTGCATGTTCCTTGAAGCTCAGCCTATGGTCGACCAAGACCCCAAGTACTTCAATGCCTCCGCTGACTCCAATTGTACACCATTTACAGATATTTGCAACTTCTCAACCCCTTTCCTGCTGCTTAGTAGAACCACTTCGGTCTTATGTGCTGCAATTTCGAGCCCTACATTCTGTAACCAGCCAGTAGCTGCTACAATGGTATTATTGCAAAGAGATTGCAGTTCTACCAGTGTCTTGGCTACGGCAGTGATGGCCACGTCGTCGGCAAAGCAGTGTAGCTGCGTATCACGAGGTGTACTGATGGTCAGGATACCATTATACATAATGTTCCACAGAATTGGTCAAGGACCGACCCCTGCGGAACTCCCGAGGTGACTTGGTACTTTTTGGGGAATCGGTCGTTTCGTACCAAAGTACTCGGTCCCTAAAATAGCTGCCAATTATACCCTTTAGGTAATCTGGGATTCCCATGGAGCTCATGGCACTAAGAATACTGGTCCATCTTGCTGTGTTAAAGGCGTTCTTCACGTCTAAAGTGACGATAGCACAGTATTTCTTTGCTCCTCCTAGCCATCTTTCTCCCGCTAGTGCATTTTGTGCAATATCCCGGACGTTGGCCAATGCGTCAAGAGTGCTCCTTCCTTTCGGAAGCCATACTGTTGATGGGCCAGTCCATTAGGTCCCTCCGTAAAGATTCTATCCTACTGTAGATTATTCGCTCGAATAGCTTTCCCGCAATATCCAGCAGGCAGAGTGGGCGGTAACCACTGGCGTTGGATGTGCCGCCCTTCCCTTTCGGAATAAGAACAAGTTTCTGCTCTTTCCATGTGCTCGGGAATATCCCTTCCATGAGACATTGTTGGAAGGTGCTGCTGAATATGTCCGGTTTGGCTACTGCAACGGCTTTCACAACTATCCTGGGATACCGTCAAGTCCAGGGCCTTACCGGGCTTTATCCTGCTAGCGGCTTGTAGAATTTCCTCAGGAGTGATGCAAGGAAAAAGTGCTCCAAGAGATACCTGCGCCGGCTGCCATAGGGATGTTTGCTTGGGAAACAGCTCCTCTACGATGTTCGCCATGACATCGGGCTCCATATATATTTTCTTCCTGCTGATTTAATCCTCTTGTAGACGATTTTATATGCCGGGCCCCATGGGTTCTCGTCAACACTTGCGAGCAGGTCCTTGAACGCCTCGGCTTTGGCTTTTGCAATGGCTTTTTTCAACGTGGCACGAGCTATTCTATGGCGGTCAACCATGTGCGAGTGGTTTTCGCGCCCCCGTGCCCGCTGTGCCCGTCTCCTCGCTGTGAAGCACTCCGTCCTCAATTCCCCAAAGGGTCACTCCACCAATATACTGGTGGTTTAGTCTTCTTTCGCGTTCTACGCGGCATTGTTGCATCGCATATCCTTCTTAGTGATTGCGTAAGGTTTGATACCATTGTCTCTGCAGGTCCAATTGGGTTTTCCAGATCGTCAATAACGTAATTTAGCATGTCATTGTCAATTTTGTTGACGTCCCACGCCCGTCCTAACTCACTTATTCGTTGTTTGCTTATCACGCACGTCAGTGTAACATTAAAAACAATCAATGCATGGTCACTCATTGTTACGTCGTCAAGTACCTCCCACTTCGCATTCCCTGCTACAGCCCTACTGGCGAAGGTGACGTCAATGTATGATGAGCCTCTGTCGTTGTCAAATGTTGGTTTGAGTCCGTCGTTCAGCAAAATCAGGTCGAGCTGGCTCATTGCATTAATGACTGCCCTACCTCGTTGATTCGATGTTCGGCTCCCCCATTCTACTGCCCAGGCGTTGAAGTCGCCCGCTATAACCGCTGGCCCTCTTACTCTCGCATGTTGTACCAGATGCTCCAGCATCTCTTCGAATTGGTCATAACTATCGCTCGGAGGGGCGTAGACGCTGTAGAAATGAACCCCCTTCAATTTTGCATACGCAAAGCCACGATGGGGAGCGGACTGAACTTCCTGTACGTGTATTCCGGTGCAGCATTTTACCGCCGCCTTTCCTCGCTCGTCTAGTATAATGTCTGCGTTCCCCCCACTAGAGATGTAGGGCTCACTCAACAAAAGGACATCTACCTTGCGTTCCACTGCGGTTTGTTGTAGTAGGCTCTGGGCAGCCGCGCAGTGGTTTACGTTCAGCTGGGCAATTCTAAGTTGGCTCTGCATGGTGCTGGCTCCTTACTCCTTCCTGTTTTTTGGCCTTCTTGTATTTTGGACACGCAAAACCACCAGTCGCATGGTTCCTATCCTCGCTGCAGATTAGGCATTTATACTGTTCTACACAGCCTTTAGCTTTATGTCCCCTGCCTCCACATCGTAGGCAGCAATCTGAGCGATCTGTATCCCTGCAGTTGCTTACGCGGTGCCCGAAGCCTAAGCATCTAAAGCATCGCATTGGCCTAGTGTCTTGGGTGATCCGACACCTAGACCATCCCACGGTTACGGTACCCTTCTTTAGTACCGTGATAGCGTCAGCTATATCCAGCATTAACGTGGCTACTTGGGTCCCATCACGCATTTTTCTCATGCCTCGCACATCCGGCTTTGAGATCTCACGAAACTGAGTCTTAAGGCATAGGGCAAGGTCTTCGGCAGTCGTTGCCTCGTCCATACCAGTACACAGTAAGGTGGTCTTCTGTGATCCCGAGCGAACTGAGGCTAGTTCGTTCAGGGAATTCTCTATGCCCTCTCTGATCTTATTAGCTAGTGGACCTGATTTTCGCTCCAATTCCAGGATTAGTTCTCCCTTCTGGGTCCGTCTAATTTTTTGGACTTGTTTTCCTATATCTATCAGACTCGGGTCCCCTTCAATTTCCGTAGTATTTCTACATACGTAGTCTCTCCCGTCTTGGTCACTATAAGCGCCTCTGGTTTCTTGCGCAGCTTTTTAGGCTGCACCTTCTTCCACTCAAAGCTTTTGCTATTGGGGCTCGGCTTCTTGATCACTTCAGCATATGATGTCTTCTTGTTTGGTTCCATCTTTTGCTATGTTGCCCATTATTATTTTGGGGTATCGCCTTCTTTTCTTCCGGTTCCTTGGCTACAGGCGTCCGTTTTTTCTTAAGGCTCTCTGTTTGGGTGCTAACATTCCTGGCGAGAACCTCCTTTGCGTTTCCTTCCTGTAGCTTTAGTGCTCTGTTATTGAGAGCGGCGAGTTCAGCTATTGCGTCCTTTGATACCTTAGTGACGTGTCGCTGAGTCTCGAATGCTGCCGTGAGTACGCTGATTCTGCTTTGCATTTTATTAAGGATACTAAGCAGATCATCATTTTGCCATGCCGTGGACAGATCCACAGGCCGTAAAGGCGAGACAGGTGGTGATCTGGTTCCAAACTTTTGAGTCGGGACGCTGATGAGATCGGTAATCCCATTGCTAGCACCGTGCACCCCAAGTTCTGAAGATTTCGCCGGGTCCAGTGTCGACGAGCTCTCCTTCATAGGGTTGTCCGATCCGGTGGGACTGGCTTTGACCTCTGCATCTGCGCAACTGCAACCAATACGGGCGCCCGTTCAGATGGCGCAGATACCGCTGCAATTACAGGCACTCTCATCGGCGAGTGTGAAACCCTTGGCTTCCTTGCGAACGGGTCAGCATTCGCCACTCCTTCCGATCGATCCGCAGACTCCTGTATATCTCTCTCTCTCTCCTCTTCTCCCTTCCTTCCTTTGCTTGTTGTCAACATTGTTGTGATTGGGTCCCTACTCTAAGTCGTTATCAATGTTCGTAATACAGTCGTGTCTAATGATCTCATGGTTGTCTATGTAGCAGGGAGGCCATGCGAGGGTTGACATACGCCTTCATGGGGTCGTATGTTCAGAGCCAGATCCACGTAAATCAGGAGCAGTCTCAACTGAGCCTGTACGCCCAACTGAATGGGGACGAAACATTAAGCGTGCTTAAAGGTCAGCCACGATTTTAACGGGACGGGGCAGTCACAGCATTAGCCTAGTAGTCGTTTCGACAAGATATCACTCTGTCTACTCAGATACTAGAATACTGTGACTGTCAGCCCAACTCTTCAAATCAGAAGTGGTGTTTCCAGTATCCTAATCAAGGCTGTACTGGGCTCGGCCTCGATACCACATTAGTCGCCTTTTACGACAAGCAGTGGTTAGCTGAGGTGGTATTCTCATAACCGCAACCGCCACGGTGTGTGTGTTTGTGTGTGTGTTTGTGTGTGTGTTTGTGTGTGTGTTTGTGTTTGTGTGTGTGTGTGTGTGTGTGTGTGTGTGTGTGTGTTTGTGTGTGTGTGTGTGCGTGCGTTTTTTTTTTATTTCGGCTTTGCTCTACTATTACTAGTTTTAATATGCTAACGAGATATACAATATAAATAAATTATGATGGGTATAGGGCAGAGCGATCTCCTGTGGTACGGCCGTGAAGCAATGCTTCACAAGAGACATAGCGCCACCTATTCCATCGACTCTCTCCTGGCTCTCTCCATGCTTCGTTGGGTCTGCATCACAGTTGACACAAACTCGCATATCACTACCCAGTTGCCCACTGATTGCAGCATAAGCGGGACCAAGTTTCCCACCGCAATCGATACGCCAAGTGCCCTTTCCAAGTCATTGCGTAGTGATCCGTATATCTTGCAGGCGAACATAGTATGCTCAGCATCCTCCAGTGTTCCACACTCAGAGCAGTTGCCAGAAGCTTCATGACCAAAGCGGTGCAGATAGCTTCTGAAGCATCCATGGCCGCTTAGCACCTGAGTCAAGTGGAAGTTGACTTGGCCGTGCTTCCTGCCGGTCCATTCCCCGATGTTCGGGATGAGCCGATGCGTCCAGCGGCCTTTTGGAGACCTATCCCAACGTCGTTGCCACCTCTCTAGGCATTCTTGCCGTCCTGCCGTCCGCACGGTTCGCGTTTCGGCGTTGCTATGGTACCGGGAACGCAGCTGCCGATAGGTATCAGCTCGCTCTCTGGCCATTTCCACAAACGGAGGTACACCAGCAATGACGAACGCAGCGTCCTCAGAGATTGTGCGGAATCCGCTAATGATGCGGATGGCACTCTTCCTGAACGCTGCCTCCAGCCCTTGGCAGTAACTCCTAGTGTCCAGTGCTCGAACCCATACTGGTGCCGCGAACAGTGCGATGGATCGCATGGCACCCGCGATCAGCGATCGTCGCAATTGTTTTGGGCCTCAATATTCGCCATGAGCCTCGAAAGTAGCCGGTTCATGCCTGCAGCTTTATTGCTCGTCGCTTCCAGGTGCTCTCGAAAGCTGAGCCTTGTATCGATCCATACTCCCAGATACTTAATCGCTCTTTGGACGAAATAGTTGTGCAACCAACCGAAATTTTCGCTACTTCTACACGTTTCCTGCTGCTTATCAGCACGGCTTCCGTTTTATGCGGCGCAAGTGCCAGCCCAACTGAGACAAGCCACTGCTGGATGGTCGCAATTGCTTGGTTGCACACACTCGGCCTGCAACAGCTCCTTCCTCACGACAAGGACAGCGATGTCGTCTGCGAAGCCAACCATGTGCGTGCCCGGTGGGAGGGTTAGTCTCAGGATGCCATCATACATGGCATTCCACAGAAGAGGGCCCAAGACCGACCCTTGTGGAACACCTGCCGTCACGACGTACTCCTCTGTACCAGCGCTTGTCTCGTACAATAGCCGCCTGCAGGATAGGTAGCTACGCACGATTTCCAGAAGATAACTCGGCACTTGGAACACTGCCAGAGCCTTGAGAATGCAGTCCCAACGAGCCGAGTTAAAGGCATTCTTGATGTCCAGCGTGACCATTAAGCAGTACTCCTTGGCTCCACCTTTCCATCTGCTGCCCGCTATGGCGTGTGAGGCGATATCCACAACTCTAGTCGCTGCGTCGACTGTCGATCTGGCCTTGCGAAAACCAAATTGATTTGGCGATAGGTCACCTCCTGCGGCAATAGCGCGCTCCAGCCGGGTGCATATGATTTTCTCCAACATTTTTCCCGCATTGTCAATGAGGCAGATTGGCCGATATGCAGCAGGTTCGCCCGGATTCTTGCCTGGTTTAGGGAGCAGAACCAGTCTCTGCGATTTCCAGATATTTGGAAAGACAGCCTCCTGTAGACACCTGTTGAACATGTCAACGAAGATTTCCGGCCTCAGAGCGCAGGCGAGCCGAAGAGCTCTCAGTGGAATGCCATCCGGCCCAGGCGCCTTTCCCAGCTTCATGCTTCCAGCGATAGTACTTATCTCTGCACTGGTAACTAACTCAATTGCCGCACTATTATTGGATGTGGCGACATCACGATTTCGCACCGTCTCACCAGCTGTAGTCGGAAACAGCTCACGGACAATGCAGTGCATCACATCATCCGGTGGCATAGACGCTTTGTGTGCCGAGATCTTTTTAGTGACCAGTTGATACGCCTTCCCCCATGGGTCGCTCTCCAAAGTCTCACAAAGCTCGATGAAGCATTTGCGTTTGCTCGCCTTGATGGCATGTTTCAGAGCTTTCCGCCTCTCTTTGAATTCGCGCTGCCACGATGTGTAGGACGGTCTGCCTCGCGATCGCTGGTAGCATCTTCTCACGCGGTTGCATTCCCGCCTGGCGGTGGCGATATCCTCATTCCACCAGTACACTGGCAGATGGTGATGGGTGGAAGATCTTCTGGGGGGCATCGTGTCTTTGCATGCTTGCGCTAACGCATGCAATGCTATCGTAGCCATCTGCTCGGCGCTTCCTGCCGCTTCCATGCACTGGATGCGAGCGCTGAAGCGCAGCACATCCATCTTATCCGCGTTGAAGCTAACCCATCTTGATGGGTCACTTGTATTGCTGGGGCGCCGCCCGCCAACTTCGCACAGAATGGCACGGTGGTCGCTAGCTGTGTAGGCGTCGCTCAAGCGCCAACGTGCCGAAGGCGACAACGCGCTGCACACGTAAGTCAGGTCGACTATGGACCCCACGCCAGCTCTGCAAAAGTCTGCTGCGTGCCCTCGTTCAAAAGGATTAGATCCAGCATTTGAAACGTCTCCGTCACAATCGAGCCTCTCGCATTTGTGCAGGGACTGCCCCATTCCATTGCCCATGCGTTGAAGTCGCCGCCGACAATTAATGGGAGCGGCCTATAGCATCTGCTGCGAGTTCATCCAGAGTGCGCCCGTATTCCTCCAGAGACAGACTGGGGCCAGATACACGCTGTAGACCCATGTACCGCCAATTTTGCTCGCACAAATCCACGTGCAGCATGCTCGTGTCCGAACTGCAACGGTGATTTGCCGCACACCCAGATTGCTGCCTTGCCCGTAGTATCCGCTGCCCAGACTGAGCCTGTTACCGCTCTGTACGGTTCACTTATGATAGCTACATCAGCGCTATCGTCTCGCACTGCTTGCTGAAGAAGATCATGCGCAGCTGCACAGTGATTTAGGTTGAGCTGGACTACTTGCATGAGTGTGCTTTCGTTGCGCTCTTTGCTACCAATGGGCAATTGCGACTACCAGCCTGGTGGTTTAGCTGTTTGCTTCCGTTTGCGCTGCAAATGTAGCAATTTGCTGCGTTGGTGCACGATGCCACTTTGTGACCAGGTACTCCACATCTTAGACAGCAGTTACTCCTATCTATGAGATTTTTGCATCTGCTGGCTATGTGCCCGATCTCAAGGCATTTGAAGCACCTCGTCCTCTGCTCTTGCTCCACAATTCTGCAGCGAGACCACCCTACCTTGAGTTTGCCCAACTCAAGGATTTTTGGAAACCCATAGTGGTGGCACCTGAAGAATAGCTACCTGCGTGCCTGCGTATGCCGCTCTCAGGCTCTTCAGCTGGCACACGTCGATAGGAACGCCCGCTTGCGCATGCACTGCTGCCAACACTTCCTCCTGTCGCGTGAGTTCGTCCAAGTCACGAATAGCAATTGTGGTCCGCTGGGTTATGCTGCGCACCTCTGCGCAATCCCCTAGCACGTTCTCGATTGCGTCCTTCAGTTTGGAAGTACTGTCCAGCCCAGAGCCGCCGAGCTCCAACAGCAGATCTCCCTTGGCAGTTCTTCGCGCTGTGATCACGCTATCAGCGACATTTTGCAGCTTCCCATCCTGCCGTCTGGTAACCATTGAGAGCACGTCACTATAGCTCATCTCTCCTTTTGCACTGACCACCAGTGCGTCAGGGCGTGGCTTGGTAGTGGTCCTCTTCCTCCCCGTGCTTTTCGACTCCACAGTAGTCCACTCGGCGTGAGTTACTGCTGTTTTATTTCGCTTAGGTGGAGTTTTCCTCGGCTCCGCCTCGGTATCCCTCTGTCTCTTGGGCGTTGCCGACGGCTTGATGCCGGTTGCCGCTGACACGACTGCTCTTGGGGCCGCTTTATCCAATGCTCCTTCAGTGGCTGTGTCTGTGGTGACTGTGACGCTTGCCTCTTTACACAGCTCTGTTGCGGCTCGATGCAGTTTCTGCATTCTTGCCAACTTGCTCCTCATCTTTTCATTGATGTGCCTCTGTGAGGCAAACTGCTCGGAAAGGCCGTCCAGCTCCGTGCCCAAGCGCTCCAACAAGTCTTTAAGCGACCTCTTCCCACTGGTTGGGTCAGCAACAGGCACAGTGCGTGTGGCCGCCATATCGGGATCCGGCAACACAGCGACCGCCGACGAGCTTGCTGATTCCTCGCTCCTGCTCCTATTGTCGCCCGTTTGATTATGGCATGCATTTTCATCTATGCTGCTGCCACACGGGAACTTTGGCCTGTTAGTTGCTGGTGGTGGTGGTGGTGGTGTGCGCTGCATCGCCGACCCACTCTTTTTTGGCTAGGCCACTTAATAAATTAAGTGTTGGACTTTTCCGATCTTGGTGGATTCGAACCGTGGATCGCTGAATAGTCCGCGCCTCTATGCACTGCGCCACTGCAGCTGCACTCTTTTCAGCGGAGCTTAATGCGAATATTAATTAGCCGCTCCTGAAAGTATGCAGATATTTTTGCACTTGTTGAGCTTTTGCGCTGTGCTTTTTAAGCTTTGCGCTGTGCTTCCGATTGGCCGACTGGCAACGCCAGAGCGCCCAGTCTGGCTGAGCAGCTGATGGTAGTGCAGCCCTCGTCGTCAGCTGATCGTAGGAGTGCAATTGCTATTGTTTACCAGTGGTTGTCGTCAATTGCACTGGAACCAACAACAATTTCCCTCGCAGCCGTCAACTCTACCAATGCGTCTCTTGGTGACGCGGCTGCCTACGACGTCCAGCAGCAGGTGCCCCGACCGACCGTGAGTACCCAAGGGTTGAACACTGCTCGAGCTAACTCGTAGTCACTTTTTTAGGTTTTCCGACTTAATTTGGCGATTTCCCGAGCGATCGAAAGGAGCGTCTCCAAAACGCGACCGGCTTGCGGAAAATTCAACTTCACTCTCTGTGTGTGCGTGCGTGTGTGCGTGTGTGTGTGTTTTTTTGGTGTTGCACCCCGGCAGGAAAATCTTCAATAAGATCCCTCTACTCCTGTAGAAGGGTATGTGCGATTTTTACGCACTAAAAACCTCCGTATGCTCTTCTGTCCCGTGTATGCTCGCCGGGACTGTCAATTAAGATACTACTTCGGCGAGCAGGATGGTGTGCTCCTAAGCACACTGTCGTCATTTTTGTAATTTCCTCCTATGCAAGGCGTGGTCGCAGATCAGCTACTGGCTGTCTGATCTGCTAGCTACCTCGTCAGCTCGTAGTTTCTTCATCATGTTAATGATGAGGGTCTTTCCCACATTCCAGGACTCCTCGTCTGCCATCATTGCAGCGATAAGGTCCCTCGGTCTGAAGTCTACTCCAATAAGTCCGCCTATTTGCTCTCTCTCATTTACAAATCTTGAGCAGTGTAGCAGGACATGCTCCGCTGATTCCACATTGTCCATACAGAACATACAATGGGGGGTATCTACATGGTGGAATCTTTCCAGGTATCCTCTGAAGCAGCCGTGGTCCGTAAGGAACTGGGTGAGATGGTAGTCCAGCTCCTTATGTTTGCATTCCAACCACGTGGCGATGTCTGGGATCAGCTCAAATGTCCATCGCCCCTTTTGCGATGACTCCCATCTGCTCTGCCACTCCTCTAGTTGTCGCTCGTAAGCTGACGTCCGGTTGACTCCGTCTCGCATTAATGTCAGCGCCCTGATTTCTAGATCTACGGGTAACATACCTGCGAGGACGAGTGCCGCATCCTCTGATATGGTCCTAAACCCTCTGATGAGTCTTAGGGCCATAGTTCTGTAGACGGCCCGAGCTTCTTTAAGGTACGACGCTTTAACCGTAGCTTTGTACCATACTGGTGCTGCATACAGTAAAGACGCCTTCGCAACCGATACGAGTAGCCTCCTTGCTGGCATCCTTGGTCCACCTACGTTAGGCATTAACCTTGCTAGCGTTGACGTAGCCATGACGACTAATGGCTGCCTTTCTGCTGGCATATCTAGCGTGGTCGCTAAAGTTGAGTCTGTGGTCGATAAGGACCCCCAGGTATTTTAGCGACTTAGATGAAGCAAGCTGTACCCCGCCTACCGTGATCTGCAGTCTCTACCGCTTTCCTACTGCTGAGCAGTACTACTTCTGTCTTGTGCGCTGCTATATTTAACCCTACACTTTCTAGCCAACCAGTGGCTGCACTGATTGTAGCGTTACAGACGGTTTGGAGTTCCGTCAGAGTTTTTGCTACAGCTGTAATTGCTACGTCGTCCGCGAAGCAATGTAGCTCCGCGTTGCCTGGCTTTCTAATGGATAAGATGCCGTTGTACATTATGTTCCACAGGATTGGGCCGAGCACCGAACCTTGTGGAACACCCGACGAGACTCGGTACTTTCTGGGGGCTTCAGTTGTATCGTACCAAAGTATCCGCTCTCTAAAATAGTTACCAACAATATTCTTGAGATATGTAGGATTCCCATATTGTGCATAGCGCTAAGGATGCTGGTCCACTTAGCCGTGTTGAAGGCATTCTTCACGTCTAGAGTGATTATGGCACAGTATTCCTTGGCTCCTCCTAGCCATCTTTGTCCGGCTAACGCATTTTGGGCAATGTCTCGAACCTTATTCAGCGCATCCAAGGTACTTCGACCCTTTCGGAACCCGTACTGTTGGTGCGATAGTCCACTAGGCCCTTCAGTTATTTCTTCAATACGGCGATACAAAACTCGTTCGAACAGCTTTCCAACGATGTCAAGCAAGCATAGGGGGCGGTACCCACTGGCATCTGTGCTGTTACCTTTACCCTTCGGAATAAGGAGAAGCCGTTGATTTTTCCACTTGCTTGGGAATATCCTTCAACAAGGCATTGCTGAAAGGTACTGCTGAATATTTCCGGCTTAGCATCTGCTATGGCCTTTACAACTACACCCGGTATTCCATCCAGCCCAGGAGCCTTACTAGGCCTTATCCTCCTGGCGGCTTGCACTATCTCCTCAGGGGTGATCCTGGGAAACGTCGCCCCGGGGTTGACTGTGCCGGCTGCCAAAGCGTAGCCTGTGGTGGGAAGAGTTCCTCCACAATTCTGACCATTGCGTCAGGCTCCATTTGGGGTCTAACCGCCGATGATTTTAGTTTCCTAAAAACAATCTTATAGGCGGGTCCCCAAGGGTTATCATCAATACTTTCAAGAAGATCCTTGAACGCACCAGCTTTAGCTTTAGCAATAGCTTTTTGTAGTGCCGCACGAGCAGCTTTGTGGCGATTTACCAGTTGCGAGTGGTCATCTCTTCCTCTCGCACGTTGCGCTCTTCTTCTCGCTGTAGCACATTCCGCCCTCAGAAGTCTTATGGATTCACTCCACCAGTACACTGGAGACTTACGTTTGGCAGCCCTTTTCCGCGGCATTATGGCATCACAAGTCGATGTTAGTATGCGCGTCAAATTTATGGCCATTGTATCTGCTTGATCAGCTGGAATCGTCAAATCGTCAATTACATAGCCTAGCATCTCCTTGTCAAGTTTCCTCGTGTCCCATGCTCGCCCTAGTTCCTCTCTACGAAGCCTGTGTGTCGCTCTCGCCAGTTTAATGTTAATGTT
Source organism: Drosophila sulfurigaster albostrigata (assembly GCF_023558435.1). NCBI lineage: Eukaryota > Metazoa > Arthropoda > Insecta > Diptera > Drosophilidae > Drosophila > Drosophila sulfurigaster. The sequence continues at coordinate 146,110 of NC_084881.1, forward strand.
GACAAGGATCATCGCGTGGTCACTCAACGTCACGTCTTCTAGAACTTCCCAGGTAGCCTTGGCTGCTAGAGACCTGCTCGCGAAAGTGACGTCAATGAACGATGATCCTCTGTCATTGTCAAAAGTCGGTTTAAGTCCGTCGTTGAGCAATGCTAAATCAAGCAGGCTCATTGCGTTGATCAGGGCTCATCCTCTCCGATTTGATGCTCGGCTACCCCATTCAGTGGCCCAGGCATTAAAGTCACCCGCTATCACAACCGGGGTACGCCCTCTCGCATGTTGCACCAACGCGTCCAGCATCGCTTCGAATTGCTCATAGGAGTCGCTTGGGGGAGCGTAGCAGCTGTAAAAGTGGACTCCCTTTAATTTACCGTGTGCGAACCCCCGCACGGGAGGGGTCTGTACTTCTCCAATCTGAGTTCCTGTGCAGCATTGGATTGCTGCCTTTCCCAAGCTGTCTAGGATCACCCCTGCGTTCCCTACACTCGAGATATAGGGTTCACTGAGCAACATAATGTCAATCTTCCGTTCCCGTCCTGTCTGTTGCAGAAGGCTCTGGGCAGCCGAACAGTGATTCACGTTTAATTGGAGAATCCTAACGTGATCTTGCATGTTGCTTGCTCTTATCCTCCGATTGCTTTTGGGCAGCCTTCTTATAGGTGGGGCAGGCAAACCCGCCAGTCGGGTGGTTCCTGTCCTTCCCATCCCCGCAAATCAAGCATCTCGGCTTTGATGTGCATCCCTTGGCTTTGTGTCCTTTAGCCCCACACCGTAAGCAGCAGTCAGATCGATCTACCTCCCTACAGTTACTTGCTTGATGCCCATAGTTTAGACATTTGAAGCACCTCATAGGCCTATTATCCTGGGTTAGTCGGCACCTTGACCAGCCCACGGTAATAGTACCCTTTTTCAGAACTGTGATCGCATCCTTAACATCTAGCATTACAGTCGCTGTTTGGGTCCCGTCCCGCATCCTCCTAAAGCCTTTCACCTCAGGGCTAAAGATGCTCGGAAATTGGGCCGCTAGACATTGGAGTAGATCCCCCGTGGTCGTTGCCTCATCAATGCCGCTGCATTTCAGTACAGTTCGTTGCATACCGGAACGTACAGTGGCAATATTGTTGAGAGAGTCTGCAATGCCTTCTCGCATTTTGCTCACTCCACCATCTGATTTTCCATCCAGTTCCAGGATCAGGTCTCCCTTCTGAGTCCTCCTGATTCTGCGTACGTGCTTGCCAAATTCGTCCAGCCGCGGGTCACCTTTCAGTTTCCGCAATATATCCGCATAAGAGGTTTCTTGCGTAGCTGTTTAGGCTTCACATTTCTTCCTGCACTGGCATTGTGGCTAGATGCTTTAGCAGCCTCTGCGTAGGTTGTGGCCTTGGGTGCGTTGGCTCCGGTCTTCTCGTTGGTCTTCCCGGCTGGAGGGCTCTTCTTTTTTGGGGCTGGCACTGTTTGGGTAGCAACGTTCGTGCCAGCAGCATCCTTCGGTATACCCTTTTGCAGCATCATCGCTCTATTATTGAGCGCAGCCAGCTCCGTTATGGCATCCTTGGACCCCTTGGTGACGTGTCGCTGTGTCTCGAAGGCTGTCACCAGAAGGGTGATTCTACTTTGCATTTCTTTTAAGGTTTCGCTGAGGTCCGCGTTGTGCCATGCTGTTGATAAGTCCAATGGGCGTGAGGGCGAGACCGGTGGGGACTTGCTTCCTGCCCTTGGGATCGGCACGCTGATGTGATCTGAGGTCACGTTACTTGTAACATTATTTGCTAGAGAGGCCAAGTATGCCACCTCTTTAGCATTGCGGTCGCTGGATATCGACGGCCGGGGGCCCGCTTGCTCACCCCTCACAGCCGCCGGTACTGGGCTTCCGACACCCTGCACCGTAATAGAAATTCCTTTAGTTCTCTCCATAAGGTTATAACTAACCGATTGCATTTTATCCCTTCTGCCAGGGGCACTCCCATAAATGAGACGGTGTAGCTACCCGAAGAACAAACTAGCCGCCCAATATGGGACAGACGCTAACCAGTACGCCGCCCAATCTGGGTACAGACCCGTACTGGATTTCTAGCCATTCGGTGATTTCTCACCGGCTGGCCCGCCTTCTCATCTTAGCCAGCCCCCATGTTGGCGACAAAGGGGCTGTTACCAGAGACGCCACGTGGAGGCGATGAGCTGCTTGAGTTCAGCCATGTATGGATCGCGCTGGGCTTTGCCATGTTAAAGCCAGTCAGCAGCTTTACCATACTGGCATCCCCCCGTCCCCAATGTGTGTGTGTGTGCGTGCGTGTGTGTGTGTGCGTGTGTGTGTGTGTGTGTGTGTGTGTGTGTTTTTTTTTTATTTCGACTTTGCTCTACTATTACTAGTGTTAATATGCTAACGAGATATACTATATAAATAAATTATGATGGGTATAGGGCAGTGCGATCTCCTGTGGTACGGCCGTGAAGCAATGCGTCACAAGAGACATAGCGCCACCTATTCCATCGACTCTCTCCTGGCTCTCTCCATGCTTCGTTGGGTCTGCATCACAGTTGACACAAACTCGCATATCACAACCCAATTGTCCACTGATTGCAGCATAAGCGGGACCAAGTTTCCCACCGCAATCGAAACGCCAAGTGCCCTTTCCAAGTCGTTGCGGAGTGCTCCATATAGCTTGCAGGCGAACATAGTATGCTCAGCATCCTCCAGTGTTCCACACTCATAGCAGTTGCCAGAAGCTTCATGACCAAAGCGGTGCAGATAGCTTCTGAAGCATCCATGGCCGCTTAGCACCTGAGTCAAGTGGAAGTTGACTTGGCCGTGCTTCCTGCCGGTCCATTCCCCGATGTTCGGGATAAGCCGATGCGTCCTTCGGCCTTTTGGAGACCTATCCCAACGTCGCTGCCACCTCTCTAGGCATTCTTGCCGTCCTGCCGTCCGAACGGTTCGTGTTTCGACGTTGCTGTGGTACCGGGATCGCAGCTGCCGATAGGTAGCAGCTCGCTCTCTGGCCATTTCCACAAACGGAGGTACACCAGCGATGACGAACGCAGCGTCCTCAGAGATTGTGCGGAATCCGCTAATGATGCGGATGGCACTCTTCCTGAACGCTGCCTCCAGCCCTTGGCAGTAACTCTTGGTGTCCAGTGCTCGAACCCATACTGGTGCCGCAAACAGTGCGATGGATCGCATGGCACCCGCGATTAGCGATCGTCGCAATTGTTTTGGGCCTCCAATATTCGCCATGAGCCTCGAAAGTAGCCGGTTCATGCCTGCAGCTTTATTGCTCGTCGCCTCCAGGTGCTCTCGAAAGCTGAGCCTTGTATCGATCCATACTCCCAGATACTTAATCTCTCTTTTGGACGAAATAGTTGTGCAACCAACCGAAATTTTCGCTACTTCCACACGTTTTCTGCTGCTTATCAGCACGGCTTCCGTTTTATGCGGCGCAAGTGCCATCCCAACTGAGACAAGCCACTGCTGGATGGTCGCAATTGCATGGTTACACGCACTCTCGGCCTGCATCAGCTCCTTCCTCACGACAAGGACAGCGATGTCGTCTGCGAAGCCAACCATGTGCGTGCCCGGTGGGAGGGTTAGTCTCAGGATGCCATCATACATGGCATTCCACAGAAGAGGGCCCAAGACCGACCCTTGTGGAACACCTGCCGTCACGACGTACTCCTCAGTACCAGCGCTTGTCTCGTACAATAGCCGCCTGCCGGATAGGTAGCTACGCACGATTTTCAGAAGATAACTCGGCACTTGGAACACTGCCAGAGCCTTGAGAATGCAGTCCCAACGAGCCGAGTTAAAGGCATTCTTGATGTCCAGCGTGACCATCAAGCAGTACTCCTTGGCTCCTCCTTTCCATCTGCTGCCCGCTATGGCGTGTGAGGCGATCTCCACAACCCTAGTCGCTGCGTCGACTGTCGATCTGGCCTTGCGAAAGCCAAATTGATTTGGCGATAGGTCGCCTCCTGCGGCAATAGCGCGCTCCAGCCGGGTGCATATTATTTTCTCCAACATTTTTCCCGCATTGTCGATGAGGCAAATTGGCCGATATGCAGCAGGTTCGCCCGGATTCTTGCCTGGTTTAGGAAGCAGAACCAGTCTCTGCGATTTCCAGATATTTGGAAAGACAGCCTCATGTAGACACCTGTTGAACATATCAACGAAGATTTCCGGCCGAGATCTTTTTAGTGACTAGTTGCTCTCCAAAGTCTCACAAAGCTCGATGAAGCATTTGCGTTTGCTCGCCTTTATGGCATGTTTCAGAGCTTTCCGCCTCTCTTTGTACTCGCGCTGCCACGATGTGTAGGACGGTCTGCCTCGCGATCGCTGGTAGCATCTTCTCACGCGGTTGCATTGCCGCCTGGCGGTGGCGATATCCTCATTCCACCAGTACACTGGCAGATGGTGGTGGGTGGAAGATCTTCTGGGGGGCATCGTGTCTTTGCATGCTTGCGCTAACGCATGCAATGCTATCGTAGCCATCTGCTCGGCGCTTCCTGCCGCTTCCATACGCTGGATGCGAGCGCTGAAGCGCAGCACATCCATCTTATCCGCGTTGAAGTTAACCCATCTTGATGGGTCACCTGTAATGCTGGGGCGCCGCCCGCCAACTTCGCACAGAATGGCACGGTGGTCGCTAGCTGTGTAAGCGTCGCTCAAGCGCCAACGTGCCGAAGGCGACAACGCGCTGCACACATAAGTCAGGTCGACTATGGACCCCACGCCAGCTCTACAAAAAGTGTGCTGCGTACCCTCGTTCAAAAGGATTAGATCCAGCATTTGGAACGTTTCCGTCACAATCGAGCCTCTCGCATTTGTGCAGGGACTGCCCCATTCCATTGCCCATGCATTGAAGTCGTCGCCGACAATTAATGGGGAGCGGCCTATAGCATCTGCTGCGAGTTCATCCAGAATGCGCCCGTACTCCTCCAGAGACAGACTGGGGGCCAGATACACGCTGTAGACCCATGTACCGCCAATTTTTGCTCGCACAAATCCACGTGCAGCATGCTCGTGTCCGAACTGCAACGGTGATTTGCCGCACACCCAGATTGCTGCCTTGCCCGTAGTATCCGCTGCCCAGACTGAGCCTGTTACCGCTCTGTACGGTTCACTAAGGATAGCTACGTCAGCGCTATCATCTCGCACTGCTTGCTGAAGAAGGTCATGCGCAGCTGCACAGTGATTTATGTTGAGCTGGACTACTTGCATGAGTGTGCTTTCGTTGCGCTCTTTGCTGCCAATGGGCAATTGCGACTACCAACTCAAGGATTTTTGGAGCCCATAGTGGTGGCACCTGAAGAATTGCTACCTGCGTGCCTGCGTATGCCGCTCTCAGGCTCTTCAGCTGGCACACGTCGATAGGGACGCCCGCTTGCGCATGCACTGCTGCCAACACTTCCTCCTGTCGCGTGAATTCGTCCAAGTCACGAATAGCAATTGTGGTTCGCTGGGTAATGCTGCGCACCTCTGCGCAATCCCCTAGCACGTTCTCGATTGCGTCCTTCAGTTTGGAAGTACTGTCCAGCCCAGAGCCGCCGAGCTCCAACAGAAGATCTCCCTTGGCAGTTCTTCGCGCTGTGATCACGCTATCAGCGACATTTTGCAGCTTCCCATCCTGCCGTCTGGTAACCATAGAGAGCACGTCACTATAGCTCATCTCTCCTTTTGCACTGACCACCAGCGCGTCAGGGCGTGGCTTGGTAGTGGTCCTCTTCCTCCCCGTGCTTTTCGACTCCACAGTAGTCCACTCGGCGTGAGTTACTGTTTTATTTCGCTTGGGTGGAGTCTTCCTCGGCTCCGCCTCGGTATCCCTCTGCCTCTTGGGCGTTGCCGACGGCTTGATGCCGATTGCCACTGACACGACTGCTCTTGGGGCCGCTTTATCCAATGCTCCTTCAGTGGCTGTGTCTGTGGTGACTGTGACGCTTGCCTCTTTACACAGCTCTGTTGCGGCTCTATGCAATTTCTGCATTCTTGCCAACTTGCTCCTCATCTTTTCGTTGATGTGCCTCTGCGAGGCAAACTGCTCGGAAAGGCCGTCCAGCTCTGTGCCCAAGTGCTCCAACAAGTCTTTAAGCGACCTCTTCTCACTGGATGGGACAGCATCAGGCACAATACGTGTGGCCGCCATATCGGAATCCGGCAACACAGCGACCGCCGACGAGCTTGCTGGTTCCTCGCTCCTGCTCCTGTTGTCACCCGTTTGGTTATGGCATGCAGGTTCTGCTATGCTGCTGCCACACGGGAACTTAGGCCTGTTAGCTGCTGCTGGTGGTGGTGGTGGTGTGCGCTGCATCGCCGATCCACTCTTTTCGGCCAGACCACTTAATAAATTAAGTGTTGGACTGACTTTTCCGATCTTGGTGGATTCGAACCGTGGATCGCTGAATAGTCCGCGCCTCTATGCACTGCGCCACTGCAGCTGCACTCTTTCAGCGGAGCTTATTGCGTATATTAATTAGCAGCTCCTGAAAGTATGCAGATATTTTTGCGCTTTTTGAGCTTTGCGCTGTGCTTTTTAAGCTTTGCGCTGTGCTTCTGTTTGGCCGACTGGCAACGCCAGAGCGCCCAGTCTGGCTGACCAGCTGATGGTAGTGCAGCCCTCGTCGTCAGCTGATCGTGGGAGTGCAATTGCTATTGTTTACCAGTAGTTGCGATCAATTGTACTGGAACCAACAACAATTTCCCTCGCAGCAGTCAACTCTGCCAATGCGTCTCCTGGTAACGCGGCTGCCCACGACGTCCAGCAGCAGGTGCCCCGACCGACCGTGAGTACACAAGGGTTTAACACTGCTCGAGCTAATTCGCAGTCACTTTTTTTAGGTTTTCCGACTTATTTTGGCGATTTCCCGAGCGATCGAATGGAGCGTCTTCAAAAACGCGACCGGCTTGTGGAAAATTCAACACACTATCCTCTGTGTGTGTGTGTGTGTGTGTGTGTGTCTGTGTGTGTGTGTCTGTGTGTGTGAGTGTGCGTGCGTGTTTGTGTGTGCTATTCACTGCTTCTGCTGTTCGTTGTTGGTCGTGCTCCAGGTGGTGATGATACTGCTTCTGCTGTTCGTTGTTGGTCGTGCTCCAGGTGGTGATGATACTGCTACTGCTGGTGTTGTCGGTGAGTGCTGATGACTGAATGATATTTTCCTTCCAGTGGCTGGCTGATTTTATACTTGTCACTTTCCCCTTCCACTGTTGTTTTTAAAGGTTTTCATTACCTAAGAACGTTTTCCTTTCCTTGGTTGACTTCCTACCTGTTGCTACCTGTAGAACTTATCAAGTGCTGGAGAACGACAACCAACCCACTGATAAGTGCCTCCTTACCCTTCAACCGACCTTATTAAAAATTCTAAACACAAATGTCCACAGTTTACAGTCCCAAAATTTTGTAAACGTTCATATTTGTATTTGATGTTTTTCCCAAATATCTGACTACTTCTAATAGTGGTTGTAAATTCCCAAAACTATCAAAACAATAGGAATCAGATCCTCTCTTGTAATAGGCTACCCAATGCGTTCCATTTCGATATTGACTCTGCTAAATTTATTATTCCACATTCGAAATGATGTGGAAATTTGGGTAATTGATCCTTCATAATACTGTGGGCAAAAAGTAGTAAGACTTTGTTCATAATTTTAAAATTCTTTATTTATTCGGCCAAATCTATTTCGTCCCCCGGCCACAATACACTTTCGCAAACGATTTTTCCAATCCTCGAAATAGTTTTTATAGTAGATTTCCGGAATAGCCTTCAATGCGCATAGCGATTCTCGTTTAATGTCTTCAATTGACTCAAAACGGTTTCCCCGGTGCGATCGTTTGAGTTTTCTGAACAGCCAGAAGTGACACGGAGCTAAATCAGGCGAATACGGTGGTTGTGGAACGATATTGGTTGAATTTTTGGCAAAAAACTCACTAAGAATCAATGCAGTATGCGACGGTGCATTATCGTGATGCAAAAACCAACAGTTGTTGATCCATAATTTTGGCCTTTTTAGACGAATTGCATCACGCAAACGACGCATAACGTTCAAATAATAGCCCTTGGCAGTAACTCTTGGTGTCCAGTGCTCGAACCCATACTGGTGCCGCAAACAGTGCGATGGATCGCATGGCACCCGCGATTAGCGATCGTCGCAATTGTTTTGGGCCTCAATATTCGCCATGAGCCTCGAAAGTAGCCGGTTCATGCCTGCAGCTTTATTGCTCGTCGCCTCCAGGTGCTCTCGAAAGCTGAGCCTTGTATCGATCCATACTCCCAGATACTTAATCTCTCTTTTGGACGAAATAGTTGTGCAACCAACCGAAATTTTCGCTACTTCCACACGTTTTCTGCTGCTTATCAGCACGGCTTCCGTTTTATGCGGCGCAAGTGCCAGCCCAACTGAGACAAGCCACTGCTGGATGGTCGCAATTGCATGGTTACACGCACTCTCGGCCTGCATCAGCTCCTTCCTCACGACAAGGACAGCGATGTCGTCTGCGAAGCCAACCATGTGCGTGCCCGGTGGGAGGGTTAGTCTCAGGATGCCATCATACATGGCATTCCACAGAAGAGGGCCCAAGACCGACCCTTGTGGAACACCTGCCGTCACGACGTACTCCTCAGTACCAGCGCTTGTCTCGTACAATAGCCGCCTGCCGGATAGGTAGCTACGCACGATTTCCAGAAGATAACTCGGCACTTGGAACACTGCCAGAGCCTTGAGAATGCAGTCCCAACGAGCCGAGTTAAAGGCATTCTTGATGTCCAGCGTGACCATCAAGCAGTACTCCTTGGCTCCTCCTTTCCATCTGCTGCCCGCTATGGCGTGTGAGGCGATCTCCACAACCCTAGTCGCTGCGTCGACTGTCGATCTGGCCTTGCGAAAGCCAAATTGATTTGGCGATAGGTCGCCTCCTGCGGCAATAGCGCGCTCCAGCCGGGTGCATATTATTTTCTCCAACATTTTTCCCGCATTGTCGATGAGGCAAATTGGCCGATATGCAGCAGGTTCGCCCGGATTCTTGCCTGGTTTAGGAAGCAGAACCAGTCTCTGCGATTTCAGATATTTGGAAAGACAGCCTCATGTAGACACCTGTTGAACATATCAACGAAGATTTCCGGCCGAGATCTTTTAGTGACTAGTTGCTCTCCAAAGTCTCACAAAGCTCGATGAAGCATTTGCGTTTGCTCGCCTTTATGGCATGTTTCAGAGCTTTCCGCCTCTCTTTGTACTCGCGCTGCCACGATGTGTAGGACGGTCTGCCTCGCGATCGCTGGTAGCATCTTCTCACGCGGTTGCATTCCCGCCTGGCGGTGGCGATATCCTCATTCCACCAGTACACTGGCAGATGGTGGTGGGTGGAAGATCTTCTGGGGGGCATCGTGTCTTTGCATGCCTGCGCTAGCGCATGCAATGCTATCGTAGCCATCTGCTCGGCGCTTCCTGCCGCTTCCATACGCTGGATGCGAGCGCTGAAGCGCAGCACATCCATCTTATCCGCGTTGAAGTTAACCCATCTTGATGGGTCACCTGTATTGCATAAGTCAGGTCGACTATGGACCCCACGCCAGCTCTACAAAAAGTGTGCTGCGTACCCTCGTTCAAATGGATTAGATCCAGCATTTGGAACGTTTCCGTCACAATCGAGCCTCTCGCATTTGTGCAGGGACTGCCCCATTCCATTGCCCATGCATTGAAGTCGTCGCCGACAATTAATGGGGAGCGGCCTATAGCATCTGCTGCGAGTTCATCCAGAATGCGCCCGTACTCCTCCAGAGACAGACTGGGGGCCAGATACACGCTGTAGACCCATGTACCGCCAATTTTTGCTCGCACAAATCCACGTGCAGCATGCTCGTGTCCGAACTGCAACGGTGATTTGCCGCACACCCAGATTGCTGCCTTGCCCGTAGTATCCGCTGCCCAGACTGAGCCTGTTACCGCTCTGTACGGTTCACTAAGGATAGCTACGTCAGCGCTATCATCTCGCACTGCTTGCTGAAGAAGGTCATGCGCAGCTGCACAGTGATTTATGTTGAGCTGGACTACTTGCATGAGTGTGCTTTCGTTGCGCTCTTTGCTGCCAATGGGCAATTGCGACTACCAACTCAAGGATTTTGGAGCCCATAGTGGTGGCACCTGAAGAATTGCTACCTGCGTGCCTGCGTATGCCGCTCTCAGGCTCTTCAGCTGGCACACGTCGATAGGGACGCCCGCTTGCGCATGCACTGCTGCCAACACTTCCTCCTGTCGCGTGAATTCGTCCAAGTCACGAATAGCAATTGTGGTTCGCTGGGTAATGCTGCGCACCTCTGCGCAATCCCTAGCACGTTCTCGATTGCGTCCTTCAGTTTGGAAGTACTGTCCAGCCCAGAGCCGCCGAGCTCCAACAGAAGATCTCCCTTGGCAGTTCTTCGCGCTGTGATCACGCTATCAGCGACATTTTGCAGCTTCCCATCCTGCCGTCTGGTATGGTTACCAGAGGTTAGAGAGCACGTCACTATAGCTCATCTCTCCTTTTGCACTGACCACCAGCGCGTCAGGGCGTGGCTTGGTAGTGGTCCTCTTCCTCCCCGTGCTTTTCGACTCCACAGTAGTCCACTCGGCGTGAGTTACTGTTTTATTTCGCTTGGGTGGAGTCTTCCTCGGCTCCGCCTCGGTATCCCTCTGCCTCTTGGGCGTTGCCGACGGCTTGATGCCGATTGCCACTGACACGACTGCTCTTGGGGCCGCTTTATCCAATGCTCCTTCAGTGGCTGTGTCTGTGGTGACTGTGACGCTTGCCTCTTTACACAGCTCTGTTGCGGCTCTATGCAATTTCTGCATTCTTGCCAACTTGCTCCTCATCTTTTCGTTGATGTGCCTCTGCGAGGCAAACTGCTCGGAAAGGCCGTCCAGCTCTGTGCCCAAGTGCTCCAACAAGTCTTTAAGCGACCTCTTCTCACTGGATGGGACAGCATCAGGCACAATACGTGTGGCCGCCATATCGGAATCCGGCAACACAGCGACCGCCGACGAGCTTGCTGGTTCCTCGCTCCTGCTCCTGTTGTCACCCGTTTGGTTATGGCATGCAGGTTCTGCTATGCTGCTGCCACACGGGAACTTAGGCCTGTTAGCTGCTGCTGGTGGTGGTGGTGGTGTGCGCTGCATCGCCGATCCACTCTTTTTCGGCCAGACCACTTAATAAATTAAGTGTTGGACTGACTTTTTCCGATCTTGGTGGATTCGAACCGTGGATCGCTGAATAGTCCGCGCCTCTATGCACTGCGCCACTGCAGCTGCACTCTTTCAGCGGAGCTTATTGCGTATATTAATTAGCAGCTCCTGAAAGTATGCAGATATTTTTGCGCTTTTTGAGCTTTGCGCTGTGCTTTTTAAGCTTTGCGCTGTGCTTCTGTTTGGCCGACTGGCAACGCCAGAGCGCCCAGTCTGGCTGACCAGCTGATGGTAGTGCAGCCCTCGTCGTCAGCTGATCGTGGGAGTGCAATTGCTATTGTTTACCAGTAGTTGTGATCAATTGTACTGGAACCAACAACAATTTCCCTCGCAGCCGTCAACTCTGCCAATGCGTCTCCTGGTAACGCGGCTGCCCACGACGTCCAGCAGCAGGTGCCCCGACCGACCGTGAGTACACAAGGGTTTAACACTGCTCGAGCTAATTCGCAGTCACTTTTTTTAGGTTTTCCGACTTATTTTGGCGATTTCCCGAGCGATCGAATGGAGCGTCTTCAAAAACGCGACCGGCTTGTGGAAAATTCAACACACTATCCTCTGTGTGTGTGTGTGTGTCTGTGTGTGTGTGTGTGTGTCTGTGTGTGTGTGAGTGTGCGTGCGTGTTTGTGTGTGCTATTCACTGCTTCTGCTGTTCGTTGTTGGTCGTGCTCCAGGTGGTGATGATACTGCTTATGCTGTTCGTTGTTGGTCGTGCTCCAGGTGGTGATGATACTGCTACTGCTGGTGTTGTCGGTGAGTGCTGATGACTGAATGATATTTTCCTTCCAGTGGCTGGCTGATTTTATACTTGTCACTTTCCCCTTCCACTGTTGTTTTTAAAGGTTTTCATTACCTAAGAACGTTTTCCTTTCCTTGGTTGACTTCCTACCTGTTGCTACCTGTAGAACTTATCAAGTGCTGGAGAACGACAACCAACCCACTGATAAGTGCCTCCTTACCCTTCAACCGACCTTATTAAAATTCTAAACACAAATGTCCACAGTTTACAGTCCCAAAATTTTGTAAACGTTCATATTTGTATTTGATGTTTTTCCCAAATATCTGACTACTTCTAATAGTGGTTGTAAATTCCCAAAACTATCAAAACAATAGGAATCAGATCCTCTCTTGTAATAGGCTACCCAATGCGTTCCATTTCGATATTGACTCTGCTAAATTTATTATTCCACATTCGAAATGATGTGGAAATTTGGGTAATTGATCCTTCATAATACTGTGGGCAAAAAGTAGTAAGACTTTGTTCATAATTTTAAAATTCTTTATTTATTCGGCCAAATCTATTTCGTCCCCCGGCCACAATACACTTTCGCAAACGATTTTTCCAATCCTCGAAATAGTTTTTATAGTAGATTTCCGGAATAGCCTTCAATGCGCATAGCGATTCTCGTTTAATGTCTTCAATTGACTCAAAACGGTTTCCCCGGTGCGATCGTTTGAGTTTTCTGAACAGCCAGAAGTGACACGGAGCTAAATCAGGCGAATACGGTGGTTGTGGAACGATATTGGTTGAATTTTTGGCAAAAAACTCACTAAGAATCAATGCAGTATGCGACGGTGCATTATCGTGATGCAAAAACCAACAGTTGTTGATCCATAATTTTGGCCTTTTTAGACGAATTGCATCACGCAAACGACGCATAACGTTCAAATAATAGCCCTTGGCAGTAACTCTTGGTGTCCAGTGCTCGAACCCATACTGGTGCCGCAAACAGTGCGATGGATCGCATGGCACCCGCGATTAGCGATCGTCGCAATTGTTTTGGGCCTCCAATATTCGCCATGAGCCTCGAAAGTAGCCGGTTCATGCCTGCAGCTTTATTGCTCGTCGCCTCCAGGTGCTCTCGAAAGCTGAGCCTTGTATCGATCCATACTCCCAGATACTTAATCTCTCTTTTGGACGAAATAGTTGTGCAACCAACCGAAATTTTAGCTACTTCCACACGTTTTCTGCTGCTTATCAGCACGGCTTCCGTTTTATGCGGCGCAAGTGCCAGCCCAACTGAGACAAGCCACTGCTGGATGGTCGCAATTGCATGGTTACACGCACTCTCGGCCTGCATCAGCTCCTTCCTCACGACAAGGACAGCGATGTCGTCTGCGAAGCCAACCATGTGCGTGCCCGGTGGGAGGGTTAGTCTCAGGATGCCATCATACATGGCATTCCACAGAAGAGGGCCCAAGACCGACCCTTGTGGAACACCTGCCGTCACGACGTACTCCTCAGTACCAGCGCTTGTCTCGTACAATAGCCGCCTGCCGGATAGGTAGCTACGCACGATTTCCAGAAGATAACTCGGCACTTGGAACACTGCCAGAGCCTTGAGAATGCAGTCCCAACGAGCCGAGTTAAAGGCATTCTTGATGTCCAGCGTGACCATCAAGCAGTACTCCTTGGCTCCTCCTTTCCATCTGCTGCCCGCTATGGCGTATGAGGCGATCTCCACAACCCTAGTCGCTGCGTCGACTGTCGATCTGGCCTTGCGAAAGCCAAATTGATTTGGCGATAGGTCGCCTCCTGCGGCAATAGCGCGCTCCAGCCGGGTGCATATTATTTTCTCCAACATTTTTCCCGCATTGTCGATGAGGCAAATTGGCCGATATGCAGCAGGTTCGCCCGGATTCTTGCCTGGTTTAGGAAGCAGAACCAGTCTCTGCGATTTCCAGATATTTGGAAAGACAGCCTCATGTAGACACCTGTTGAACATATCAACGAAGATTTCCGGCCGAGATCTTTTTAGTGACCAGTTGCTCTCCAAAGTCTCACAAAGCTCGATGAAGCATTTGCGTTTGCTCGCCTTTATGGCATGTTTCAGAGCTTTCCGCCTCTCTTTGTACTCGCGCTGCCACGATGTGTAGGACGGTCTGCCTCGCGATCGCTGGTAGCATCTTCTCACGCGGTTGCATTCCCGCCTGGCGGTGGCGATATCCTCATTCCACCAGTACACTGACAGATGGTGGTGGGTGGAAGATCTTCTGGGGGGCATCGTGTCTTTGCATGCTTGCGCTAGCGCATGCAATGCTATCGTAGCCATCTGCTCGGCGCTTCCTGCCGCTTCCATACGCTGGATGCGAGCGCTGAAGCGCAGCACATCCATCTTATCCGCGTTGAAGTTAACCCATCTTGATGGGTCACCTGTATTGCTGGGGCGCCGCCCGCCAACTTCGCACAGAATGGCACGGTGGTCGCTAGCTGTGTAGGCGTCGCTCAAGCGCCAACGTGCCGAAGGCGACAACGCGCTGCACACATAAGTCAGGTCGACTATGGACCCCACGCCAGCTCTACAAAAAGTGTGCTGCGTACCCTCGTTCAAAAGGATTAGATCCAGCATTTGGAACGTTTCCGTCACAATCGAGCCTCTCGCATTTGTGCAGGGACTGCCCCATTCCATTGCCCATGCATTGAAGTCGTCGCCGACAATTAATGGGGAGCGGCCTATAGCATCTGCTGCGAGTTCATCCAGAATGCGCCCGTACTCCTCCAGAGACAGACTGGGGGCCAGATACACGCTGTAGACCCATGTACCGTCAATTTTTGCTCGCACAAATCCACGTGCAGCATGCTCGTGTCCGAACTGCAACGGTGATTTGTCGCACACCCAGATTGCTGCCTTGCCCGTAGTATCCGCTGCCCAGACTGAGCCTGTTACCGCTCTGTACGGTTCACTAAGGATAGCTACGTCAGCGCTATCATCTCGCACTGCTTGCTGAAGAAGGTCATGCGCAGCTGCACAGTGATTTATGTTGAGCTGGACTACTTGCATGAGTGTGCTTTCGTTGCGCTCTTTGCTGCCAATGGGCAATTGCGACTACCAACTCAAGGATTTTGGAGCCCATAGTGGTGGCACCTGAAGAATTGCTACCTGCGTGCCTGCGTATGCCGCTCTCAGGCTCTTCAGCTGGCACACGTCGATAGGTACGCCCGCTTGCGCATGCACTGCTGCCAACACTTCCTCCTGTCGGGGGAATTCGTCCAAGTCACGAATAGCAATTGTGGTTTGCTGGGTAATGCTGCGCACCTCTGCGCAATCCCCTAGCACGTTCTCGATTGCGTCCTTCAGTTTGGAAGTACTGTCCAGCCCAGAGCCGCCGAGCTCCAACAGAAGATCTCCCTTGGCAGTTCTTCGCGCTGTGATCACGCTATCAGCGACATTTTGCAGCTTCCCATCCTGCCGTCTGGTAACCATAGAGAGCACGTCACTATAGCTCATCTCTCCTTTTGCACTGACCACCAGCGCGTCAGGGCGTGGCTTGGTAGTGGTCCTCTTCCTCCCCGTGCTTTTCGACTCCACAGTAGTCCACTCGGCGTGAGTTACTGTTTTATTTCGCTTGGGTGGAGTCTTCCTCGGCTCCGCCTCGGTATCCCTCTGCCTCTTGGGCGTTGCCGACGGCTTGATGCTTTATGCGCTTGATGCGCTTTATCCAATGCTCCTTCAGTGGCTGTGTCTGTGGTGACTGTGACGCTTGCCTCTTTACACAGCTCTGTTGCGGCTCTATGCAATTTCTGCATTCTTGCCAACTTGCTCCTCATCTTTTCGTTGATGTGCCTCTGCGAGGCAAACTGCTCGGAAAGGCCGTCCAGCTCTGTGCCCAAGTGCTCCAACAAGTCTTTAAGCGACCTCTTCTCACTGGATGGGACAGCATCAGGCACAATACGTGTGGCCGCCATATCGGAATCCGGCAACACAGCGACCGCCGACGAGCTTGCTGGTTCCTCGCTCCTGCTCCTGTTGGCACCCGTTTGGTTATGGCATGCAGGTTCTGCTATGCTGCTGCCACACGGGAACTTAGGCCTGTTAGCTGCTGCTGGTGGTGGTGGTGGTGTGCGCTGCATCGCCGATCCACTCTTTTCGGCCAGACCACTTAATAAATTAAGTGTTGGACTGACTTTTTCCGATCTTGGTGGATTCGAACCGTGGATCGCTGAATAGTCCGCGCCTCTATGCACTGCGCCACTGCAGCTGCACTCTTTCAGCGGAGCTTATTGCGTATATTAATTAGCAGCTCCTGAAAGTATGCAGATATTTTTGCGCTTTTTGAGCTTTGCGCTGTGCTTTTTAAGCTTTGCGCTGTGCTTCTGTTTGGCCGACTGGCAACGCCAGAGCGCCCAGTCTGGCTGACCAGCTGATGGTAGTGCAGCCCTCGTCGTCAGCTGATCGTGGGAGTGCAATTGCTATTGTTTACCAGTAGTTGTGATCAATTGTACTGGAACCAACAACAATTTCCCTCGCAGCCGTCAACTCTGCCAATGCGTCTCCTGGTAACGCGGCTGCCCACGACGTCCAGCAGCAGGTGCCCCGACCGACCGTGAGTACACAAGGGTTTAACACTGCTCGAGCTAATTCGCAGTCACTTTTTTTAGGTTTTCCGACTTATTTTGGCGATTTCCCGAGCGATCGAATGGAGCGTCTTCAAAAACGCGACCGGCTTGTGGAAAATTCAACACACTATCCTCTGTGTGTGTGTGTGTGTGTGTGTGTGTGTGTGTGTGTGTGTGTGTGTGTGTGTGTGTGTGTGTGTGTGTGTGTGTGTGCGTGCGTGTTTGTGTGTGCTATTCACTGCTTCTGCTGTTCGTTGTTGGTCGTGCTCCAGGTGGTGATGATACTGCTTCTGCTGTTCGTTGTTGGTCGTGCTCCAGGTGGTGATGATACTGCTACTGCTGGTGTTGTCGGTGAGTGCTGATGACTGAATGATATTTTCCTTCCAGTGGCTGGCTGATTTTATACTTGTCACTTTCCCCTTCCACTGTTGTTTTTAAAGGTTTTCATTACCTAAGAACGTTTTCCTTTCCTTGGTTGACTTCCTACCTGTTGCTACCTGTAGAACTTATCAAGTGCTGGAGAACGACAACCAACCCACTGATAAGTGCCTCCTTACCCTTCAACCGACCTTATTAAAAATTCTAAACACAAATGTCCACAGTTTACAGTCCCAAAATTTTGTAAACGTTCATATTTGTATTTGATGTTTTTCCCAAATATCTGACTACTTCTAATAGTGGTTGTAAATTCCCAAAACTATCAAAACAATAGGAATCAGATCCTCTCTTGTAATAGGCTACCCAATGCGTTCCATTTCGATATTGACTCTGCTAAATTTATTATTCCACATTCGAAATGATGTGGAAATTTGGGTAATTGATCCTTCATAATACTGTGGGCAAAAAGTAGTAAGACTTTGTTCATAATTTTAAAATTCTTTATTTATTCGGCCAAATCTATTTCGTCCCCCGGCCACAATACACTTTCGCAAACGATTTTTCCAATCCTCGAAATAGTTTTTATAGTAGATTTCCGGAATAGCCTTCAATGTGCATAGCGATTCTCGTTTAATGTCTTCAATTGACTCAAAACGGTTTCCCCGGTGCGATCGTTTGAGTTTTCTGAACAGCCAGAAGTCACACGGAGCTAAATCAGGCGAATACGGTGGTTGTGGAACGATATTGGTTGAATTTTTGGCAAAAAACTCACTAAGAATCAATGCAGTATGCGACGGTGCATTATCGTGATGCAAAAACCAACAGTTGTTGATCCATAATTTTGGCCTTTTTAGACGAATTGCATCACGCAAACGACGCATAACGTTCAAATAATAGTGCTTATTAACAGTTTGGCCGGAACTTATTAACAGTTTGGCCGGATGGAAGGAATTCATAGTTCGCAACACCACGAAAATCGAAAAAAACTGTCATCATGACCTTGATTTTTGATCGACTTTGACGAGCTCTTTCTTGACCCTCCTTGAAGTCTTTGTACCACTTAGAAACATTTTTTTGTGACATGGTAGAATCACCGAAGGCCTTTTGCAACATTTTGAAACATTTCGGCACCCGAAATTTGATACCGCACATAAAATTTAATGGAACTTCTTTATTGAAAAATTTCACTCATTGTAAAAATCGCCGAATGCACTTTTTGTACTTCAGAAAAACTGGCATATATTAAACACTAATGATTATTTTAATATGATATTTGGCATAGAAGTTACTGACAGTCTTGCCAACCTAGAAACAAAATATTTCGACGAATGGATTTCCGCACGAAATATAAATTAAAAAGTCTTACTACTTTTTGCCCACAGTAGTATAAACACCTCGAGAATAAGGAATCTTTCTGAAGGCAAACTTCATTATATCAAAGTTTGATAATGCTCTCTTGGGTAGCTTACCTATTAGTTTTTTTGAACGCGTTTTTGTCCTTGATTATTTCTAGCAAATGATATACCATATCCATTTTTGTATGGTTGTAAATACAAGCCAGCTCCCAATGCAACCGTTTCCATTTTTTTATTATGCCTCCTGTTTTCCTCTAGATGTTGTTTAGCTATCTTTGCATTGTTAATAGATTTTACTATTGCTGCAACTCCAGCTTTAAAATTACGCTTGTTATTCGATTTTTTTGATTTGCGGGGGCGGAAGTGGGCGTGGTAAAAATTTGAAACAAACTTGATCTGCGTGCAAGCATAACAAATGCTGTCGAAAAAATTATAGCTCTATCTCTTATATTCTCTGAGATCCAGTGTTTCATATGGACATGGCTAGATCGCCTCGGCTGTTGACGCTGATCAAGAATATATATACTTTATAGGGTCGGAGATGCCTCGTTCTACCTGTTATATACATTTCCTGCCGGCACAAAGTTATAATACCCTTCTACCCAAAATCAAATCTAAATCAAATATTTTCACTGAACATTGCGTTCTTTTCGTTTTGACTTATACCGCAAAAAATAGTTAATACATTTTTAAACATTACGGACAAATGCAAATTTATATACACGTGCATGCACATGCATACATATGTAAATACATACACATGTATATACGTGTGTAAAAACGCGTTATTGTTGCATTAAAGCGGCTAATAATTAATACCATTTATTAAAATTGCTTCTCGAATATCTGATAAGAATCTTTTAACAACCAAATTTCCAAGAACTGATGAGAATGTTTAATTGGTCTAGTTGGTCAACCAAATGAGGCACGCTGCAGCAGCCGTTTGTCGCCATACAAAATTATTTCTTTAATAACTTCGACAATTTTTATCTGATCGCAACCAAATTTTCAGGAATCATAAATACTATAGTAAATATTGTATTTACCGAAAATTCGCAACTCTAGCTTTATTATTACGCTTGTCATTCGATTTTTTTGATTTTCAGGGGCGGAAGTGGGCGTGGCAAAAATTTGAAACAAACTTGATCTGCGTGCAAACATAACAAATGCTGTCAAAAAAAATTATAGCTCTATCTCTTATAGTCTCTGAGATCCAGTGTTTCATACGGACAGACGGACATGGCTAGATCGTCTCGGCTGTTGACGCTGATCAAGAATATATATACTTTATAGGGTCGGAGATGCCTCCTCCTACCTGTTACATACATTTCCTGCCGGCACAAAGTTATAATACCATTATACCCTATGGGTAGCGGGTATAAAAATAATTTAATAAGTTAATTTTTGTTTAAAAGATAAAGATTTCCATTATTTTATCGTTAGATTCTTAGTCTGTCTCATTTGCCTATGACATATTAGTGCCTATCATCTGCAGATATTTTACAGGCACTTCATAGTCGACGCAGCATTTTCCCATTCTTCGCAATCCGTTTCTCTATATTAAAATCAAAACAAGTAAGAAAGCTATAGTCGAGTGTACTCGACTGTGAGATACCCGCTACCTATTTTGAATAAAAGCAATATTTTTGCGGTATTAATCACAAAATATATCAAATATATTTGTTATATCGACATAGTACCACATTCAAAATATACCATAGACGGCACAATATACCAGATTGTCGGCCAAAGCAACTAAGACCCCTAGTAAGTAGGCGTTGCCCATACAAAAGTAATTCTTTAATAACTTCCACAATTTTTATCTGATCGCAATCAAATTTTCAGAAATCATAAATACTATAGTTATTACACACCAAAATTCGCTGTAGCTTGAAAATTACGCTTGTTATTCGATTTTATTGATTTACGGTCGCGGAAGTGGGCGTGGCAAAAATTTGAATCAAATTTGATCTGTGTGCAAACATAACAAATAGGTTAGGTTAGGTGGGACCGGCTGCCCCTGTACGGGGCAAAGCATAGACCAGTGGAGGTCCGTAGCTGTACCGGTAGAGCGTATCTTCGTCTCAGAAGTCGCACAGTATGTATGCATTTTTGGCAAAAGCCAGCAGCATCCTAGGAGGTAGCCGTGAAACGTCACGAAGATCGTTGTGGCACGGCGAATTGAGGTATTTCAGCCGGAGTCGGGATAACGCTGGGTATCTACAGAGAAGATGCTCAAGTGTTTCCTTAACCCCGGGCTCGTTGCATTTCCTGCAATGATCACTGTTCGTGATACCCAGCTTTACAGCATGGACAGCTGACAGACAGTGACCAGTTAAAATGCCTAGCATTAGCGAATTTGGTTAAGTTTTTGTTAGTAGAGGCACACATCAGCCTTGCATTTTTGCACGAGTTGGCATTGCGCCAGCTCGCGTCCCACTGAAGTCTAGAGCGCACCTCAATTTCCCTGCCTAGAGTTCGCAGGGATATCGGAACATTCCACATGTTGCCGACACCGAGCCCAACTCCATCTTTGGCGAGACTGTCTGCGATCTCGTTGCCATCGATGCCCTGGTAGCTTGGGATCCATTAGATACGCATGACCGCGGATGCGTTCAGCGAATCTATTGCTCTTCTGCTGTCCAGGACAACTTTGAACTTGACCACATTAGAGTGCATTGATCTTATTGCAGCATGGCTGTCAACAAAGATGTTAATTGAGTTGTGATTACGCTGTAAACCCCGAGCCAGTTCTGCAGCTTTGCCAATGGCAAAACCTTCCGCCTGAAAGATGCTGCAATGGTCTGGGAGTTTATAGGAATGTTTGTAGACCGGATCTGGGCAGTATACGGCCGCTCCGACACCATCATCCATCTTCGACCCATCGGTGAAGAGGTGGAGGGCTTCGGGAATGCATAACCCTTCTCGCCAGCAGTCCGGTTCCAAGAATATGGTTTTTTTATGGTCAGTGCTGGTAAGGGGGATAGTATAGTCCAAGTTTCTACTAGTGTCCCTACCAATTTCGCTGTGACCATAGCCTAGCAGACCCAGATTGCCTGTTGCGGCAATCCTTAGGGACGATTTTGCGGCTATGGATTGCGCGTATAGGTACAACGGTTCGACACCGGCTATTACCTCGAGGGCTTTAGTGGGCGTCGACCTGATAGCGCCTGTGATACACAGAAGCGCTTCACGATGTGTCCTTTTCATGATGGATAGGTACGTCTTTTTTTCCGTGGCCTGCCACCACACTAGAACACTATCCACCGCATTAGATTAGGAGAGAGGCCCCAAGTGCAACTAAGCATCTTTTTCGCCATGTACAAGGCTCCGGTAGCCTTCTTCACCCTTTCTAACACGTTGAGCTTCCGTGACAGTTTGCTCTCCAGGACCACGCCTAGGTATTTTACTGATTGGCTCGACTTTACCATAATGCAGCCTATTTTGGGGGACACGCAGGTACCTTACACCTCTTCGTGAAGAGGATAAGGTCCGTTTTGTCCGCGTTAATGCTGAGCCCGGCTAATTCGGCCCATGCTTTAACTTCCGTAAAGTATGTTCCATTACAGAATTAAGGGTGGTTGGGCATTTCCCAGTTTCCCAAATTTGTCGTCGGCATAGGCAATTAACTTGGGGGCCCGTCTAGTGAATTTTTGAAGTAGGCTATTTACGACCAAATTGCAAAGGATAGGCGAGAGAACCCCACCCTGGGGAGTGCCACCTCGCACTACCTTTGTAATGGCCGCATCGCCCCACGTAGCCACCACCCGCCTGTCGCAAAGAAGGCGGTTGACCCACCTGTGGATCGCTGGTGCCGTGTTAACTGTGGTAAGGCCCTTCATAATAGTGTCAGTAGTGACGTTATTGAAGGCGCCTGAAATATCTAGAAATGCACCCAAGGCATATTCTTTATAATGGTCTGCTTTTTCGATGGAGGCTACTAGAGCATGGAGAGCTGTCTCAATGGACTTGTCCCGTGTATACGCAGGCTGATTTGGGGACAACTGATGCATTGAGTTGCTTCTGATGTGCAAATCAATTAGCTTTTCTAATGTTTTTAGCAGGAAAGAGGTTAGGCTGATATGCCTGAAGTCATTTGGAACCACATGACTGCATTTGCCCGCCTTGGGCAGGAAAATGACTTTCGAGGTTCTCCAAAGAGTGGGGATATGACCCCATGCGAAGCACGCCGAATAGATACCCGATAGCCACGGAACAATCGTGGGCTTGCTGGCTTGCAGTATTGCTGGCGACCTGACCTTCGCAAAGGAGTCGATAGCCCAAATTATTTTGTTATCTGTAATTAGACCGGCAGGGGGTCTTATAACTGGGAGACTAGGAAGGAGCTGCCAGTCACTGTTCTCCATACCAATACATCCCTGGAAATGAGTTGAGAGCAGCGCTTCAAGAGTTTCAGCAGTGCTCTCCGTCCACACTCCATCGCCCGACTTGAGCAGACTAGGACTGGAAGCCTGCTTGGACAGCAGCTTCCTCAGTCTGAAGGTGTCTTTGATGTTGTCCAGGTCTGAGCAAAAGGTTTTCCATGAAGACCTTTTGGATGATCGGATCATCCTCTTGTAAGACTTTAGGAGAGACCTGTACTCGTCCTAGACATATTCGTTGTCCGCCTTCTTAGCAAGTTGAAACATGCTAGTAAGCTCCCCACGAAGCGATGAGAGATCTGGGTTCCACCAGGGTGGCTTCGATCTTCTCGTCGGTCTTGAGAGCCTACAGGATTGGCGAAACGCGGAAAGTAGTCCTGCTGAGAGGACATGGACATTTGTTTCTAGGTCCTGTACCGAGTTGATGTTACCCGGCGGACCAAGAGACTTGGAAACAAGGCTAGAGAATTTCGCCCAGTTAGTATTGCGGGGATTTCTGAACGGCTGCGCCGCAGGTACCCTGTCAAAAGGAATGGTAAATTGAATGTACTTATGATCCGAGAAGGAGGGTCTATCCAGGACCCTCCACTCTTCTACATTGGTACACTCAGTCGCAATCGTTAAGTCCAGCACATTACAAGATTTGGGACCTCCATAGGTAGATACCTCACCTCTGTTGGCTAGTCTAAGCTTATAGTTAAGGATAAAATCAAGAACTGACTCACCCCTGTCATTTATGTCGGGACTTCCCCAGACGCTATGGTGGGCGTTGGCGTCCGTTCCGATTATGAGATGTTTGTTGGAGGAGCAGACCATGTCCACCAGCCTCCGCAGCCGTCTGCATGGACAGTTCCTTCCCCACCTCCTCCGTCTCGTCAGTCAAGCTGAGGTGCTGGGTGGCGTCGGTCACGCTCTCAAGACAGAGATCTGCCTCAACCTCCCTGACCTCAGCGTGTGTGTCCTGGTCGTTGGGATGACGTTTTTGAGGCGAAGGTACACGCTCCTAAGCCCCACGCCATCTTCCCATTGCGCTTGTATAGCAGATCCTCGGCATCCTTGTTGATCTGAATGATCACGTGCTGCCACTGAGTAAAGATTCATCAACTTTCAGCACGGACCAATCACTCGTCGGAATGGCCGGGTTCTGCTTTTTAAGCAGCTGAGGCGTCCGCTCGCCCTGCACAACTATAGGGAAATGGACTTTCGCCTTCGGCATGGACGGAATATTATTCCTGTCCACCACGTCCAGCTTGGCCTCCTCTCACAGTCCGTCCAGTTTGGGTACGGTCGCTTGCAGCCACTGCAATGTTGGGTCGTCCTTGCATGTCAGGATCTTGACACCATTCATCCAGCCAGTGCCTTCGAATGTAGGCATTGGACTGTCTGGGACATTCTCCATCCTGACAAACAGTGCGTCGACCAGCTTCTATGGGTCAACCGCCACCGCTCTGCAGACCTTTTCCCGTTAGGGTCCCCTCTGTCTATGAGAGCAACGGCGAGATGCCGCCTGGCAGTTTCAGCAACCGTTGCTCTCTGTCTCGTTCTGTTCGAGTCCGTTTGGGTGGAGCCAGGTGCTCGCAGCCTCTTGCTCACTGGGGCCCCTTGCTTGGGACTCTCAGCGGACCGTTGCACTATGGGGCATTTTCCATTTTAGCTGGCATTTAGGCGTTTTTTGTTCCAATTAGAAAAATTTTAATGTCAATGCATTAACAAAACATCAAACTGTTATGGCTCGTACCAAAAACATGTATATCTAACAGCTCTTTTGAGCATAACAGCTATAAAGTCAGTTGTTGCATCCGAAAGCACGCGCGCTAAGTTTGCATATTTTTTTGAGTGAACCTTGTTATTCATTTATTTATGTTGAAAGCTATTAACAAAAAAAGAAGTGATGGATAATAATTTCGCATGTTTGTACTATATGTTAAATGTAAATAATTAATCAAATTGTGTGTGTTTATACTAATATTTTACAAATTTTAAAAGCTTTTAAGCTGGATTTTGAAGAACAATTTTCAACTTTGGAAAGGATTTTGAAAATGAAGTTAGCAAAACCTTCAAGTGTATGTTGTAGTGTTGTCAATTCTTTATCCACCAATAGTTGTCTTTTTCTGCATTTTTCCGCACAATTGGCGCAATTCTCATTTTTCTCAGAGAACCTCACGTTTTCCAACACCGATTTGTGCTCTGCAGAGCTCTGTAGGAAATAGAGAGAAGGGCCGTCTGAAGCAATGTTTTGTGAATAACTTCCTTGTTTTTGATCCGATCGGCACAAAATTTGCAGTGCACATCCGGAATAGGATTTACATTATGTCTACCAAGATGACCAATGGGGTCTTTTGCTCTAAAACTGCTCAAAATATTTAATTTTTCGAAATTTTTGGGCGGAAGTGGCGGGGAAAATTTTAAGGGGCGTGTCGAATTCTGAAGGGTAAGTACATAGTGGTGTAAAATTTTTGTAATACTAACTCCATAGGTGTCCGTAATATTCAATTTTTTTCGATTTTTGTGGGCGGTAGAGGTGTTGCCACGCCTACTTTTCTATGATACATTCCTTGGGAATAAAGTAACATAATAACGAAAACTGCAGAAAAAAATCTCTTATGGTTTACTCGTAATATTAAATGCCAGCTAAAATGGAAAATGCCCCATAGTGCGTTGGCGCTTTCTTGCCATGGACTCCACCTTCTTGTTGGCAGGGCCGGTAGAACCACTTTAGTGTCTTTTGGGAGGGGCTAATTTGGTTATCACGCATCCACGTGTTGGTCCAGGCAAGCCTCTCCTGATCTTTGACGGACAGGTTTGCTACGCCACTGAGTCTTGCGTGAATGCGGGTCGCCGCCTTATTTTTGGCCTTCTCCTTCAGCCCCCCGTGACCCGCTGCGCAACCTTGGAGGTGCTGGCAATAGGCCGAGGTGACTGAAAAGGAAGACGTTCCCCCTCCACCGTACTTATATGCTCCATTCTGAGACATATTGGCTAATTTTATTCATGGAAGCCCCCCATAGCGTTTTCAGTCTGACCGTCAGACGCCATGGATTCTGCTTCTCATCTCCAGACAGATGCCCGAAAGATAAGGAGCAAAGCCCTCAGCTAGGATCTGCAGTACCTGAAACGTCGACGTATAGTAGAGATCTGCTACCCGTTGACAATGAAGTAATACAGATCCTACCCAGCCGGCACCCTCGGGGAGGGTTCAGTAGAGGATTTTTGCCAGCCAAACATAACAAATGCTGTCGAAAAAAAATTATTGCTTTATCTCTTATAGTCTCAGAGATCTAGGTGTTCATACGAACATACGGGCATATACACAGACACACAGACGGACAGACGGGATTGGCTAGATCCTCTCGGCTGTTGATGCTGATCAAGAATATATATTACTTTATAGGGTCAGAGATGCCTCCTTCTACCTGTTACATACATTTCCTGCCGGTACAAAGTTATAATTCCCTTCTACCCGGGTATATAAAGCCAGTTTTTATGGGAAAAAATCCTAATTGGCAGCACTGCAAGTCACCGAGTACAACTATGAGAAAGCAATAGCAAGTTTGAAAAGAGTATGACAATGATTGTCTGATATTTCATGAAAATATCGCAGCACTTTTCAATTTGCCAAAGACTTCGCAGCCCTCCGCTTCAGCGTTGAGAAACTTGATTGACACTGTCTCTGCGATATACGGATCATTGTTGTCGGTAGGTGATCATAAGAAGATTGCAAATGCAATCCTTATGCAATATGATGCAAAGTATTATGCAAAGTTGATGCAGTGACAACAAAGAAGTGGGATGAGCAGCTAGATTACACGAAAATTCCATTATGAAGTGAGTGTGAAACTGTGCTTAATCGATATCACCACTTGTCAGTTGATAATTCGACGAAGTCTGAAAGCTCGTTTTCGTGTACGACTGTTAAAGATAAGATTGATCAAAAGATTCAAATTCGCTTGTATTGCAGTTCCGAAGATCATTCCATCGTGAATTGCTCGATGTTTGCTGCCTTGACAGTTAAACAAAGATTTGAATACGCAAAAACAAATGCATTATGCATAAACTGTCTGCGAAAGGATTACACTGTTGCCAAATGTAAGGCAAAAAAGTGTCGTGTGTGCAGCCGTTAACATCATACGTTTCTGCATATATATTCTGCGACTACAAATAGTAGAGCGTTACCACCCCCGAGTCCCTCCGCTGTTGAGCCTGATCGTCCATCTACTTCGCATGCAATGCATGCGACCGTGTCGGATAAAGTGATCCTGGCAGCAATCATAAAAATAAAGACGAATTCAAGCGATTTCATCTTATCCCGAGTTTTGTTGGATTCTGGGTCACAAATTAATTTTGTGTCTGAGGAACTAGCTCAGCGACTGCATTTGCGTAGAGAAGACTCGTGCATCAGATTGCTTGGCATTGGTGAATCCAATTCCCAAGTAAGAAAAAGATACACACTGTGGTGAAGTCGCGAGTTGGCTGCAATGAGTACGCGATCGATTTATGGATCCTTAAATCGATCTCAGGATATCATGGAATGGAAGATACCTGATAACCTTCAGCTAGCTGATCCCTATTTCTTCAAACCGCAGAAAATTAATATTCTTATCGGCGCTGAAACATTCTTTGACCTATTGTCCGTTGGCCAAATCAAGCAAGGTCCAGAGTGTCCAATCCTAAAAAAGCCTTGGGTGGATTGTCTAAGGCGATACAGTCCTGGTGAAGAATCTCTTCAGAAGATGAGCTAACAGGAAGAAAGTTTGAGCTCGATTGACAAGACCTTGCTGGAGCTTTGGACTGTTGAAGATGTGCGCTCTCTCTCCAAAGTTATTTCCGCTGATCAAAAAAGTTGTGAAGATCATTTCACGAATAATGTGAAAAGATTACCGTCTGGTCATTCCGAAGTAAAGCTGTCGTTAAAATCAGATTCGCACGAGCTCGGGTGCTCCTTTGAAGTTGCTAAATGGCGGTTTTTGTTGCTCAAAAAACGCTTAGCTCGAGATTCCGATTTGAAGTGAACTTAGAATTAATGGAGAAATACCTAGAGATGGGCCACATGTCCCAAGTGAGTAACATCCTTCCAAGTACTCTACAATATGTCATTCCGCACTAATATGTATTACGGCCCCAAAGCACTTCAACAAAGCTGAGGGTCGTATTTGAGGCTTTGTGTTGCACTTCGACACATAAGGCGTTGAATGACATTCTTATGGTTGGACCGACCATTCAAGAAGAGCTGTTTTCGACTTTACTTCGTTTTCGATTGCATAAATATGATTTAAAGGCTGATATTAAAGAGATGTACCACATAGTTATAATGCACGAGGCAGATCGAAAATATCAGTGTGGAGAAAAGACCCGTCAGACTCGTTGAGATTATTGAGATTAAATACCGTAAACTGACGCTGCGCCAGCGCCATGTTTTGCAATACGGTGTTAGATCCAACTGAGCGAGATTGCGAAATCCTTGCAGGTTATCAGGCAAGATTTCTACTTTGAAGATATTTTGACTGGTGCGGCATGCGTCGAGGACCTGAAGACAATTAATTCTGAAGTGTCGCAGATACTGCTAGGAGCAGGTTTTAAACTTGCGAAGTGGTTCTTGAATGCTTCTAATGCGGAGAACATTAGACTGTACACCAAATCCGATAACTGACGCAATCAAGGCTCTAGGTGTGATTTGATTGCCAAGTGAAGAGGTGTTCCAATTCCGGATCGACGATTCATTCATGGGTCTTAGAGCGACAAAACAGAACATTCTCTCGGTGACATCGCGGTTATTTGATCCGCTTGGCCTTTTGAGTCCTTTAATCATAAAAGCAAAGATACTGCTTCAAGAGCTCTGGTTGGAGTCGGACGAATCCAAACCATTGAGTTTAGATACATCGAGGCAGAAATTAAAGTCAAATTTGACCCAATTGCAAAACATAAAAGTGTCCACGATATTTGTTCACAGAGCCTACGTCCCCGATCGAGATATATGTCTTCGCCGACGCCTCAATAAGAGCGTACGTTCGCACACATACTGTCGAAAGTTGTAAAACATCATTACTAACCTCCAAATTAAAAGTAGCGCCCCTCAAGACTAGGACCCTTTCTAGACTTGAGTTGTGTGCAGCTCACCTTCTTGCAGAACTCTGCCACCGCATCCGAAGGCTGATCCGATCACCAATTGAACGGACGGTTCTTTGGTCAGATTCGGAAGTCACTCTTCATTGGATCCGGTCACAGAAGACCCCCGCAGACATTGTATCGAGAAGTTGCGATGTGTCTGAACTGTGCGCGTCAGTGGTCCGTCATTCTTGAAGGAACCACACGACGCATGGCCAGATAACCAACATTTCGTCTCTGAAACTATAGTGGAATCGATCGAAAAATTTTCGTCGCATACAAGTCTGTTAACAGTGTTCGCTTATGTGTTCCGCTTCATTCGAAGATGTAAAGACAAAACAGTTCAATTTGAACTAGTTCCAACGGCATCAGAATTAAAAGAAGCATTCAATAAAATCGAATATACATATTCTATCGATATGGATAGGGTTCGTAGGAGTGCATGTGTGATCTCGAGTTTACAATGACTCAATCCTTTCATACGTGAGTATGAAGGATCTTGGTGTGCGTTTGGGGGGCGACTAATAAATGCTCCTATCTCGTATGATGCTAAGTTTCCACTCGTCTTGTGGAAGCGCTCACAATTTGCTCGTAGCTATGTGAGGTACCTTCACTTGCCCAACTGTCACGCTGGCCCAAGAGTGCTCGTGAGCTTTCTCAGAGAACGACTTTGGTTAGCAATGCTCAAGAGCTCTGTCGTCAGACAGTCCGATCATGCATCCATTGTTTTTAATGCAAACCTCGGCTGCTTACCCAGATAATGAAAAATTTGCCTGCTGAGCGCTCCGCCCATTTTCAATTTGTGGCGTAGATTTTTGTGGCCCAGTTGAGACTACCTACAGGATTCGCGGAAAGCCGCCTTACAAGTCGTACATTGCTTTGTTCGTTTATTTTGCGTCAAAAGCGGTTGGAGGTGGAATTAACCAATTTTCGAGGGGAAACTATATCAATTCGTCTTCATTTACGAGCAACAGAATGATTATTTATTATTTATAATAAAAGGTCGTCACATCACCTCACAACTACCATTACTAAATGTAAAGGGTAATACCGGGTGGAGTGGAGGAGATATATTGCGGAGATCATTTCAGCTTTTCAATACAACTAAAAATGTTAATGGGATTTGCTGAAGATCATAAAAAAGTTATATTAAATTGTAAACATGAACTCATTCTCTAGCTAGCTAAAAATATGAATGAAATGTTTGAAAAAACAGTTGGAGGTGTTGAACATAAAATTGCTATACAGAGGATTAGTTGGAACGTACCCCACATTGTTCCAAGCGATACTACTAAAATTAAAATGTTCAATGTAGTCAAAAGCGGAGCTACACTTCCACTTTCATTCCGCAGCTGGGATTGTTATATAAATCCCTCGTTGGTACAGGAGACTCATCATGTATGGAACGTTAAGCTAGCTGTAAATAGAGAACGTCCACGGTTTGCAGTCATTGCGTTTACATTAAATGGCAATCTAATTACAAACAATTTGAGAAATGCAAAAGTATATTTAAATTCTAAAGTCTATCCATATGAAGATTTAAATGTAAAATTCAATGAAAATCGGTTTGCTGTCTTGTATGATATCTACGTGAAATTCCAAGAGAGTTACTACAACCGGCAGCCTCGTGCACTTTTATCACCACTGGACTTCAAGTCAAAGGCTCCTATTGTTGTTGTTGATCTTTCATATGAAAACGTGTCGGTCAAATCAAGGCCAATTGATGTTAAAATTGCAACTGAACTAAGAGTACCAAGTGAGTTGAATACAAAGGTATATTGCCTTCACATTCACGATCGTCTAGTTGAATATACCCCTCTGACCGGATTAGTTCAACGTATCGTATAATGATTTCTCAAAATATTTCTTCATTCACCTTTTGGAAATCATTACGAGTAGACGTCAACGGATCGAAAGAAATTTAAAATGATATTGACTGAAAACAAAACCAACTCCACAACTCATATTTCGATACAACAACTTATAACTGGAATAAATAAGTTTATGAAAACGTTTAAGGATAAAATTTTTCCTGAACACATGGAATATTTATCAGAATCATTGAAATATTTTAATAATAGAATATGTGATGGACCATTGTTCTAATGTTCATGGACAACATTTCACATCCTGCTGTTGGGCTCATAACGATGTGGAGGATGGAGTCGATACATGTGCCTGTCATTTCTATACTGTTCGCTCACAAAAATCAAAAAAAATTATAAAATGTATGCTAATTTAGAGAATCGATTTTAAACATTGTATTTGGAAATAAAATTATGTTACATACAGAACATGAAAAGAAGAATAATATATCTTTAAGGGAAATGGAATTTTTTACAGCACTATTCGGTTTTTCTTTCAGATTTTCTATTTTATCTTCAAGTGTCTTGGAAATGGTGTTCTACTCTCGTCTGAATTACATCACGTTCCCATCCTTTTTTAACATTCATCACGTGTTCCTTCCTCCGCTCCGATTTCGAATACATTAGAATTGACGAGACAAGTGGGCGTCACGCCTTCGTTCGTTTTACAGGTAGCGTGGAGATTCCGAACATATTTCATCACGTTTCGCAACGTTGATTCATGTTAGACGTTAGATTGTCTTGGATGTAGCGTTGCGTCACGTGCGTGGCGCCTACGATCGTTTTACAGGTAGCGTTGCGTCACGTGCATGACGCCTTCGATCGTTTTACAGGTAGCGTTGGGCTTCCGAGCATATTTCATCACGTTTCGTAACGTTGATTCGTGTTAGACGTTCACGTATTCGATCGTCTTGGATGTGGCGCTGCGTCACGTTTCCGTCCTTTCGTTTCGTAAAGTTCCCGATCCCTTCACAGTCCCGTCCATCCATTATCGATCCTAATTTATTTCATTATTATTATCCCACACTTGACGTTCTCACAGGTTACCCTAATTATGTCATTTTTATTACCCCACACACTTCACTTTAATGACAGCTGACCCTAATTTAATTGCATTTTTATTACCATACCCACTTAAAATTAATGCATTTCCTTTGCACAGAAATTAATTTTGTATGAAAACTTGATATTCCAACTACTAATCCGAGACAAGATAACGAAAGGTGCAGAGCAAGCATTGGAAGCATATAAGGTACCGCTTAACTGGGATGCCATGTGCACCCTAAAATATAACATGTGTACATTAGTACAAGGTCCGAATCAATCCGTGGAAGATTTCCACAAAGATGTCTACAGACACGTGTTCCTTATCTTGAATAAAACAGGTAACATGGACATTGACAGAAACGGAGATGCAATGCTGACAAAATTACACAGGGACAAGGCGTTAGACACTTTCATTCGAGGACTACAAGGTGACTTGTCGCGGCTATTAGGCAGCAGACTTCCTCACTGCACTGCATTTATCACAAGTAAGAAAGTCACAGCCGAGTGTGCTTGTTATTCGAATTTTTTGATTTGCGGGGGCGGAAGTGGGCGTGTCAAAAATTTGAAACAAATTTTATATGCGTGCACACATAACAAATGCTGTCGAAAAAATTATAGCTCTATCTCTTATATTCTCTGAGATCCAGTGTTTCATACGGACATGGCTAGATCGCCTCGGCTGTTGACGCTGATCAAGAATATATATACTTTATAGGGTCGGAGATGCCTCGTTCTACCTGTTATATACATTTCCTGCCGGCACAAAGTTATAATACCCTTCTACCCAAAATCAAATCCAAATCAAATATTTTCACTGAACATTGCGTTCTTTTCGTTTTGACTTATACCGCAAAAAATAGTTAATACATTTTTAAACATTACGGACAAATGCAAATTTATATACACGTGCATGCACATGCATACATATGTAAATACATACACATGTATATACGTGTGTAAAAACGCGTTATTGTTGCATTAAAGCGGCTAATAATTAATACCATTTATTAAAATTGCTTCTCGAATATCTGATTAGAATCTTTTAACAACCAAATTTCCAATAACTGATGAGAATGTTTAATTGGTCTAGTTGGTCAACCAAATGAGGCACGCTGCAGCAGCCGTTTGTCGCCATACAAAATTATTTCTTTAATAAATTCGACAATTTTTATCTGATCGCAACCAAATTTTCAGGAATCATAAATACTATAGTAAATATTGTATTTACCGAAAATTTGCAACTCTAGCTTTATTATTACACTTGTCATTCGATTTTTTTAATTTTCAGGGGCGGAAGTGGGCGTGGCAAAAATTTGAAACAAACTTGATATGCGTGCAAACATAACAAATGCTGTCAAAAAAAATTATAGCTCTATCTCTTATAGTCTCTGAGATCCAGTGTTTCATACGGACAGATGGACATGGGTAGATCGTCTCGGCTGTTGACGCTGATCAAGAATATATATACTTTATAGGGTCGGAGATGCCTCCTCCTACCTGTTACATACATTTCCTGCCGGCACAAAGTTATAATACCATTATACCCTATGGGTAGCGGGTATAAAAATAATTTAATAAGTTAATTTTTGTTTAAAAGATAAAGATTTCCATTATTTTATCGTTAGATTCTTAGTCTGTCTCATTTGCCTATGACATATTAGTGCCTATCATCTGCAGATATTTTACAGGCACTTCATAGTCGACGCAGCATTTTCCCATTCTTCGCAATCCGTTTCTCTATATTAAAATCAAAACAAGTAAGAAAGCTATAGTCGAGTGTACTCGACTGTGAGATACCCGCTACCTATTTTGAATAAAAGCAATATTTTTGCGGTATTAATCACAAAATATATCAAATATATTTGTTATATCGACATAGTACCACATTCAAAATATACCATAGACGGCACAATATACCAGATTGTCGGCCAAAGCAACTAAGACCCCTAGTAAGTAGGCGTTGCCCATACAAAAGTAATTCTTTAATAACTTCCACAATTTTTATCTGATCGCAATCAAATTTTCAGAAATCATAAATACTATAGTTATTACACACCAAAATTCGCTGTAGCTTGAAAATTACGCTTGTTATTCGATTTTATTGATTTACGGTCGCGGAAGTGGGCGTGGCAAAAATTTGAATCAAATTTGATCTGTGTGCAAACATAACAAATAGGTTAGGTTAGGTGGGACCGGCTGCCCCTGTACGGGGCAAAGCATAGACCAGTGGAGGTCCGTAGCTGTACCGGTAGAGCGTATCTTCGTCTCAGAAGTCGCACAGTATGTATGCATTTTTGGCAAAAGCCAGCAGCATCCTAGGAGGTAGCCGTGAAACGTCACGAAGATCGTTGTGGCACGGCGAATTGAGGTATTTCAGCCGGAGTCGGGATAACGCTGGGTATCTACAGAGAAGATGCTCAAGTGTTTCCTTAACCCCGGGCTCGTTGCATTTCCTGCAATGATCACTGTTCGTGATACCCAGCTTTACAGCATGGACAGCTGACAGACAGTGACCAGTTAAAATGCCTAGCATTAGCGAATTTGGTTAAGTTTTTGTTAGTAGAGGCACACATCAGCCTTGCATTTTTGCACGAGTTGGCATTGCGCCAGCTCGCGTCCCACTGAAGTCTAGAGCGCACCTCAATTTCCCTGCCTAGAGTTCGCAGGGATATCGGAACATTGCACATGTTGCCGACATCGAGCCCAACTCCATCTTTGGCGAGACTGTCTGCGATCTCGTTGCCATCGATGCCCTGGTAGCTTGGGATCCATTAGATACGCATGACCGCGGATGCGTTCAGCGAATCTATTGCTCTTCTGCTGTCCAGGACAACTTTGAACTTGACCACATTAGAGTGCATTGATCTTATTGCAGCATGGCTGTCAACAAAGATGTTAATTGAGTTGTGATTACGCTGTAAACCCCGAGCCAGTTCTGCAGCTTTGCCAATGGCAAAACCTTCCGCCTGAAAGATGCTGCAATGGTCTGGGAGTTTATAGGAATGTTTGTAGACCGGATCTGGGCAGTATACGGCCGCTCCGACACCATCATCCATCTTCGACCCATCGGTGAAGAGGTGGAGGGCTTCGGGAATGCATAACCCTTCCCGCCAGCAGTCCGGTTCCAAGAATATGGTTTTTTTATGGTCAGTGCTGGTAAGGGGGATAGTATAGTCCAAGTTTCTACTAGTCTCCCTACCAATTTCGCTGTGACCATAGCCTAGCAGACCCAGATTGCCTGTTGCGGCAATGCTTAGGGACGATTTTGCGGCTATGGATTGCGCGTATAGGTACAACGGTTCGACACCGGCTATTACCTCGAGGGCTTTAGTGGGCGTCGACCTGATAGCGCCTGTGATACACAGAAGCGCTTCACGATGTGTCCTTTTCATGATGGATAGGTACGTCTTTTTTTCCGTGGCCTGCCACCACACTAGAACACTATCCACCGCATTAGATTAGGAGAGAGGCCCCAAGTGCAACTAAGCATCTTTTTCGCCATGTACAAGGCTCCGGTAGCCTTCTTCACCCTTTCTAACACGTTGAGCTTCCGTGACAGTTTGCTCTCCAGGACCACGCCTAGGTATTTTACTGATTGGCTCGACTTTACCATAATGCAGCCTATTTTTGGGGACACGCAGGTACCTTATACCTCTTCGTGAAGAGGATAAGGTCCGTTTTGTCCGCGTTAATGCTGAGCCCGGCTAATTCGGCCCATGCTTTAACTTCCCGTAAAGTATGTTCCATTACAGAATTAAGGGTGGTTGGGCATTTCCCAGTTTCCCAAATATGTCGTCGGCATAGGCAATTAACTTGGGGGCCCGTCTAGTGAATTTTTGAAGTAGGCTATTTACGACCAAATTGCAAAGGATAGGCGAGAGAACCCCACCCTGGGGAGTGCCACCTCGCACTACCTTTGTAATGGCCGCATCGCCCCACGTAGCCACCACCCGCCTGTCGCAAAGAAGGCGGTTGACCCACCTGTGGATCGCTGGTGCCGTGTTAACTGTGGTAAGGCCCTTCATAATAGTGTCAGTAGCGACGTTATTGAAGGCGCCTGAAATATCTAGAAATGCACCCAAGGCATATTCTTTATAATGGTCTGCTTTTTCGATGGAGGCTACTAGAGCATGGAGAGCTGTCTCAATGGACTTGTCCCGTGTATACGCAGGCTGATTTGGGGACAACTGATGCATTGAGTTGCTTCTGATGTGCAAATCAATTAGCTTTTCTAATGTTTTTAGCAGGAAAGAGGTTAGGCTGATATGCCTGAAGTCATTTGGAACCACATGACTGCATTTGCCCGCCTTGGGCAGGAAAATGACTTTCGAGGTTCTCCAAAGAGTGGGGATATGACCCCATGCGAAGCACGCCGAATAGATACCCGATAGCCACGGAACAATCGTGGGCTTGCTGGCTTGCAGTATTGCTGGCGAAAGTCCATCGAGACCGGGCGACCTGACCTTCGCAAAGGAGTCGATAGCCCAAATTATTTTGTTATCTGTAATTAGACCGGCAGGGGGTCTTATAACTGGGAGACTAGGAAGGAGCTGCCAGTCACTGTTCTCCATACCAATACATCCCTGGAAATGAGTTGAGAGCAGCGCTTCAAGAGTTTCAGCAGTGCTCTCCGTCCACACTCCATCGCCCGACTTGAGCAGACTAGGACTGGAAGCCTGCTTGGACAGCAGCTTCCTCAGTCTGAAGGTGTCTTTGATGTTGTCCAGGTCTGAGCAAAAGGTTCTCCATGAAGACCTTTTGGATGATCGGATCATCCTCTTGTAAGACTTTAGGAGAGACCTGTACTCGTCCTAGACATATTCGTTGTCCGCCTTCTTAGCAAGTTGAAACATGCTAGTAAGCTCCCCACGAAGCGATGAGAGATCTGGGTTCCACCAGGGTGGCTTCGATCTTCTCGTCGGTCTTGAGAGCCTACAGGATTGGCGAAACGCGGAAAGTAGTCCTGCTGAGAGGACATGGACATTTGTTTCTAGGTCCTGTACCGAGTTGATGTTACCCGGCGGACCAAGAGACTTGGAAACAAGGCTAGAGAATTTCGCCCAGTTAGTATTGCGGGGATTTCTGAACGGCTGAGCCGCAGGTACCCTGTCAAAAGGAATGGTAAATTGAATGTACTTATGATCCGAGAAGGAGGGTCTATCCAGGACCCTCCACTCTTCTACATTGGTACACTCAGTCGCAATCGTTAAGTCCAGCACATTACAAGATGTGGGACCTCCATAGGTAGATACCTCACCTCTGTTGGCTAGTCTAAGCTTATAGTTAAGGATAAAATCAAGAACTGACTCACCCCTGTCATTTATGTCGGGACTTCCCCAGACGCTATGGTGGGCGTTGGCGTCCGTTCCGATTATGAGATGTTTGTTGGAGGAGCAGACCATGTCCACCAGCCTCCGCAGCCGTCTGCATGGACAGTTCCTTCCCCACCTCCTCCGTCTCGTCAGTCAAGCTGAGGTGCTGGGTGGCGTCGGTCACGCTCTCAAGACAGAGATCTGCCTCAACCTCCCCTGACCTCAGCGTGTGTGTCCTGGTCGTTGGGATGACGTTTTTTTGAGGCGAAGGTACACGCTCCCTAAGCCCCACGCCATCTTCCCATTGCGCTTGTATAGCAGATCCTCGGCATCCTTGTTGATCTGAATGATCACGTGCTGCCACTGAGTAAAGATTCATCAACTTTCAGCACGGACCAATCACTCGTCGGAATGGCCGGGTTCTGCTTTTTAAGCAGCTGAGGCGCCCGCTCGCCCTGCACAACTATAGGGAAATGGACTTTCGCCTTCGGCATGGACGGAATATTATTCCTGTCCACCACGTCCAGCTTGGCCTCCTCTCCGTCCGTCCAGTTTGGGTACGGTCGCTTGCAGCCACTGCAATGTTGGGTCGTCCTTGCATGTCAGGATCTTGACACCATTCATCCAGCCAGTGCCTTCGAATGTAGGCATTGGACTGTCTGGGACATTCTCCATCCTGACAAACAGTGCGTCGACCAGCTTACTATGGGTCAACCGCCACCGCTCTGCAGACCTTTTCCCGTTAGGGTCCCCCTCTGTCTATGAGAGCAACGGCGAGATGCCGCCTGGCAGTTTCAGCAACCGTTGCTCTCTGTCTCGTTCTGTTCGAGTCCGTTTGGGTGGAGCCAGGTGCTCGCAGCCTCTTGCTCACTGGGGCCCCTTGCTTGGGACTCTCAGCGGACCGTTGCACTATGGGGCATTTTCCATTTTAGCTGGCATTTAGGCGTTTTTTGTTCCAATTAGAAAAATTTTAATGTCAATGCATTAACAAAACATCAAACTGTTATGGCTCGTACCAAAAACATGTATATCTAACAGCTCTTTTGAGCATAACAGCTATAAAGTCAGTTGTTGCATCCGAAAGCACGCGCGCTAAGTTTGCATATTTTTTTGAGTGAACCTTGTTATTCATTTATTTATGTTGAAAGCTATTAACAAAAAAAAGAAGTGATGGATAATAATTTCGCATGTTTGTACTATATGTTAAATGTAAATAATTAATCAAATTGTGTGTGTTTATACTAATATTTTACAAATTTTTAAAAGCTTTTTAAGCTGGATTTTGAAGAACAATTTTCAACTTTGGAAAGGATTTTGAAAATGAAGTTAGCAAAACCTTCAAGTGTATGTTGTAGTGTTGTCAATTCTTTATCCACCAATAGTTGTCTTTTTCTGCATTTTTCCGCACAATTGGCGCAATTCGCATTTTTCTCAGAGAACCTCACGTTTTCCAACACCGATTTGTGCTCTGCAGAGCTCTGTAGGAAATAGAGAGAAGGGCCGTCTGAAGCAATGTTTTGTGAATAACTTCCTTGTTTTTGATCCGATCGGCACAAAATTTGCAGTGCACATCCGGAATAGGATTTACATTATGTCTACCAAGATGACCAATGGGGTCTTTTGCTCTAAAACTGCTCAAAATATTTAATTTTTTCGAAATTTTTTGGGCGGAAGTGGCGGGGAAAATTTTAAGGGGCGTGTCGAATTCTGAAGGGTAAGTACATAGTGGTGTAAAATTTTTATAATACTAACTCCATAGGTGTCCGTAATATTCAATTTTTTTCGATTTTTGTGGGCGGTAGAGGTGTTGCCACGCCTACTTTTCTATGATACATTCCTTGGGAATAAAGTAACATAATAACGAAAACTGCAGAAAAAAATCTCTTATGGTTTACTCGTAATATTAAATGCCAGCTAAAATGGAAAATGCCCCATAGTGCGTTGGCGCTTGCTTGCCATGGACTCCACCTTCTTGTTGGCAGGGCCGGTAGAACCACTTTAGTGTCTTTTGGGAGGGGGCTAATTTGGTTATCACGCATCCACGTGTTGGTCCAGGCAAGCCTCTCCTGATCTTTGACGGACAGGTTTGCTACGCCACTGAGTCTTGCGTGAATGCGGGTCGCCGCCTTATTTTTGGCCTTCTCCTTCAGCCCCCCGTGCCCCGCTGCGCAACCTTGGAGGTGCTGGCAATAGGCCGAGGTGACTGAAAAGGAAGACGTTCCCCCTCCACCGTACTTATATGCTCCATTCTGAGACATATTGGCTAATTTTATTCATGGAAGCCCCCCATAGCGTTTTCAGTCTGACCGTCAGACGCCATGGATTCTGCTTCTCATCTCCAGACAGATGCCCGAAAGATAAGGAGCAAAGCCCTCAGCTAGGATCTGCAGTACCTGAAACGTCGACGTATAGTAGAGATCTGCTACCCGTTGACAATGAAGTAATACAGATCCTACCCAGCCGGCACCCTCGGGGAGGGTTCAGTAGAGGATTTTTGCCAGCCAAACATAACAAATGCTGTCGAAAAAAAATTATTGCTTTATCTCTTATAGTCTCAGAGATCTAGGTGTTCATACGAACATACGGGCATATACACAGACACACAGACGGACAGACGGGATTGGCTAGATCCTCTCGGCTGTTGATGCTGATCAAGAATATATATTACTTTATAGGGTCAGAGATGCCTCCTTCTACCTGTTACATACATTTCCTGCCGGTACAAAGTTATAATTCCCTTCTACCCGGGTATATAAAGCCAGTTTTATGGGAAAAATCCTAATTGGCAGCACTGCAAGTCACCGAGTACAACTATGAGAAAGCAATAGCAAGTTTGAAAAGAGTATGACAATGATTGTCTGATATTTCATGAAAATATCGCAGCACTTTTCAATTTGCCAAAGACTTCGCAGCCCTCCGCTTCAGCGTTGAGAAACTTGATTGACACTGTCTCTGCGATATACGGATCATTGTTGTCGGTAGGTGATCATAAGAAGATTGCAAATGCAATCCTTATGCAATATGATGCAAAGTATTATGCAAAGTTGATGCAGTGACAACAAAGAAGTGGGATGAGCAGCTAGATTACACGAAAATTCCATTATGGAGTGAGTGTGAAACTGTGCTTAATCGATATCACCACTTGTCAGTTGATAATTCGACGAAGTCTGAAAGCTCGTTTTCGTGTACGACTGTTAAAGATAAGATTGATCAAAAGATTCAAATTCGCTTGTATTGCAGTTCCGAAGATCATTCCATCGTGAATTGCTCGATGTTTGCTGCCTTGACAGTTAAACAAAGATTTGAATACGCAAAAACAAATGCATTATGCATAAACTGTCTGCGAAAGGATTACACTGTTGCCAAATGTAAGGCAAAAAAGTGTCGCGTGTGCAGCCGTTAACATCATACGTTTCTGCATATATATTCTGCGACTACAAATAGTAGAGCGTTACCACCCCCGAGTCCCTCCGCTGTTGAGCCTGATCGTCCATCTACTTCGCATGCAATGCATGCGACCGTGTCGGATAAAGTGATCCTGGCAGCAATCATAAAAATAAAGACGAATTCAAGCGATTTCATCTTATCCCGAGTTTTGTTGGATTCTGGGTCACAAATTAATTTTGTGTCTGAGGAACTAGCTCAGCGACTGCATTTGCGTAGAGAAGACTCGTGCATCAGATTGCTTGGCATTGGTGAATCCAATTCCCAAGTAAGAAAAAGATACACACTGTGGTGAAGTCGCGAGTTGGCTGCAATGAGTACGCGATCGATTTATGGATCCTTAAATCGATCTCAGAATATCATGGAATGGAAGATACCTGATAACCTTCAGCTAGCTGATCCCTATTTCTTCAAACCGCAGAAAATTAATATTCTTATCGGCGCTGAAACATTCTTTGACCTATTGTCCGTTGGCCAAATCAAGCAAGGTCCAGAGTGTCCAATCCTAAAAAAGCCTTGGGTGGATTGTCTAAGGCGATACAGTCCTGGTGAAGAATCTCTTCAGAAGATGAGCTAACAGGAAGAAAGTTTGAGCTCGATTGACAAGACCTTGCTGGAGCTTTGGACTGTTGAAGATGTGCGCTCTCTCCAAAGTTATTTCCGCTGATCAAAAAAGTTGTGAAGATCATTTCACGAATAATGTGAAAAGATTACCGTCTGGTCATTCCGAAGTAAGGCTGTCGTTAAAATCAGATTCGCACGAGCTCGGGTGCTCCTTTGAAGTTGCTAAATGGCGGTTTTTGTTGCTCAAAAAATGCTTAACTCGAGATTCCGATTTGAAGTGAACTTAGAATTAATGGAGAAATACCTAGAGATGGGCCACATGTCCCAAGTGAGTAACATCC
This sequence comes from Drosophila sulfurigaster albostrigata, assembly GCF_023558435.1. NCBI lineage: Eukaryota > Metazoa > Arthropoda > Insecta > Diptera > Drosophilidae > Drosophila > Drosophila sulfurigaster. The sequence goes on from NC_084881.1 coordinate 187,438, forward strand.
TTCCAAGTACTCTACAATATGTCATTCCGCACTAATATGTATTACGGCCCCAAAGCACTTCAACAAAGCTGAGGGTCGTATTTGAGGCTTTGTGTTGCACTTCGACACATAAGGCGTTGAATGACATTCTTATGGTTGGACCGACCATTCAAGAAGAGCTGTTTTCGACTTTACTTCGTTTTCGATTGCATAAATATGATTTAAAGGCTGATATTAAAGAGATGTACCACATAGTTATAATGCACGAGGCAGATCGAAAATATCAGTATATCAATTCGTCTTCATTTACGAGCAACAGAATGATTATTTATTATTTATAATAAAAGGTCGTCACATCACCTCACAACTACCATTACTAAATGTAAAGGGTAATGCCGGGTGGAGTGGAGGAGATATATTGCGGATGTCATTTCAGCTTTTCAATACAACTAAAAATGTTAATGGGATTTGCTGAAGATCATAAAAAAGTTATATTAAATTGTAAACATGAACTCATTCTCTAGCTAGCTAAAAATATGAATGAAATGTTTGAAAAAACAGTTGGAGGTGTTGAACATAAAATTGCTATACAGAGGATTAGTTGGAACGTACCCCACATTGTTCCAAGCGATACTACTAAAATTAAAATGTTCAATGTAGTCAAAAGCGGAGCTACACTTCCACTTTCATTCCGCAGCTGGGATTGTTATATAAATCCCTCGTTGGTACAGGAGACTCATCATGTATGGAACGTTAAGCTAGCTGTAAATAGAGAACGTCCACGGTTTGCAGTCATTGCGTTTACATTAAATGGCAATCTAATTACAAACAATTTGAGAAATGCAAAAGTATATTTAAATTCTAAAGTCTATCCATATGAAGATTTAAATGTAAAATTCAATGAAAATCGGTTTGCTGTCTTGTATGATATCTACGTGAAATTCCAAGAGAGTTACTACAACCGGCAGCCTCGTGCACTTTTATCACCACTGGACTTCAAGTCAAAGGCTCCTATTGTTGTTGTTGATCTTTCATATGAAAACGTGTCGGTCAAATCAAGGCCAATTGATGTTAAAATTGCAACTGAACTAAGAGTACCAAGTGAGTTGAATACAAAGGTATATTGCCTTCACATTCACGATCGTCTAGTTGAATATACCCCTCTGACCGGATTAGTTCAACGTATCGTATAATGATTTCTCAAAATATTTCTTCATTCACCTTTTGGAAATCATTACGAGTAGACGTCAACGGATCGAAAGAAATTTAAAAATGATATTGACTGAAAACAAAACCAACTCCACAACTCATATTTCGATACAACAACTTATAACTGGAATAAATAAGTTTATGAAAACGTTTAAGGATAAAATTTTTCCTGAACACATGGAATATTTATCAGAATCATTGAAATATTTTAATAATAGAATATGTGATGGACCATTGTTCTAATGTTCATGGACAACATTTCACATCCTGCTGTTGGGCTCATAACGATGTGGAGGATGGAGTCGATACATGTGCCTGTCATTTCTATACTGTTCGCTCACAAAAATCAAAAAAAAATTATAAAAATGTATGCTAATTTAGAGAATCGATTTTAAACATTGTATTTGGAAATAAAATTATGTTACATACAGAACATGAAAAGAAGAATAATATATCTTTAAGGAAATGGAATTTTTTACAGCACTATTCGGTTTTTCTTTCAGATTTTCTATTTTATCTTCAAGTGTCTTGGAAATGGTGTTCTACTCTCGTCTGAATTACATCACGTTCCCATCCTTTTTTAACATTCATCACGTGTTCCTTCCTCCGCTCCGATTTCGAATACATTAGAATTGACGAGACAAGTGGGCGTCACGCCTTCGTTCGTTTTACAGGTAGCGTGGAGATTCCGAACATATTTCATCACGTTTCGCAACGTTGATTCATGTTAGACGTTAGATTGTCTTGGATGTAGCGTTGCGTCACGTGCGTGGCGCCTACGATCGTTTTACAGGTAGCGTTGCGTCACGTGCATGACGCCTTCGATCGTTTTACAGGTAGCGTTGGGCTTCCGAGCATATTTCATCACGTTTCGTAACGTTGATTCGTGTTAGACGTTCACGTATTCGATCGTCTTGGATGTGGCGCTGCGTCACGTTTCCGTCCTTTCGTTTCGTAACGTTCCCGATCCCTTCACAGTCCCGTCTATCCATTATCGATCCTAATTTATTTCATTATTATTATCCCACACTTGACGTTCTCACAGGTTACCCTAATTATGTCATTTTTATTACCCCACACACTTCACTTTAATGACAGCTGACCCTAATTCAATTGCATTTTTATTACCATACCCACTTAAAATTAATGCATTTCCTTTGCACAGAAATTAATTTTGTATGAAAACTTGATATTCCAACTACTAATCCGAGACAAGATAACGAAAGGTGCAGAGCAAGCATTGGAAGCATATAAGGTACCGCTTAACTGGGATGCCATGTGCACCCTAAAATATAACATGTGTACATTAGTACAAGGTCCGAATCAATCCGTGGAAGATTTCCACAAAGATGTCTACAGACACGTGTTCCTTATCTTGAATAAAACAGGTAACATGGACATTGACAGAAACGGAGATGCAATGCTGACAAAATTACACAGGGACAAGGCGTTAGACACTTTCATTCGAGGACTACAAGGTGACTTGTCGCGGCTATTAGGCAGCAGACTTCCTCACTGCACTGCATTTATCACAAGTAAGAAAGTCACAGCCGAGTGTGCTTGTTATTCGAATTTTTTGATTTGCGGGGGCGGAAGTGGGCGTGTCAAAAATTTGAAACAAATTTTATATGCGTGCACACATAACAAATGCTGTCGAAAAAATTATAGCTCTATCTCTTATATTCTCTGAGATCCAGTGTTTCATACGGACATGGCTAGATCGCCTCGGCTGTTGACGCTGATCAAGAATATATATACTTTATAGGGTCGGAGATGCCTCGTTCTACCTGTTATATACATTTCCTGCCGGCACAAAGTTATAATACCCTTCTACCCAAAATCAAATCCAAATCAAATATTTTCACTGAACATTGCGTTCTTTTCGTTTTGACTTATACCGCAAAAAATAGTTAATACATTTTTAAACATTACGGACAAATGCAAATTTATATACACGTGCATGCACATGCATACATATGTAAATACATACACATGTATATACGTGTGTAAAACGCGTTATTGTTGCATTAAAGCGGCTAATAATTAATACCATTTATTAAAATTGCTTCTCGAATATCTGATAAGAATCTTTTAACAACCAAATTTCCAATAACTGATGAGAATGTTTAATTGGTCTAGTTGGTCAACCAAATGAGGCACGCTGCAGCAGCCGTTTGTCGCCATACAAAATTATTTCTTTAATAACTTCGACAATTTTTATCTGATCGCAACCAAATTTTCAGGAATCATAAATACTATAGTAAATATTGTATTTACCGAAAATTCGCAACTCTAGCTTTATTATTACGCTTGTCATTCGATTTTTTTGATTTTCAGGGGCGGAAGTGGGCGTGGCAAAAATTTGAAACAAACTTGATATGCGTGCAAACATAACAAATGCTGTCAAAAAAAATTATAGCTCTATCTCTTATAGTCTCTGAGATCCAGTGTTTCATACGGACAGACGGACATGGCTAGATCGTCTCGGCTGTTGACGCTGATCAAGAATATATATACTTTATAGGGTCGGAGATGCCTCCTCCTACCTGTTACATACATTTCCTGCCGGCACAAAGTTATAATACCATTATACCCTATGGGTAGCGGGTATAAAAATAATTTAATAAGTTAATTTTTGTTTAAAAGATAAAGATTTCCATTATTTTATCGTTAGATTCTTAGTCTGTCTCATTTGCCTATGACATATTAGTGCCTATCATCTGCAGATATTTTACAGGCACTTCATAGTCGACGCAGCATTTTCCCATTCTTCGCAATCCGTTTCTCTATATTAAAATCAAAACAAGTAAGAAAGCTATAGTCGAGTGTACTCGACTGTGAGATACCCGCTACCTATTTTGAATAAAAGCAATATTTTTGCGGTATTAATCACAAAATATATCAAATATATTTGTTATATCGACATAGTACCACATTCAAAATATACCATAGACGGCACAATATACCAGATTGTCGGCCAAAGCAACTAAGACCCTAGTAAGTAGGCGTTGCCCATACAAAAGTAATTCTTTAATAACTTCCACAATTTTTATCTGATCGCAATCAAATTTTCAGAAATCATAAATACTATAGTTATTACACACCAAAATTCGCTGTAGCTTGAAAATTACGCTTGTTATTCGATTTTATTGATTTACGGTCGCGGAAGTGGGCGTGGCAAAATTTGAATCAAATTTGATCTGTGTGCAAACATAACAAATAGGTTAGGTTAGGTGGGACCGGCTGCCCCTGTACGGGGCAAAGCATAGACCAGTGGAGGTCCGTAGCTGTACCGGTAGAGCGTATCTTCGTCTCAGAAGTCGCACAGTATGTATGCATTTTTGGCAAAAGCCAGCAGCATCCTAGGAGGTAGCCGTGAAACGTCACGAAGATCGTTGTGGCACGGCGAATTGAGGTATTTCAGCCGGAGTCGGGATAACGCTGGGTATCTACAGAGAAGATGCTCAAGTGTTTCCTTAACCCCGGGCTCGTTGCATTTCCTGCAATGATCACTGTTCGTGATACCCAGCTTTACAGCATGGACAGCTGACAGACAGTGACCAGTTAAAATGCCTAGCATTAGCGAATTTGGTTAAGTTTTTGTTAGTAGAGGCACACATCAGCCTTGCATTTTGCACGAGTTGGCATTGCGCCAGCTCGCGTCCCACTGAAGTCTAGAGCGCACCTCAATTTCCCTGCCTAGAGTTCGCAGGGATATCGGAACATTGCACATGTTGCCGACATCGAGCCCAACTCCATCTTTGGCGAGACTGTCTGCGATCTCGTTGCCATCGATGCCCTGGTAGCTTGGGATCCATTAGATACGCATGACCGCGGATGCGTTCAGCGAATCTATTGCTCTTCTGCTGTCCAGGACAACTTTGAACTTGACCACATTAGAGTGCATTGATCTTATTGCAGCATGGCTGTCAACAAAGATGTTAATTGAGTTGTGATTACGCTGTAAACCCCGAGCCAGTTCTGCAGCTTTGCCAATGGCAAAACCTTCCGCCTGAAAGATGCTGCAATGGTCTGGGAGTTTATAGGAATGTTTGTAGACCGGATCTGGGCAGTATACGGCCGCTCCGACACCATCATCCATCTTCGACCCATCGGTGAAGAGGTGGAGGGCTTCGGGAATGCATAACCCTTCCCGCCAGCAGTCCGGTTCCAAGAATATGGTTTTTTTATGGTCAGTGCTGGTAAGGGGGATAGTATAGTCCAAGTTTCTACTAGTCTCCCTACCAATTTCGCTGTGACCATAGCCTAGCAGACCCAGATTGCCTGTTGCGGCAATCCTTAGGGACGATTTTGCGGCTATGGATTGCGCGTATAGGTACAACGGTTCGACACCGGCTATTACCTCGAGGGCTTTGGTGGGCGTCGACCTGATAGCGCCTGTGATACACAGAAGCGCTTCACGATGTGTCCTTTCATGATGGATAGGTACGTCTTTTTCCGTGGCCTGCCACCACACTAGAACACTATCCACCGCATTAGATTAGGAGAGAGGCCCCAAGTGCAACTAAGCATCTTTTTCGCCATGTACAAGGCTCCGGTAGCCTTCTTCACCCTTTCTAACACGTTGAGCTTCCGTGACAGTTTGCTCTCCAGGACCACGCCTAGGTATTTTACTGATTGGCTTTTACCATAATGCAGCATATTTTTGGGACACGCAGGTACCTTATACCTCTTCGTGAAGAGGATAAGGTCCGTTTTGTCCGCGTTAATGCTGAGCCCGGCTAATTCGGCCCATGCTTTAACTTCCCGTAAAGTATGTTCCATTACAGAATTAAGGGTGGTTGGGCATTTCCCAGTTTCCCAAATATGTCGTCGGCATAGGCAATTAACTTGGGGGCCCGTCTAGTGAATTTTTGAAGTAGGCTATTTACGACCAAATTGCAAAGGATAGGCGAGAGAACCCCACCCTGGGGAGTGCCACCTCGCACTACCTTTGTAATGGCCGCATCGCCCACGTAGCCACCACCCGCCTGTCGCAAAGAAGGCGGTTGACCCACCTGTGGATCGCTGGTGCCGTGTTAACTGTGGTAAGGCCCTTCATAATAGTGTCAGTAGTGACGTTATTGAAGGCGCCTGAAATATCTAGAAATGCACCCAAGGCATATTCTTTATAATGGTCTGCTTTTTCGATGGAGGCTACTAGAGCATGGAGAGCTGTCTCAATGGACTTGTCCCGTGTATACGCAGGCTGATTTGGGGACAACTGATGCATTGAGTTGCTTCTGATGTGCAAATCAATTAGCTTTTCTAATGTTTTTAGCAGGAAAGAGGTTAGGCTGATATGCCTGAAGTCATTTGGAACCACATGACTGCATTTGCCCGCCTTGGGCAGGAAAATGACTTTCGAGGTTCTCCAAAGAGTGGGGATATGACCCCATGCGAAGCACGCCGAATAGATACCCGATAGCCACGGAACAATCGTGGGCTTGCTGGCTTGCAGTATTGCTGGCGAAAGTCCATCGAGACCGGGCGACCTGACCTTCGCAAAGGAGTCGATAGCCCAAATTATTTTGTTATCTGTAATTAGACCGGCAGGGGGTCTTATAACTGGGAGACTAGGAAGGAGCTGCCAGTCACTGTTCTCCATACCAATACATCGCTGGAAATGAGTTGAGAGCAGCGCTTCAAGAGTTTCAGCAGTGCTCTCCGTCCACACTCCATCGCCCGACTTGAGCAGACTAGGACTGGAAGCCTGCTTGGACAGCAGCTTCCTCAGTCTGAAGGTGTCTTTGATGTTGTCCAGGTCTGAGCAAAAGGTTCTCCATGAAGACCTTTTGGATGATCGGATCATCCTCTTGTAAGACTTTAGGAGAGACCTGTACTCGTCCTAGACATATTCGTTGTCCGCCTTCTTAGCAAGTTGAAACATGCTAGTAAGCTCCCCACGAAGCGATGAGAGATCTGGGTTCCACCAGGGTGACTTCGATCTTCTCGTCGGTCTTGAGAGCCTACAGGATTGGCGAAACGCGGAAAGTAGTCCTGCTGAGAGGACATGGACATTTGTTTCTAGGTCCTGTACCGAGTTGATGTTACCCGGCGGACCAAGAGACTTGGAAACAAGGCTAGAGAATTTCGCCCAGTTAGTATTGCGGGGATTTCTGAACGGCTGAGCCGCAGGTACCCTGTCAAAAGGAATGGTAAATTGAATGTACTTATGATCCGAGAAGGAGGGTCTATCCAGGACCCTCCACTCTTCTACATTGGTACACTCAGTCGCAATCGTTAAGTCCAGCACATTACAAGATGTGGGACCTCCATAGGTAGATACCTCACCTCTGTTGGCTAGTCTAAGCTTATAGTTAAGGATAAAATCAAGAACTGACTCACCCCTGTCATTTATGTCGGGACTTCCCCAGACGCTATGGTGGGCGTTGGCGTCCGTTCCGATTATGAGATGTTTGTTGGAGGAGCAGACCATGTCCACCAGCCTCCGCAGCCGTCTGCATGGACAGTTCCTTCCCCACCTCCTCCGTCTCGCCAGTCAAGCTGAGGTGCTGGGTGGCGTCGGTCACGCTCTCAAGACCGAGATCTGCCTCAACCTCCCCTGACCTCAGCGTGTGTGTCCTGGTCGTTGGGATGACGTTTTTTGAGGCGAAGGTACACGCTCCCTAAGCCCCACGCCATCTTCCCATTGCGCTTGTATAGCAGATCCTCGGCATCCTTGTTGATCTGAACGATCACGTGCTGCCACTGAGTAAAGATTCATCAACTTTCAGCACGGACCAATCACTCGTCAGAATGGCCGGGTTCTGCTTTTTAAGCAGCTGAGGCGCCCGCTCGCCCTGCACAACTATAGGGAAAAGGACTTTCGCCTTCGGCATGGACGGAATATTATTCCTGTCCACCACGTCCAGCTTGGCCTCCTCTCACAGTCCGTCCAGTTTGGGTACGGTCGCTTGCAGCCACTGCAATGTTGGGTCGTCCTTGCATGTCAGGATCTTGACACCATTCATCCAGCCAGTGCCTTCGAATGTAGGCATTGGACTGTCTGGGACATTCTCCATCCTGACAAACAGTGCGTCGACCAGCTTACTATGGGTCAACCGCCACCGCTCTGCAGACCTTTTCCCGTTAGGGTCCCCTCTGTCTATGAGAGCAACGGCGAGATGCCGCCTGGCAGTTTCAGAAACCGTTGCTCTCTGTCTCGTTCTGTTCGAGTCCGTTTGGGTGGAGCCAGGTGCTCGCAGCCTATTGCTCACTGGGGCTCCTTGCTTGGGACTCTCAGCGGACCGTTGCACTATGGGGCATTTTCCATTTTAGCTGGCATTTAGGCGTTTTTTGTTCCAATTAGAAAAATTTTAATGTCAATGCATTAACAAAACATCAAACTGTTATGGCTCGTACCAAAAACATGTATATCTAACAGCTCTTTTGAGCATAACAGCTATAAAGTCAGTTGTTGCATCCGAAAGCACGCGCGCTAAGTTTGCATATTTTTTTGAGTGAACCTTGTTATTCATTTATTTATGTTGAAAGCTATTAACAAAAAAAAGAAGTGATGGATAATAATTTCGCATGTTTGTACTATATGTTAAATGTAAATAATTAATCAAATTGTGTGTGTTTATACTAATATTTTACAAATTTTTAAAAGCTTTTTAAGCTGGATTTTGAAGAACAATTTTCAACTTTGGAAAGGATTTTGAAAATGAAGTTAGCAAAACCTTCAAGTGTATGTTGTAGTGTTGTCAATTCTTTATCCACCAATAGTTGTCTTTTTCTGCATTTTTCCGCACAATTGGCGCAATTCGCATTTTTCTCAGAGAACCTCACGTTTTCCAACACCGATTTGTGCTCTGCAGAGCTCTGTAGGAAATAGAGAGAAGGGCCGTCTGAAGCAATGTTTTGTGAATAACTTCCTTGTTTTTGATCCGATCGGCACAAAATTTGCAGTGCACATCCGGAATAGGATTTACATTATGTCTACCAAGATGACCAATGGGGTCTTTTGCTCTAAAACTGCTCAAAATATTTAATTTTTTCGAAATTTTTTGGGCGGAAGGGGCGGGGAAAATTTTAAGGGGCGTGTCGAATTCTGAAGGGTAAGTACATAGTGGTGTAAAAATTTTATAATACTAACTCCATAGGTGTCCGTAATATTCAATTTTTTTCGATTTTTGTGGGCGGTAGAGGTGTTGCCACGCCTACTTTTCTATGATACATTCCTTGGGAATAAAGTAACATAATAACGAAAACTGCAGAAAAAATCTCTTATGGTTTACTCGTAATATTAAATGCCAGCTAAAATGGAAAATGCCCCATAGTGCGTTGGCGCTTGCTTGCCATGGACTCCACCTTCTTGTTGGCAGGGCCGGTAGAACCACTTTAGTGTCTTTTGGGAGGGGGCTAATGTGGTTATCACGCATCCACGTGTTGGTCCAGGCAAGCCTCTCCTGATCTTTGACGGACAGGTTTGCTACGCCACTGAGTCTTGCGTGAATGCGGGTCGCCGCCTTATTTTTGGCCTTCTCCTTCAGCCCCCCGTGCCCCGCTGTGCAACCTTGGAGGTGCTGGCAATAGGCCGAGGTGACTGAAAAGGAAGACGTTCCCCCTCCACCGTACTTATATGCTCCATTCTGAGACATATTGGCTAATTTTATTCATGGAAGCCCCCCATAGCGTTTTCAGTCTGACCGCCAGACGCCATGGATTCTTCTTCTCATCTCCAGACAGATGCCCGAAAGATAAGGAGCAAAGCCCTCAGCTAGGATCTTCAGTACCTGAAACGTCGACGTATAGTAGAGATCTGCTACCCGTTGACAATGAAGTAATACAGATCCTACCCAGCCGGCATCCTCGGGGAGGGTGCAGTAGAGGATTTTTGCCAGCCAAACATAACAAATGCTGTCGAAAAAAAATTATTGCTTTATCTCTTATAGTCTCAGAGATCTAGGTGTTCATACGAACATACGGGCATATACACAGACACACAGACGGACAGACTGGATTGGCTAGATCCTCTCGGCTGTTGATGCTGATCAAGAATATATATAATATTACTTTATAGGGTCAGAGATGCCTCCTTCTACCTGTTACATACATTTCCTGCCGGTACAAAGTTATAATTCCCTTCTACCCGGGTATATAAAGCCAGTTTTTATGGGAAAAAATCCTAATTGGCAGCACTGCAAGTCACCGAGTACAACTATGAGAAAGCAATAGCAAGTTTGAAAAGAGTATGACAATGATTGTCTGATATTTCATGAAAATATCGCAGCACTTTTCAATTTGCCAAAGACTTCGCAGCCCTCCGCTTCAGCGTTGAGAAACTTGATTGACACTGTCTCTGCGATATACGGATCATTGTTGTCGGTAGGTGATCATAAGAAGATTGCAAATATATATATATTCTGCGACTACAAATAGTAGAGCGTTACCACCCCCGAGTCCCTCCGCTGTTGAGCCTGATCGTCCATCTACTTCGCATGCAATGCATGCGACCGTGTCGGATAAAGTGATCCTGGCAGCAATCATAAAAATAAAGACGAATTCAAGCGATTTCATCTTATCCCGAGTTTTGTTGGATTCTGGGTCACAAATTAATTTTGTGTCTGAGGAACTAGCTCAGCGACTGCATTTGCGTAGAGAAGACTCGTGCATCAGATTGCTTGGCATTGGTGAATCCAATTCCCAAGTAAGAAAAAGATACACACTGTGGTGAAGTCGCGAGTTGGCTGCAATGAGTACGCGATCGATTTATGGATCCTTAAATCGATCTCAGGATATCATGGAATGGAAGATACCTGATAACCTTCAGCTAGCTGATCCCTATTTCTTCAAACCGCAGAAAATTAATATTCTTATCGGCGCTGAAACATTCTTTGACCTATTGTCCGTTGGCCAAATCAAGCAAGGTCCAGAGTGTCCAATCCTAAGAAAGCCTTGGGTGGATTGTCTAAGGCGATACAGTCCTGGTGAAGAATCTCTTCAGAAGATGAGCTAACAGGAAGAAAGTTTGAGCTCGATTGACAAGACCTTGCGAATTTGACTGTGAAAAGATTGATCAAAAGTTGTGAAGATCATTTCACGTAATGTGAAAAGATTACCGTCTGGTCATTCCGAAGTAAGGCTGTCGTTAAAATCAGATTCGCACGAGCTCGGGTGCTCCTTTGAAGTTGCTAAATGGCGGTTTTTGTTGCTCAAAAAACGCTTAACTCGAGATTCCGAGTTGAAGTGAACTTAGAATTAATGGAGAAATACCTAGAGATGGGCCACATGTCCCAAGTGAGTAACATCCTTCCAAGTACTCTACAATATGTCATTCCGCACTAATATGTATTACGGCCCCAAAGCACTTCAACAAAGCTGAGGGTCGTATTTGAGGCTTTGTGTTGCACTTCGACACATAAGGCGTTGAATGACATTCTTATGGTTGGACCGACCATTCAAGAAGAGCTGTTTTCGACTTTACTTCGTTTTCGATTGCATAAATATGATTTAAAGGCTGATATTAAAGAGATGTACCACATAGTTATAATGCACGAGGCAGATCGAAAATATCAGTGTGGAGAAAAGACCCGTCAGACTCGTTGAGATTATTGAGATTAAATACTGTAAACTGGCGCTGCGCCAGCGCCATGTTTTGCAATACGGTGATAGATCCAACTGAGCGAGATTGCGAAATCCTTGCAGGTTATCAGGCAAGATTTCTACTTTGAAGATATTTTGACTGGTGCGGCATGCGTCGAGGACCTGAAGACAATTAATTCTGAAGTGTCGCAGATACTGCTAGGAGCAGGTTTTGAACTTGCGAAGTGGTTCTTGAATGCTCCTAATGCGGAGAACATTAGACTGTACACCAAATCCGATAACTGACGCAATCAAGGCTCTAGGTGTGATTTGATTGCCAAGTGAAGAGGTGTTCCAATTCCGGATCGACGATTCATTCATGGGTCTTAGAGCGACAAAACAGAACATTCTCTCGGTGACATCGCGGTTATTTGATCCGCTTGGCCTTTTGAGTCCTTTAATCATAAAAGCAAAGATACTGCTTCAAGAGCTCTGGTTGGAGTCGGACGAATCCAAACCATTGAGTTTAGATACATCGAGGCAGAAATTAAAGTCAAATTTGACCCAATTGCAAAACATAAAAGTGTCCACGATATTTGTTCACAGAGCCTACGTCCCCGATCGAGATATATGTCTTCGCCGACGCCTCAATAAGAGCGTACGTTCGCACACATACTGTCGAAAGTTGTAAAACATCATTACTAACCTCCAAATTTAAAGTAGCGCCCCTCAAGACTAGGACCCTTTCTAGACTTGAGTTGTGTGCAGCTCACCTTCTTGCAGAACTCTGCCACCGCATCCGAAGGCTGATCCGATCACCAATTGAACGGACGGTTCTTTGGTCAGATTCGGAAGTCACTCTTCATTGATCCGGTCACAGAAGACCCCGCAGACATTGTATCGAGAAGTTGCGATGTGTCTGAACTGTGCGCGTCAGTGGTCCGTCATTCTTGAAGGAACCACACGACGCATGGCCAGATAACCAACATTTCGTCTCTGAAACTATAGTGGAATCGATCGAAAAATTTTCGTCGCATACAAGTCTGTTAACAGTGTTCGCTTATGTGTTCCGCTTCATTCGAAGATGTAAAGACAAAACAGTTCAATTTGAACTAGTTCCAACGGCATCAGAATTAAAAGAAGCATTCAATAAAATCGAATATACATATTCTATCGATATGGATAGGGTTCGTAGGAGTGCATGTGTGATCTCGAGTTTACAATGACTCAATCCTTTCATACGTGAGTATGAAGGATCTTGGTGTGCGTTTGGGGGGCGACTAATAAATGCTCCTATCTCGTATGATGCTAAGTTTCCACTCGTCTTGTGGAAGCGCTCACAATTTGCTCGTAGCTATGTGAGGTACCTTCACTTGCCCAACTGTCACGCTGGCCCAAGAGTGCTCGTGAGCTTTCTCAGAGAACGACTTTGGTTAGCAATGCTCAAGAGCTCTGTCGTCAGACAGTCCGATCATGCATCCATTGTTTTTAATGCAAACCTCGGCTGCTTACCCAGATAATGAGAAATTTGCCTGCTGAGCGCTCCGCCCATTTTCAATTTGTGGCGTAGATTTTTGTGGCCCAGTTGAGACTACCTACAGGATTCGCGGAAAGCCGCCTTACAAGTCGTACATTGCTTTGTTCGTTTATTTTGCGTCAAAAGCGGTTCATTCACAAATTGTTTCTGATTTGTCAACTAATACATTTCCAATGGCTTTCCAAAGGTTTGTTGGTCGACGAGGATGCCCGAGCCGACTCCATTGCGACAACATGACGAACTTCGGCGGAGCAAGTCGCCATCTGGAGTATCTAAGGAGGCGCCGAGGGCTCCACACTTCGGAGGACTATTCGAGGCGGATGTGAAGTCTGCAAAGCACCTATTCCAACAGACGGTGGGCTACGCTCTGCTCACGGCCGAGGAGCTGCAGACCGTGGTCGTGGCGGTCGAGGCGGTGCTCAACTCCCGGCCGCTAGTAGCCGTCAGCCAGGACCCGAACGACGGCGAGGCATTAACCCCAGGGCACCTACTGGTGGGCGGCCCACTGGTGGCACCGGCAGCGTCGCAGACCCCGGACCAGAAGGGTCTGAGCTGCTTAAGGCGATGGCGAGCTGTCTCGTCTCTCAAGCGAGAGTTCTGGCAGCAATGGACCAGCCAAATCTTCAAGTCGGAGAGCTCGTCGTCGTCGCAGAAGACAACCAGCCGCCGATGCTGTGGATGGTGGGCCGAGTCGTGGCGGTGTGCCCAGGAAACGACGGGGCGGTGCACGTCGCAGTTGTGGGAACTAGCGCGGGAGGAGTTTTTAAGCGGCCAATACACAAACTGGCGTCTCTGCCAGTTATATAAAGGCACAGCCATTCATAGGGGCCGGTGTTGGCGCAGTTGGCTAAGTTAATTTAAAAGCATCAAAATTAAGTTGTTAGAATTAGGAGCGTAATAAAGCTTTCATGTTGCTCTCTGAGCGAATTCGCTTCACTTCACCACTTTAGGTTAAGTTAAGGCTTAATGTAACTTAACATTAAATTATAAAAGCAGTTCAATATCAGAAGTTACAGCGCGTCGTTTTCGTTTTGCAAAACAATAATTAGGTCCATATCAATTCGTTCGCGATTAAGCGGAAAATAAAATATATTACAAAAACTCTTGTGATTTTTCAGAAATCTTACTTAAAAGAATATGATTACGATATATTTTACAAACGTCGTAGCTGACGCACTCTCGAGAATACAAACAGTTCAAATCCATTACACAGCCTCAAGTCAACATAGTACGGAAAGCTCAAGCCACGAACTAATACTTAGTATGGAAGTCCCCAATAATGTCCCCAATTTAAGAACCAAATATTTCTTTACAAATCAGATAAATCCAACTATATATTCTCTATACCATTCCCCAATGAAAAGGAATTAGTAGAAACTCTGAAAAAATACCTCAAAAATTTTAAAACCCGATCCTCTCAATCAATGACGAATGAATGAAGACCTCACCAACGAATCTACGCAAGAGAAGGAAATACTTAAAATCCATAATAGCACACCGCATTATCAAGGAAATTAAAATTCATTTAGTAGAAGAATTCTACTTCCCCATAATGAAGCAAAAAAGCAACATTGTAAAGAATCTATGTATGACAGACATCCCCCTAACCCGGAATTGAAAAGAACTCCAGTTCCAGAATACCCCGGTCTTATTATTCACATCGACATTTACACAACCAAAGGCCATTTAGTTCTCACAGTAATAGATAAATTCAAAATTCCAAATTAGCACAGGCACGCACAATCGATTCTAAAGCAATAGAAGACATTCGAACACCACTTAGGGACATTATTTTCCACTATGGATTCCTAAGTTCGTTGTAATAGGAAAGCAATGCAAAATTTGTAAAGAATCTATGTATGACAGACATCCCCCTAACCAGGAATTGAAAAGAACTCCAGTTCCAGAATACCCCGGTCTTATTATTCACATCGACATTTACACAACCAAAGGCCATTTAGTTCTCACAGTAATAGATAAATTCAAAATTGGTCGATTCAATCGATTCTAAAGCAATAGAAGACATTCGAACACCACTTAGGGACATTATTTTTCACTATGGATTCCTAAGTTCGTTGTAATACACAATGAGAAATCTCTCAATTCAAGGTCCATAAAATTCATACTTGAGTACAGTTAACGGACAACTAGAAAGGTTCCATACAACACTTTCCGAAGTGATTAGATGCTTACAGAAAGAAAATCTCCATAGATCCTTTGAAAAACTATTAAATAGAGCTATATACGAATATAACTACTCTTTCCACTCCACAACCAAAACGCGACCATTAGAGGTATTCTTCGGAAGGAGAGTCACGACAAACCCAGACCAGTACGAACAGACCAGACAAGACAACATCGACAAACTCAAAATTCGACAACAAAAAAATTCTAAGCTTTCCCCAAGATTCAAGAAAGAATTTATTAAGGAGGATAACAAAATCTGGAAGAATCGTACATAAAAGTAACATCAAATCATAATATTAACAAGGTATTATGGAATATAGACAGTAATCGAAGCTACGATGGACTTTACAAACTACACGAACGCCCAGAAAGTTACAGACATCCACGACAAAATTAGAACATGTAATAGACCTAAACCAAATCCGAGAAAAGGAAAATCTCAATTATCTTATCAGTAATAATAATCAGCAGGTTATAGTTAACACATAACTGGAGCAGAGAATTAACAAATTTCCGTCTATATCGAACTCCCTAACGAATTCAATACAAAGAAGTAGTTCTCTCAGTAACGAGGTAGCCATTAGTCTTCACAATGAAATCCGATTATTAAAGAAGGAAAGAGTAAACATCAAGTATGCCCCTCAGTGGGCCAAATTAAACATAGCAAATACTCTTTTACTAAATGATAATGAACTAACAGAAATAGGAGATATATTTTGAAAAGACAGCATGCCACCATTGTCAATCGAAGAGATAATGGAATTCTCCGAAATATCAATGCTTCATTATAAAACTAAACTTTTGTACATGTCAAAATTCTCAACCTAGAAGAAATTGAATATCAACCCATTTTCTTAAATAGACAATAGTCAAAAATAACGTAATTGACATAAGTCAAATAGTTTTGTATAATGATAAAAAGAATGTCATCGATATAAGTAGTCATGGAGTCATTATGCAACCTAAAGCGACAATATCACAAAAAACATCAGAGGAAACTGAACGTCTTAGGATCGTATCCCTAGAGGCAGTGAAAGCGATCCATCTTAATAACACCAACAAGTTGCAATACATACAGACGCAACCCATGGTCAACAGCATAATCTTGATAACAGCGTTAGGACTTCACGCTTGCAGCCGGTGGAAGAACAACATTACTCTTAAGCTTGGACCAACACCAAGCTGACCATCTCCGTCAGAAACATTCGAGTCATCACTTCGCAAGCAAGAAGATTTACAGAAAACTCCACTACCTCAATTCAACAACAGCCCATAATTTAAAAAAAATATAAAAAAAAAAGATGGCTTTAGGACATGCACGAATTAGAGGGGGAAGAATTAACACTCCAAACATTACTAACTGCAAATCCCGCAAGTCCAATATGCACCTACACGCGCCGAGTGCAAGATTCCAAGAAGACCAAAACAAAGTTGCCCAACACATCCGCCACATGCCGGTGCAAGCTATTCTAAGAACATCGAGAACTACACGCCGCTGCTGAAACTCACAGGTTTATGTAGGGCTATCTTCAGACGTAGTTTTTATTCTCTATTTTGATTTCAATAAAGAATGGTTCCAATCGGTGCCATAATCAAATATTTTTATACCCATAGGGTAGAAGGGTATTATAACTTTATGCCGGCAGGAAATGTATGTAACAGGTAGAAGGAGGCATCTCCGACCCTATAAACTATATTTATTCTTGATCAGCATCAATAGTTATTGTGTAGGGGGGCGACGTTGGATTAAATAATAACACTTTACTTTTTCAAATTATCACAACTTGTAACTTTGTATGGTATTTATTTCACTTGGAAAAAGTACATGTGCATGTGCGTAGAAATTTGAACATATGAAAAGAAGGCGGAGAAGGAAAAAAGCACTAAAAAGGGCAGGGTGACCATCTTCAGAGGAAACCAAGAACAGTGTGTCTGTGCGTATGACACGGTCACACGCACAGTATACTAGCTTTGTCGCTATCGATAACTTTCGATCGCGACCACACTGTCAGCTGGCCTGAGTGGTCACACCTGCAGTCATCTGGCATCAACATCCTCCCCCCCTTGCAATGAGTTGCAAACGGTATCATTGTCCAAATGGACCGGACAGAATCCAACCTAAGGTGGAATTCTGGGCCATTGGCAAACCGTTGGTGCTCGGCAGGAGGCCAGGTTGGATGATGTGAGGATACACATCAGTGCCGAGCACCAGGGACACCATCGATGGCTGGAACCAGCGTTCGTCGGCGAGCGTGATGCTGCGGAACTGCTCCAAGTTCTCGCCATCGACGGGTCGGAGGGGGGTGCGGCAGCAGAGTTGCGAGTCCACCTGCAGCAGCACCTTTCGACGGAACTCGGATGTCCGCGAGCGGATGATCGCCGTACAGACGCCTTCCGTAACACGGGTGACGGATAGCCGGTAGGCCGTTGCCAAAGATGCGCTTATACGACTGGTCGCCGCGCACGGGTTGATCAGCGCTCGCATCTCGAATGTCTTGCATCCGGTGTCGATCAGGATGTTGGCCGTCGGAAGTATGCTCACAGCCTTGTCCTGCAACAAGGATGCGAGCGACGTCGGAAAGGCCTCCTCGGACGTCGGCGAGGCCGGTCGATGGGGTGACGGCGAGCGGGAGCGTGACTGTGGCGAGCGTGGCCGTGGCGAGCGCGGCCTTGGCGAGCGTGGCCTTGTTGGGGTTCGGGACCGGGTGGAGACCGGTTGGTTATCGCCTCGTCGCTGACGGTTGGGGTGAGCGCTGCGTGCCTCCTTGAAGTGCAGCAGTGTGTGGTGGTCCCCCCGACACACCCTGCACCTTCCCGCGCTGCGGCAGGATTGCCCGGAGTGTTGGTGAGCCAGACAGTTAGAGCAGTACTTGTTGATGAGTACTGCTCTCAACCGTTTCTCCGCTGTCAGCCTCAGGAATCGCTGACACTTCCGGAGTGGGTGGATCCCACGGCACACGCGACACCGGAACGAGTTGGTGCCAGCGGGGCGGTTCTGGTGGGTGGATGTGTGTTATGGCATACTACATGAAATGAAAACAAGAAAAGAAACAAACGATTATTGTAATAGCCTCTTTGCAGTGTCAATGACACACGGAACAGGACAGCATAGGACAACACAGGACGACGAATAAGAGTACAGGATAGGATGTTATTCGTCCTTCAGTCCTTCTGACGTGGAGGGGTCAGTCTTGCTGTCCATCGGGAGTAGAATAAGTTTGGCAACGGGTCTTCGGATGGTACCCCGCGCCGTGAGCACATCTACCACTCGGACCTTGGAGTCGGTGCCTGGACACGTCGTCAGCACCCGTCCTAGGCGCCACTCGTTCGAGGGGAGGTTGTCTTCCTTTATGACGACCATGTCACCGATCCGAAGGTTCCGGGTAGGGGATTGCCATTTCGTCCGTTTGTGCAGCTCCTTCAGGTACTCATCTTTCCAACGGAAACAAAATTGTTGGTGAAGAGCCTTCAATCGCTGCCATCGATTGAGGATGGAGGTGGCCGGTTGGTTAATTGGTGGTTCCAACACCGAAATAAGAGGGCCACCTATGAGGAAATGGCCAGGAGTGAGCGCTAGTAAATCCGACGGATCCTCGGACATAGGGGAAATCGGCCTCGAATTCAGGCAGGCTTCGATCTTAGCGAGAAGAGTGGACAACTCTTCGAACGTATATTTCGAGGTGGATGTCGCCTTGTAAAAGAGTGCCTTAAAACTCTTTACGCCGGCTTCCCATAATCCACCCATATGTGGGGCGCCCGGCGGGTTGAAGTGCCAGGATAGGCTCTTGTGGGCGAGTTGTGCGATGATGCACTCCCTCGTCGCTTCCAAGAAGTCGTTGGAGATCACCTTGTCAGCTCCAACGAAGGTTTTCCCGTTGTCCGAGTACATTTGGTGTGGACACCCGCGCCGTGCGATGAAACGGGAGAATGCGGCCAGGAATTTCTCCGTCGTGAGATCCGATGTTGCCTCCAAGTGGATCGCCTTCGTGCTAAAGCACACGAAGACGCAGACATACCCTTTGGTGATGAGGAAGGCTCGGCCAGTGTAATTCTTTATTTCGAATGGGCCGGCGAAGTCGACTCCAGTGTGCGTGAAAGGTCTCGAGTAGGACGCCCTTTCCTTGGGCAAGTCCCCCATCATTTGGGTCTGCAATCTCTTCTTGTAGATGACGCAAACCTTGCAGGAGTTGATGGTGGATTTAACGAGGACCTTCAATTTTGGTATCCAGAATCTGGAACGGATCAGCCGCATGACGACTTGGTTACCCCCATGTAAGGATATACGATGGGTGAAACGAACCAGTAGTCGTGCAAAGGACGAGGAATACGAGAGGATGATTGGATGACTCTCATCGTAACGCAGCGAGTGGGACGCCCTCAGACGCCCACAGGCCCGTAGAATCCCCTTGCCATCGAGGAAAGGGTTCAAGTTTCGGATTGAACTTGAGGAAGGAACCTGCTGCTTGGACTGCAGACATTGGTATTCCTGTTGGAAAGTGTGTCGTTGAGCCATGACGATTAGCCGCTCTTGGATCCGTGACAGCTCATCCGCCTGGACCACGATAGAGCTGGGAACTGCCAACTTCCGACTCCTATCGATGAATCTGAGGACATAGGCGGATGTGCGCAATGCCTTGCCAAACTCAGAGAACTTATTTAGGAAGTCAGGAGTAGGAGGTAACTTAGCGACGTTGCACTTCATCCGTTGCTCCAGCAGAGTCTCCGAAATGGGACTTGGAGATGTTGGCCATTGATCCGACGGGAGATGAAGCCACTCTGGTCCATGCCACCACAAAGGATTACGCATCAATTCTTGTGGCAGGACACCTCGGCTTGCGAGATCTGCCGGATTGTGCTCGGATCGCACATGCGACCAGTTCTTGGCGTCGCTGGCTTGGACGATCTTGGCCACGCGATTGGCCACAAAGGTTGTCCATCTGCAGGGTGGCTTGTTCAACCAGGCGAGAACAATTGTTGAATCAGTCCAAAAGAAAGTCTGGAAACTTTCTGCTGGCAGATTCAGGAGGAGGGCTGCAGATAACTCAGCCAACAGGACTGCGCCACAAAGCTCCAGACGTGGCACTGAGAGAGACTTAACAGGAGCCACCTTTGTCTTCGCAGTAAGGAGATGTGTGGAAACCTTGTTCGCCGTCTCCACACGGACATATGTAGATCGCTGCTCCGTACGCCCTTTCTGATGCATCACAGAATCCGTGGTACTGGAGCTTCACCCGTGTCTGGAATTGGACCCATCTTGGAATCCGGATCTTTCCCAGAGCAGGATAGCTCTGGAGGTACTCCTTCCATTGGAGTGAAAGATCCGTGGGTAGATGCTCGTCCCATTCGAGCGTTCTCAGCCAGATCTCCTGCATGAAGATCTTGGCTCGGATAACGAAAGGGGCCAGCCACCCGGCTGGGTCGAAAAGCTTAGCGATTTGCGAGAGCACTTCCCTCTTCGTGTAGGAGTCCTGATGGGCAACTTCTGGTGGCATGAAGAACTCGTCATCGTGAGCTTGCCACCTGATGCCCAGAGTTTTCGCCGTACTGGAGTCTTCTAGTTCGAGGAAATCTTCTCGAAGTAGATGGTCCTTTGGAATGTCCTTCAGCACGCTCTTATGGTTCGACGTCCACTTCCTCAGCGGGAAGCCAGCGCTGTCCAGGGCTGCACACACTTCCGCAATGGTCCGGTTGGCCTCTTCTCTTGTGTGTATCCCCGCTAGGACGTCGTCCACGTACATGTTGTTGGAAATGACTCGGCTTGCGAGAGGATACTCCAAGCGTGTCATCAGCAAGTTGCTGGAGGACTCGTAGAGCCAGGAAAGGCGCACAGTTGACACCGAATGTCACTGTGTTCAACTCAAAGTCACGGATCTCACCGTCCGACGTGCGGAACAGAATTCGTTGGAACGGTGTGTGCTTTGAGTCCATGAGGATTTGGCGATACATCTTCGTTATGTCCGCATTGAACACATATCGATAGTATCGCCATCGGAGGATCTGCAACGTGAGATCCGATTGGAGAATGGGCCCTGAATGAAGGATATCATTCAGACTCTTGCCATTTGAGGATGGACAAGATGCGTTGAAAACGACCCGCACCTTCGTTGTGGTGCTATCTGGTTTGAACACGGCGTGGTGAGGCAGGTAGAAATTAGGAGTCGTGCCAATCGTCATATGACCCAAGTCCACGTACTCCTGGAGAACGGCATTGTACTGTTCCTTTAGAGAATCGTTTCTTGACAAACGATTCTCGTTCTTGAGGAATTGAGCCAGCGCTATAGATCTGGAATGACCCAGTTCAATGCCATCGGGCTTCCGGAATGGAAGAGTCACCCGATATCTGCCACATTTGCTACGAGAAGTAGTCTTAACGAAGTTTTCTTCGCAAACGTAGTCTGACTCCTTTATCAGCTTCGCTGGAATATCCTCCACCTCCCAAAATTTGGAAAGTAGGCTGTCGAGCTGTTCGTCTGCTTGGAGGGCGACTCTTGTCGAAAACGCAGAAACAGTTGTCGACATACTCTGGGAGACGGGGCCGGTAAGAATCCAGCCAAACACGGTTTCCTGCCCAAGGAGTGAGCCTCAAATGTTTGGCCGGGAGCTGCTCAAGATGACCGACGGAAGGATATCCGCGCCAATTAGAATATCGATCTGAGCGCTCTTGTAGAAGTGTGGATCTGCCAGTTCTATCGCTGGTAGATCCTTTAGGAAAGTTCGCGGCATATCGAAGGAGGGCAGTTTGCCTGCCAACTGTGGAATTACGAATGCCGAAGTCTCGATATGGAGCCTCGGCTTCGTCGGAGAACCAATGCTGAAGTGACATAACTTCTGCGATTGGGCCGCAACTGCGTGATTTAGCCCGGATACCTGGGCTCGCACGGACTGGAAAGGCAACTTAATGCATTGGAACAAACGCTCAGAAATGAAGGTCGCTTCGGACCCGGAATCAATTAGCGCACGTGCGGTATATGTAGTGCCCAAGTGGCAAGCATTGATGACCGCCGTGCCGAGAAGGACATTCTGAGCATTATTGGCAAAGAAATTTTGCACATTTGTTGCCATTGGATTTGGAGTGGACTGTATATTGGACGATGAAGAGGCACCATTGTGGGCACTGTCACCCCGATGGAGAAGAGTGTTGTGCCGCCCTTTGCATGTAAAGCAATTGTGCGCACTCGTACACTCTCGGAGTTGGTGACCTCTTGCGAAACAGTTTAAACAGAGACTTTTCTGTTTGATGTATGTCATTCTCTCGTTGACCGACATTTGCAAAAAACGCGGACACACCCGGACAGGGTGATTCTCCTTTGAGCACAAGTCACACGATTTGCCTTTCGGAGTGACTCGGGCCTCAAAGGAGTTGACTCGCTTGGAATTCTGCGGACGGGATGGTCCTGCAGTCGCGATCTGTGAGTTGGCAGTCTGTTTCACGTCCTCAATCGCTTCGAGCGTACGGTAGCGCTCATTGAGGAACGTGCTCATATCCTGCCATGCGGGAATTTTCGCTTTGTCCACCAACGATTGCTCCCACAACGAGAGTGTGAGCTTGGGGAGTTTGGACGAGCAGAGGAAAACGAGGATGCAATCTGCGAACGGGCTACAGACGGAAATGTCTGAATGCTCAAGAGCGGTCAAGTAACGCTGAATCGTGCTCTGCAGCTCCTTGATAGCTGCTCCCGACTCTTGGGTAACCGTGGACAGGTTAAACAGGATCTTCAACTGGCTTGTTATTAACAAGCGCTTGTTCTCAAAACGTTCGCAGAGAGCACCCCAAGCCGACGCGTTCGTCAGCGGAAATTTGGCTACTATTTCATTGGCCTCATCTGCGGTCTTCCAATTCAAATGGAAAAGTTTCTCAACCGGAGTCAACCTTGGATTGTTGACATAGATGGCCGTGAAAAGGTCACGGAAGGTCGGCCACCGCAAGTAATCCCCACGGAAAACTTCGGTGTCGACTGGAGGGAGCAGGCAGCCACTGGGGTATACAGGAGGAACGGATGCTTCTCTCCTGCTGGACCCGGAAACTTGGGTAATTTGCCCCTTAACATGGGCGAGACACCGCTCATACACTGCATAGCAGTGATCGTATTTCGCCTCCATAGCCTGTGTGCCTTCACTGTCGCCGTCTTGATGCAGTGCATCAGCGCATGTGGAATAGGCGGCTTCGACATTGTCCCAGAGGGCTTGCAGCCGGTCACGACGGATCTCGTACGTGTGTACATTGTCGTCTTCGGCTGCCGGCCCTCTGACCCGACTCTCAAAGTGCACCAGATTGTCGGAGACACTGACGAAGTTGCTGAGAGCCATCGCACGGGTTTTGCTAAATTTAGCTTGGACGGAACGGGTAGTTGCCTGACTACGGGGAGCAGTCGAAGATGTACGCAACGGCGGAGTCTTTACAGAAGCAGACGGCGACGGACGATCGACTTTTATTCGGAGTTGACCGGCAGGTGTGGAGGATTTGGACCCCGAAGGAGCGGGCGAAGCGGACGACAGGCGACGAGCTGTAGTCGGAAGCTTTAACGAGTGTTTTGAGTCCTTTTCGCTCTTTTGGCTCTTGGACATACTATGCTTCAGCAGTCACTTTAGTGTCTTTTCTCAACAAAGACTCACGGTAAAGCGGACAGCCGAAAGCAAGCACAAATGGAAAAGAACTTCGGCTGTCACAGGATAGTGAGCAAAGCCGACACAAGAAAACAGACGCTGTTGGAAAAAACAAAAATGTTTAAGTAAAACACAAACAGCAGCGTGAATCTTTATTACTCGGTGTGATTGCTGCTGTTTTTATACATATACGGAAATGGATAATATATTTGGATGTGTAATAATGGATTGGTATATATAATCTCAATGTATAAGGAGCATATGCGGAGTGTATATGTAACGTGTACAGAAGTGTACGTGTATGTATGTGATAATATATATATATTATATGCAACAATGGACTTGAATATACTGTATAGTATCAATATAACATATGAGGAACATATACGGAGTGTTTATGTATGTGAAACAGTATACGTATCTGTATGTGCTAATTGAGTCTTGAGTCTATAACTTCAGTATGTATGGACCATATACGGAGTGTATATGTGTGTAAGTGTCGTGTATGGAAGTGTACGTGTATGTATGTGTGTTGTGTGTGGATGTATATATGTCGTATGTATATGTATGTATATATATATACACTCCGTATATGGTCCATACATACTACACTCCATATATATATATATATAGGGAGTGTAGTGGATCTACGCGCGTTTGCTATGAGAAGAGCAACTCTCTTGTTATTTGAATATAACCAATAGAAGAGAGAGATTGCATACACAGGAGAGTGTTAAAAAAACAGACAAACGCGATACGACAGAAAAAGAAATAGCAAAGTACAAAACCGCGGCCAAATCGGAAAATATTAGCGAACTCTTTTAAACTGTATAGATACTTACACATACATATACATATAAGGATATATATATATATATACTGTGCTAAGTATACACAAAGTAGAAAAGATGACTGGAAAAATGCCGGTCAAACGCTTATGTACTTATATATATGCTGTGTCACATATATATAAGGTACAAGGAAAAAAAAATATGGCGCGAACACGACATTTGCACAAATGTATGAAGGAAGAAAAGTGTATTACTTATGTATCTTGTCAACCAATTGCTTGCTGGGGTCGAGCGATATCCGATCCGGCTCGAAGGACCAAAATGTGTAGGGGGGCGACGTTGGATTAAATAATAACACTTTACTGTAACGAATCACTAAGGAGGTATTCGTCTGGTGCTGGTGGAAGGTTTACTAGTGTGGCGTACGCGCTGGCTTCTCCGGGCTTTGCTCAGATAGCATGGGGTTTAAGGAAAGGGCCAACTAATAGGACGCACCACTTATAACAATAATACATTTAAAATTCGCGTACATAAGGGAAGACAGAGAAGAAGGAGTGTAATGGGGAAGGTTACAATAAACAATAGTGAAAGAGACGAGAAAGGGAAGGAGAGGAAGGTAGGTTAACAAAGAAGACGGAGCCACTCTCTCATGCAACACAGCTGTTATTGTGTGCAGACGCCCACCCTACCATGATCCTGCATTCATTGCCAAAAACTAATAGTTGGCAGGATCCCTAAAAGAAGTGGTTCGGCTAACCTACTCCTGCTTGGTTATGCATGGTTCCAAATAAAAGTAAACAATTAAGCGGACATACTTAATTTATTAACAGATAACAAAAATACTTTGAATATTAACAACATTATGAAATGACAAGAAAAAAAAATGACAAGAAAAATAAATAAATAAATAGATTAACGGACAAACATAGTAAGTGTGTATGAGGCAGAATTAATTAAATAAGGCCAAAAAGAAAAAAGTAAATAAATAGATACTAAAAATAATTAACCTATAAATATAAAATATGTTCTAGCATAAATATAATATAAATAATTATTTTAGCATTTAAATGTTGTATAAATTAAGAGAAGGAAAAAACTTAGCTAAAATGAACTAGTTTTGGGTTCATTTAGAAATGCAATGTTAGACCATCACACCGAATATAGGCAAACACTAGATGCAAGTAAAAATGAGGATCAGCTGATGGCTGTCACTCAATGAAATGTTTTGCTATTGCCAGTCTCGCAAGGTCATTGACCGCTGGGACTGCAGACAGCTGTAGCAGCGCTATGGTCAGATGGACCACCAGCAAAAGGGAAGCTTTAGCTCTAGCTCATAGATTATTAATTAGTTAGAGTGAAACAGACTTACTCCGCAGAAAAATCTTTCCTTGTGTTGGTGCCTGTCTGTGGTGTATCTGTGGGGAATAATAATAATTGCGAGCTTTTGCGCCTGCATGAAAGCTGCTTGCTATGACCGGTAGCGTCGATCAAAACAAACATGCATACATACAAATGTATGCAAGTATGGTTTTACATGCTTTTCAGGCAATACAAAAACATTAATTTTTATAACTAAATTCAATTTTACAAAGATATTTTGCCTATAGGTGTTGCCTTACATGCCTTCTTAAATGATTGCCATTTCTATTTTATACAATAGTACAGTGTGTTATATATACTGAAATTAAAAACTTTAAAATCTCCCCTCACTAACAATAATACTATCGTACATTATTATACTAATAATTATCTGGCAACTCTGTAATCACCAATTACTTATACATAGATATTCAATAAAGTCAGTTCATATGCACACATCACGCAACGCATACACAACATTATTGGCGACGAGGAGAAAAATTCGAAGAAAAATAAAATAAAAGTGAATCGTGTCGCGTAGTCGTTGATATTCATCAAGATGCCGGCAGATGACAACTTAATACAAGCAATTCTTGCTCAACAGCAAGAATTTACAACAGCGATATTGCAGCAGCAACGCAATTGGATGCAAGAAATATTAGAAAAGAACGCAGCTCCAAATGTGAGTGATTCAAGCCACGCGGGTGAATCTCTGTGTCCTCCATTTCATGTATTTGACAAAGAAATACAAAATTGGGAGTCATATCTCGAACAATTATCGCAACATTTTAATGCATATTCGGTCAGTGCAGATCAAAAACAAAAAGCTTATTTTCTTTCGTGGTGTGGTGTAACAATATTTGAACTCATAAAAAATCTGTTCGGCACTAACAATTTGAACACATATACATACAAACAACTCACAGACAAGCTCACAGATCATTTCACAACGAAACGACACATTGTGGCAGCTCGGTACGAATTCTTTAAAAGAGGAATGCAACATTCACAAACACATAGAGAGTGGGTAGCCGATTTACGCGGGATCGCTCGTGAATGTCAGTTTGTATGTAAATCGGAAGGTTGTTTGTCAAAATATGTAGATGAAATGATACGAGATCAGATCATAGTACATACTCCATACGATGCAGTTCGTGCATCTGCTCTTCAGAAGTCACAGCCAACTCTGGAAGATGTGCTCATAGTTGCAGAAACCTATGAGACAACGACAAAAACCGTAGCAACGCTGAAAGAAAATGTTGAAAAAAATATTCCACTTAATGCAGTAAACGCGTATTCAAAGAACTCGAGAGTTACCAGCTCAAACAAAAACGCATTAAAATCGTGCTCGGGTTGTGGACATTCTCACAAAAGAGAGAAGTGCAAGTTTCGCGATGCTGAATGCCATAAGTGCGGTAGAAAAGGACATATAGCTGTCGTCTGTATGTCAAAGCAAGACAAAACACAGTTGCGAAATAGATTCCAAGGCCAAAAACAAAACAAAAGCGAAACAAACGAAATAGAAGCAATAGAAGCAGTGAACAGTATTACAGGCGTAGTAAAAAGTGAAATGAACAAAAAAGTCATTGAACTTGAAATACTTAAACAAGTGATTTCATTTCAAATGGACTCAGGAGCAACAGCTTCTGTAATTAATTCAAATACATATGCGCTTTTAAACAAACCAGTATTGCACAAGTGCTCGCGAGTGTTACATGCGTTTGGACATACACCAATTCCGTTACTCGGAGAGCTGCACACTGTCGCGAAGTGTGGCAAAAATGAAAAAGAAATAATCATAATTGTGGCAAATGTGGAACATTCGACCAATCTTTTCGGAATGGATTTATTCAAAACATTCGGGTTTGATATAATGCCAGTGTCGAACATTAATGAAGTGCGCAGTAACGAAGTGAGTGACATCTGCAAAAAATATAAAGACGTATTTGAGTCAGCAATGGGAGCTATCAAAGACTTCAAAGCCAGCATAGTCCTAAAATCGTCAGCAACGCCAAAATTTTACAAAAGCCGCCAAATTCCTTTCGCACAAATTGAGCAATTCAAGGCAGAAGCAGACAGGCTCACACAAGCCGGAATATGGAAACCAGTCAAGTTCAGCAATTGGGCATCCCCAATTGTTCTAGCACCAAAACCAGGTGGAGCAATTCGGATTTGTGGCGACTTTAAGCAAGCAGTAAACGCACAAATCGATGTGGAACAGTATCCGTTGCCTACAAAGGAATCTCTATTTCATATCATCCGTCATGGTAAGCAATTTAGCAAAATAGATCTCAAGGATGCTTATCTACAAATGGAACTGGATGAGGAATCCAAGAAAATCATGGTCGTGAACACACCGCTGGGGCTTTTCCAATATCAGCGTCTTCCATACGGGATAGCCAGCGCACCAGCAATCTTTCAAAGATATTTAGAGCAACTTCTAAAGGGGATAGAAGGTTGTGGAAATTATCTGGATGACATCATCATCTCAGCGCCGACCAGTGAAGAACATTTAAAGAGAATAGACCAAGTTCTAGCAATCCTTCAGGAAAATGGAATTAGATGCAAAATCGCGAAATGCTTCTTTTCGAAGATGAAATTGAATATTTGGGACGGAGAATTAGCGCACATGGAATTCTTCCAGACAGCTCAGGCCTAGAAGCGGTTAAACTACTGAAACCTCCTGAGAATCTGCAGCAATTGGAAGCATTTATGGGTAAAGTAAATTACTATTGCAACTTTATTCCAAATTATTCGCAATTGGCTGCTCCCATGAACCAACTTCGCAGAAAAATGTAGATTACACGTTTGGACCTCAGCAGCAACAAGCATTTACGGATTTAAAGTCGCACATTATCAATGCAACGCAACTAGCCCACTTCGACGAAAATTTACCGCTAATACTTGCAACTGATGCATCATCGTTTGGTATTGGAGTAGTGCTTTCCCATCGTCAGCATAACGGCACAGAAAGACCAATAGCTTTCGCTTCAAAAACTTTAGACAAACACCAGGTGAAATACAGCCAAATCGAAAAGGAAGGACTTTCTATAATCTTTGGAGTAAAACGATTTCACCAATATTTATATGGAAGAAAATTTACGTTGATAACAGATCACAAGCCACTTGTAACTATTTTCAATCCAGGCAAGCATCTTCCTTCGATGACATCAAATAGGTTACAACGTTGGGCTATCATTCTTATGGCATACACCTTTGAGATTCAATATCGTGCCACAGCAGCACATGGCAACGCCGATGCTCTTTCACGCCTTCCAGTAGGTATGGACTCAGACTTCGACAAAGAAGAGGAAGCCTGCAACACGGTTCTTGAATCGTCACCGCCCATTAATGCTGACACAATTCACAAACACTTAAGCAACGACAAAGTTCTCAAACAAGTCGTACAATTCGTCACTAAAGACTGGCCAGAAAAACTTCAACCGAGTCAAAACGATTTGTTGCCATATTTTAATCGTAGGTTTGCAATCACTACTAACCGACAACTACTTTGCTTACACACAGATGCCAGTCGTGTAATTATACCAGCCGATCTTCGCGCCCATATTCTGCAGCTCCTGCATGAAGGACATTGGGGCATTGTTCGTATGAAGCAGCTATCCAGGCAACATGTTTGGTGGCCTACCATTGACCAAGACATCAAAAATCTTGTCAATTCTTGCACCATTTGCAAATGCAACAATCCAGCACCGCCGAGAGAATATCACAGTTGGCCGGAAGCATCAACAGCTTGGGAACGTATTCACATTGACTTCGCGGGACCAATATTCGACGCCATGTGGCTAATTTGCGTAGACGCTTTCTCACAATTTCCATTTGCTGTTCAAATGCCGTCTACTACAACCGTCCACACGATTGCAGCACTATCCTCAATCTTCGCAATTGAGGGATATCCAAAAACAATAGTGAGTGACAATGGACCACAATTTACTGCTGACGCCTTCGCAGTATTTTGCAAACAAAATGGAATACAGCACATTACTACAGCACCGTTTCATCCCGCATCCAACGGATTGGCAGAGCGTTTTGTACAGACTTTCAAATTTTCTGTAAAGAAAAATTTATCTGATGGTTTGACAGTTCGAGAAGCAGTGACCAAATACCTCGCATCCTACAGGTTTACACCAAATGCCCAAGGAAAAACCCCTGCGGAATTAATACACGGTCGACCAGTTCGAACATTATTGAGCCAAATATTTGAGAAGCCTGTGCAACACAAACATGAAGACACCAAATACAGAGTTAATCAGCCGGTCTTCACTCGAAACTTTTCAAGGGAGAAAAGTGGATTGAAGGAATAATTGATCGTACACTCGGGAAAATGATGTACATAGTTCGCATCAAAAGTGGCTATGTTAAACGCCATTATAATCAGCTCAAATCAAGATCCTCAAATGATAACGACGATGACAAATCAACCAACTTCTGGTTTGTACCTGACATCCCTACTAAAAGTCCAGAGTCTCAATACCAAGATGAACCGCTAAACTCATCATCCGCTCAGAAACAAGCCCCTGATACACCAGCAACCGTAACCCAACAGAGCAAGGAAGTTCAACCAGCACGACGTCCATCGGGAATACCAGTCCGCCAAAGCACACGAGTTCGCCAAGGAGTTAACCGATTCCAGCCAAAAGATTTTAGAAAATCAAAAACTAACAATCGCTCTTAATTTAGGGAGGAGATGTGTTATATATACTGAAATTAAAAACTTTAAAATCTCTCCTCACTAACAATAATACTATCGTACATTATTATACTAATAATTATCTGGCAACTCTGTAATCACCAATTACTTATACATAGATATTCAATAAAGTCAGTTCATATGCACACATCACGCAACGCATACACAACACAGTGGTACTTGTATTATGAAGGACCCCGAAAAGTTGTTGGTTCAACTTTCTCGCCACATCATATTACACTTACAACATTGATGGACTATCACTTGTAGATGCATAGTTAAACAACATAACGTAAATTAACAATAATAAACAAACAAAAAATAAGCTGCCGTTCGCCTTCCTCCTGGGTGACGCAGATACTCGGCATCGATGCCACCACAAGTGCGGAGCAAATAGCCAACGGAGATCGCAAGGCTGCCGGACGCAGGTGTTTTGCAGTAGAAACACCACCTGCTGGGAAGCAATTCTCCTGTGCTCAATGAGCGTCTGCAGCTAGCAACAGCTCATATGTTTGCGTTGCCCAGACAGCTGATGTGTCCAGCACAGCTGCGACTTGGAGCTTTTGGGGGTTGGCCGTTAATCAAGCAGTTGTGTGTGTTGAAGTTTAATTTTAAATTAATTTAAAATTCTACCACTGGGTTATTATACATTATGGCTGGGTCATTTTATTCAGCTTAATACCGGGTTTAATATAAATTATAACTGGGTTTTATATCAATTATATTATAATTTATGACGGAGTTATATAAATTAATACTGGGTGCCGAATCTAAAAATAAATAGACAAAACTAAACTTAGAACACAAAAAAAACTAAATATACATATAACAAATATTTACCCTAATCTGGAAAACGGCACTTGGTTTATTTACGCCAGTTGGCAAATTCCTCTAGTGGACAAACAGCTAAAAGTGGACGGCAAGGTGCACTTTTGTAAAAAAAAGAAGATGACCAGATTAACGACTCAGTATAACAATTATACAATGAAGTATCTTTGTATACTCACAAGTACGTTTTAAGCATCTTACTACACCAACCACTTCACTGATGTACTTTTTTTCTATTAAAGCACATGCACTTTTCCACTATTTTTTTTTTCTTTATCAGGTTCTGCACATAACCTGCTAACCATTTCTTCCAACCAAAACCAACAACAAAAACCTTTTTTTTGGAAATTTGACAATTAATCCTACTCAAAAAGGTAATCGCTTGTCTATTGTGGTCTGGACTTAACACGATCAGCTGATCTAGCAATTCATGCTTGCACGTATCGTGGTCCACCAATAGATGGCGCTATTTTTGGAGCTTTCAGTCTCATTTGTAAATAAAGCTCCGCTTCTCCGAACAAAACATGACAAGACATTGAGTACCATTTTCTCAGACTACAAATTATTTTATACAACTAAACAAATTAAATAATACAAATTAACTAGGACAATAAACATATAAATAAATAATATAATAAATAATAGGTGTAATTATGTATGAGTGCAGAAAAAGAAAAATAATGTTGCATACTTTTAGGCTTAGTCAATTTCAACTACGACAAGCGGCCTATTACACATCCCCCTGGCAAAATCACACTTAGTCGTTAAAACGACAAAGTGGGATACCCGCTTGGAGGTAGCTTAATAGCAATGGTGCGAAGATAAGCGATTATTGCTTAAGGTCCTTCGCATGAAATTTGCCAGTTCTGTTTGTTGCTCCGATGTCAACTCGAGTTGCTGCGAATTGTCAAAGGTAGTTGAGGCAATGCTGTCAGTGTCAGCCGGGTGCATCAAACATATTGGCAATAGCTTGAAATCTCTCCAAAACTCAATACCCAAATATACGTCTTGCGACAAAGTCGGTACGATATAAAATTGTTGTGCTTGTATCTTGCCCTTAAATTGGACAGGAACACTCAATTCGCAACAAATTCGCTGCCTATTTCCATCAGCAGTTTTCACCGATGACGATAGTTGCGTATATTCGGTGTTGTTTGCTAGTATTTCCTCAGCTAACTTCCCACCAATGCAGTTAATAGTAGCGCCAGTGTCCATTAACCCAGTTATCGTTTTGCCTAGCATCTCGATTTGGGCATAAGGACGAGGATCACCAATGATATCCACTATTGGCGCTAATACAGCTCTCTTTTCCTCCTTATTGCTTATTATGCAATTCCCCTTCCGCTGTTTATTGCGAATACCTGAATTGCAAACATTCTCTACATCCAAACTAATAGATCTGGCCGGGTTTATTTGAATTTCCGAAACTATGTTGGATAAACTGTTATCCTCATTTACTCGGGGTTGGTACCCTTTGAGACTTGTTTGCGTGCACTTGTTAACGGTGCACGCACCTACAGGTTTGGTTGAAATTGCACAATTCGTGCAACTGGGTCGATAAGTGTCACGCTTACCACAACCGTAACAGAATACTTTACGTACGGCTACGCAATCTTGGTATCGATGACCACTCTTCCCACAGTTCCAACATGAAAGTGTTAGAGCATCCACCTCCAGATTCTCTGGCTCTTCAACATCATCCTCTTCATCCATTGTGGCTTGAACCGTGACTTCACTTACATGCCGTCTCGGTAAACCTCTTGGAACGGCTGATGGCATTGAAATGGTTTGCAAAAACCTCTCTCGCGTACGAGCAGTGTGACGCAACTGCTCAACGCTGAATATTGGCACATACAATAATTCGTGCTGAATATCAGCAAGCAAATTGGCTCGCAAGACCTCCAGTATGGACTGCTCACTCATTGGGCTGTTCAACCGATCTACTAATGCCACAATGGCTTCGTAGAACTGATCGAACGATTCGTTGGCTTTCTGTTTTCGTTGAGAAATAGCTGCTCGAATCTCCAAATCGGTTCTACCATCCGTGAACTGATTTTTCAATGCCTTGCATAAATCTGCCCAACGCACTTCCGTCACACTTTTGTGGTACCTCCAGAAAAATTCACTTCCTCTACCCTCAAACAAGTTACTCGCATATTTGGCTAGCAACTCAAAATCTCCGTCAAGGGTTTGCCGAGTCAATGCTTCTACGCGATAAAGAAAATCTTCTATCGACATAGACGAATGACCAGAGTATCTCAGCTTCCAATTAGCAATAATCTGGCTAATTCTGTCGGGTCGCAAACTGTTACTAAGTTGTGAACCCTGTGGCGAAGAGTTGACACCAACTTGCGGCGCTCTCTGATTTACCAACGGATTCGTTTCTAGCCGATTTGGTAATCCAAACAACTCTTCAAAGCTTTGGTGCTGTGGACTTGGTTGAGAAGGTCTAGGAATAGATTGGATTGGTTCAGAATTGACAGCTAGCTGTTGCTGAACTAATCTCTGAAACCCATTTTCCATCACCTGCGATAGTATCTGCGTCTGCTGCACTAATGCTGCTGATATCGCAGCCGCAATTGTTTGTTGTATTTCTTGGCCGACAGCACTTGCTGCTGGCTGAGCTATTGGACTCTGAACTACAACCGGTTGCGGAGCTTGTGGAATTGGAGTCGGCTGCCTTGGCTGCGAACTGGACCTACTACCATTACCAGTAGAATTTCCTACATTGGCATTTGCCGATGCGACCGCCGCCGCGGCTTTCGCTTGCCCCCTAGTTATCATAGCTGCACTTGAACTGGCCGCTTCCAATTCTTCAGCAAGATTCATGGAAGATCTTATTAACACAGTTCGGCAAACTGGACATAAATTCCTATTGTCAGTGCGAGTCTCAAAGCAGGCGTGGTGAAAATAATGATTACAACTCGTAGCTAGTAACTGAGCTGGATGTTCGACCTCCTGTGTACAAACACAACAAATGGTTTCCCCTTGAATTATGTGACCTGGCATGATATTTAAAACCTAAGCGTCAGAACTTTCTGCTACTTAAAGAGAAATTCTGCTACGCCAAACAAATGTATAAATAAATAATAATAATGGGAAAATACATAATATATAAATAAATAAAGATTTAAATAAATAAGAAAAAAAATGAAATAAATAAATAGATAAATACCAACAATAACACACAAAAATAACTGAACAAATAAATAGATAAATAAATAATAATACAAATGCAAATTCAACAAACACGATTCATAAGATATTTGGAAACCATGCAAAACTCCACAGAGTGTAAGTTAGACTCCAGATACTCTAATTAACCCACCTGAATGGATAGGACTAGCTGCTAGATAAGCATACCTTCAATTAGTATGACGAGAAAGCAGCTCTGAGCCACGATCCGTTTCAAACACTAATTGAAATGTGAATGCCTTAACAGCCACTAACGGGAAAGAAAAGAAATTGGGGAAAATATAAGCATTCATAAAGCTCCTTTATGTTAATAATACCGACTTTAAGAGCAATTATTTCAAAACTAAGTATAGCATAATAGCGCATGCAAACCATACTCAGTCGATAATATATCGCCTAATTAGTATTACTACACTTTAAACTTCTATGATTGCTAAAGACGGACAATGAACAATACTAAACACACTAAGCTGACTTGCGCCACCACGGGACTATGCAACCCCAGTCAATGAGTTTAGCTGTCAATTGCTGAATTAATTTTGTAGTACTACTTTATTTCCACCGTTTTCATTAGGTGTTTTGCTTACCGCAAGAGGCAGATCTGGTCCACGAACTTTTCAAAGTAAGCTCTACACCTTAAGAAATACGATAGCATATAAACGACAGTAGACAGTTTGACCGTTTGAGTATAAAGCCATTTTGAAGCTATTATTTTCGAAAACGTCAACCACTACCGTCTTGGTTAAGTTCTTTGGTCCTGAACTGATGAGGTATTACTTTCTCACTAATAACACAGACACAAAGAGACTAACCTAGTACACAAATATGATTAAAGACAAACAAAAAGGACTTGAATCACTAGATGGTATTGATTCTAGAGCATAATTTTTTTATATAGGCCATGTTTAGATTCTACATAAAACAGGCCACACGATTGGGCGCCAAAAATATTTTATTAAATTATAATTATATCTGTAACGAATCACTAAGGAGGTATTCGTCTGGTGCTGGTGGAAGGTTTACTAGTGTGGCGTACGCGCTGGCTTCTCCGGGCTTTGCTCAGATAGCATGGGGTTTAAGGAAAGGGCCAACTAATAGGACGCACCACTTATAACAATAATACATTTAAAATTCGCGTACATAAGGGAAGACAGAGAAGAAGGAGTGTAATGGGAAGGTTACAATAAACAATAGTGAAAGAGACGAGAAAGGGAAGGAGAGGAAGGTAGGTTAACAAAGAAGACGGAGCCACTCTCTCATGCAACACAGCTGTTATTGTGTGCAGACGCCCACCCTACCATGATCCTGCATTCATTGCCAAAAACTAATAGTTGACAGGATCCCTAAAAGAAGTGGTTCGGCTAACCTACTCCTGCTTGGTTATGCATGGTTCCAAATAAAAGTAAACAATTAAGCGGACATACTTAATTTATTAACAGATAACAAAAATACTTTGAATATTAACAACATTATGAAATGACAAGAAAAAAAATGACAAGAAAAATAAATAAATAAATAGATTAACGGGCAAACATAGTAAGTGTGTATGAGGCAGAATTAATTAAATAAGGCCAAAAAGAAAAAAAGTAAATAAATAGATACTAAAAATAATTAACCTATAAATATAAAATATGTTCTAGCATAAATATAATATAAATAATTATTTTAGCATTTAAATGTTGTATAAATTAAGAGAAGGAAAAAAACTTAGCTAAAATGAACTAGTTTTGGGTTCATTTAGAAATGCAATGTTAGACCATCACACCGAATATAGGCAAACACTAGATGCAAGTAAAAATGAGGATCAGCTGATGGCTGTCACTCAATGAAATGTTTTGCTATTGCCAGTCTCGCAAGGTCATTGACCGCTGGGACTGCAGACAGCTGTAGCAGCGCTATGGTCAGATGGACCACCAGCAAAAGGGAAGCTTTAGCTCTAGCTCATAGATTATTAATTAGTTAGAGTGAAACAGACTTACATACATTAGAGACTCCCACGCAGAAAGATCTTTCCTTGTGTTGGTGCCTGTCTGTGGTGTATCTATGGGGAATAATAATAATTGCGAGCTTTTGCGCCTGCATGAAAGCTGCTTGCTATGACCGGTAGCGTCGATCAAAACAAACATACATACATACAAATGTATGCAAGTATGGTTTTACATGCTTTTCAGGCAATACAAAAACATTAATTTTATAACTAAATTCAATTTTACAAAGATATTTTGCCTATAGGTGTTGCCTTACATGCCTTCTTAAATGATTGCCATTTCTATTTTATACAATAGTACAGTGGTACTTGTATTATGAAGGACCCCGAAAAGTTGTTGGTTCAACTTTCTCGCCACATCATATTACACTTACAACATTGATGGACTATCACTTATAGATGCATAGTTAAACAACATAACGTAAATTAACAATAATAAACAAACAAAAAAAAATAAGCTGCCGTTCGCCTTCCTCCTGGGTGACGCAGATACTCGGCATCGATGCCACCACAAGTGCGGAGCAAATAGCCAACGGAGATCGCAAGGCTGCCGGACGCAGGTGTTTTGCAGTAGAAACACCACCTGCTGGGAAGCAATTCTCCTGTGCTCAATGAGCGTCTGCAGCTAGCAACAGCTCATATGTTTGCGTTGCCCAGACAGCTGATGTGTCCAGCACAGCTGCGACTTGGAGCTTTTGGGGTTGGCCGTTAATCAAGCAGTTGTGTGTGTTGAAGTTTAATTTTAAATTAATTTAAAATTCTACCACTGGGTTATTATACATTATGGCTGGGTCATTTTATTCAGCTTAATACCGGGTTTAATATAAATTATAACTGGGTTTTATATCAATTATATTATAATTTATGACGGAGTTATATAAATTAATACTGGGTGCCGAATCTAAAATAAATAGACAAAACTAAACTTAGAACACAAAAAAAACTAAATATACATATAACAAATATTTACCCTAATCTGGAAAACGGCACTTGGTTTATTTACGCCAGTTGGCAAATTCCTCTAGTGGACAAACAGCTAAAAGTGGACGGCAAGGTGCACTTTTGTAAAAAAAAGAAGATGACCAGATTAACGACTCAGTATAACAATTATACAATGAAGTATCTTTGTATACTCACAAGTACGTTTTAAGCATCTTACTACACCAACCACTTCACTGATGTACTTTTTTTCTATTAAAGCACATGCACTTTTCCACTATTTTTTTTTTCTTTATCAGGTTCTGCACATAACCTGCTAACCATTTCTTCCAACCAAAACCAACAACAAAACCCTTTTTTTTTTTTGGAAATTTGACAATTAATCCTACTCAAAAAGGTAATCGCTTGTCTATTGTGGTCTGGACTTAACACGATCAGCTGATCTAGCAATTCATGCTTGCACGTATCGTGGTCCACCAATAGATGGCGCTATTTTTGGAGCTTTCAGTCTCATTTGTAAATAAAGCTCCGCTTCTCCGAACAAAACATGACAAGACATTGAGTACCATTTTCTCAGACTACAAATTATTTTATACAACTAAACAAATTAAATAATACAAATTAACTAGGACAATAAACATATAAATAAATAATATAATAAATAATAGGTATAATTATGTATGAGTGCAGAAAAAGAAAAATAATGTTGCATACTTTTAGGCTTAGTCAATTTCAACTACGACAAGCGGCCTATTACATTACTTTTTCAAATTATCACAACTTGTAACTTTGTATGGTATTTATTTCACTTGGAAAAAGTACATGTGCATGTAAATAATAACACTTTACTTTTTCAAATTATCACAACTTGTAACTTTGTATGGTATTTATTTCACTTGGAAAAAGTACATGTGCATGTGCGTAGAAATTTGAACATATGAAAAGAAGGCGGAGAAGGAAAAAAGCACTAAAAAGGGCAGGGTGACCATCTTCAGAGGAAACCAAGAACAGTGTGTCTGTGCGTATGACACGGTCACACGCACAGTATACTAGCTTTGTCGCTATCGATAACTTTCGATCGCGACCACACTGTCAGCTGGCCTGAGTGGTCACACCTGCAGTCATCTGGCATCAACAGTTATTAATGAAATACCTTTGCATGGGCAAAAACACCTACTTACTAGGGGTCTTAGTGGCTTTGGCTGACAATCTGGTATATTGTGCCGTATATGATATATTTTGAATGCGGTACTATATCGGTATACCACATATACCATTTGGTATATTTTTAGTATTTTTGCAGTATGTTTGGTATATTTTGACTATAATATCGCAAAATATATTGCTTTTTTTCAAAATGGGTAGCGGGTATCTCACAGTCGAGCACACTGCAGCTTTCTCACTTGTAATTATTTTAAAACAAAAATTTAACTTATATGCAGTCGTTAGTGTGGCTCAGTGTTGCGTTGGAAGAAAGAGATAACGATAAGATCAAGACTAGTTGAGAATCGAGTTCAGTTGGATTGTGAAATTGGAACGCACACGCTGAGACTCGCTTCGCTCGTAAAACGATTTAAGTCCTCAAGGCAATAAGAGTCTTCCGACTACAAAATAACTAAATACTAGATAAATATTGTAAGTTGTAAGTTGATGAATTGATTTACTAAAGCCAATTACGTTGTGGAGATTATTGTAATTCCCACCAGAGAACGGCACGGGTATACACACTCAACCTGTGCCCCAGTTACTCATTTGCCTTTTCGATACATTTGTATTCATGAGTTTGAGTATCAAAAAATACACATACTCATGAGTACCGGTGTATAAAAGGCTTGTACCGGTGCCCATGATACAATTATATAATTGTATCATGCCGGTGCCTAAAATGGCTTATACTCATGAGTATGAGTATCGAGAAAGGCCCGACACTTATTGTGCAAGTGCCGAGGCATACTCGGCAATTTGCGATCTGTGATTCTATGCACTCGGGTAAAGCCGGTGCCGGTGGTTATGGGTGAGTGTATCGGGTACACTTGGTAAAAAATGTATGTATGTACATACATATGTATATTTGTATGTATGTTTGTTGAGATGCAAGAACTGCCGGCGGCTTTTTGTATTGTTCTTGTTATTGCTGGTGCGCTCTTGCACTCATTTTATTTCTAGAACATTTAAATTCGAAAACTATTTTGTTGGCTTTGTCTAGTGTATTTGTTTGATGACTTATATAAATAATAAAAATTAAATTTTAAAGAATTTGTATATGTTGGAAAGGAACAAAAATAAGTAAAAATACACCTAATCAGTTTTATTAAGTGTAATTTACCTGCCTTGAGTTTTTGGGTTTTTAACATTCATCAATAACCGGAAAATCCGAAATTTAATTACCTGTTTATAACACTAGTAAATGCTTATATAATTACTGTTGTAAAAAGGCTTTCCAGATTCAATTCTATTAAATAACAAGCAAGAAAACTACAGTCGAGTGTACTCGACTGTGAGATACCCGCTACCCATTTTGAATAAAAGAAATATATTTTGCGGTATTTTTCTTAAAATATACCGATTATACTGCAAAAATATTAAAAATATAACAAATGGTATATTTGGTATATTGATATAGTACCGCATTCAAAATATACCATAGACGGCACAATATACCAGATTGTTAGCCAAAGCAACTAAAACCCTAGTAAGTTGGCGTTTTTGCCCATGCAAAAGCATTTCTTTAATAACTTCCACAATTTTTATCTGATCGCAGCCAAATCTTCAGGAATCACAATTACTATAGTTATTATTGCATATGCCATTCGCAGCTCTAGCTCTAAAGTAACTCTTGTTATTCGATTTTTTGATTTGCGGGGGCGGAAGTGGGCGTGGCAAACATTTGAAACAAACTTGATCAGCGTGCAAACATAACAAATGCTCTATCTCTTATAGTCTCTGAGATCCAGTGTTTCATACGGACAGACACACAGACGGACATGGCTAGATTGTCTCTGCTATTGATGCTGATCAAGAATATACGTATATACTTTGTACGGTGGGAGATGCCTCCTTCTTTCTGTTACATACATTTCCTGCCGGCACAA
Source organism: Drosophila sulfurigaster albostrigata (assembly GCF_023558435.1). Classification (NCBI taxonomy): domain Eukaryota; kingdom Metazoa; phylum Arthropoda; class Insecta; order Diptera; family Drosophilidae; genus Drosophila; species Drosophila sulfurigaster. The sequence goes on from NC_084881.1 coordinate 228,383, forward strand.
AGTTATAATACCCTTCTACCCCATGGGTAGCGGGTATAAAAAACAAATTTGTCCACCTTAACACTCTCTCCAGATTTGGACTTAATGTAAACACGAACATCATCAGATGTCGTTTTAGGAGCAATACTTGAAACAAAAATCTGTTTGAGCGGTGGCACCTCAACTAACGTATTATATATAACTAGAACTGCAGAAGCATAACACTAACCTATTATGTATAGCTGAATGCGATTCTTCAGTAGTTGAATGAAGAGTTGATAAGGTTTTAATACGGTTAACAAAGAGCAGGGCTACTGGCGAGAAAGACTCAGGATTCCCGAAGCCCTTAACCTCTTAACCAATGTGTCAAAGACGGCAGACGGCGTTGGTGTGGCTGTCTGCTGCCCCAGTCCGGTTCCCAAGCATTCTTACAAACTCCCTGACCATTGCAGCACCTTCCATGCTGAAGTCTTTGCCATTGGCAAAACTGAATGGCTCGCAGTAAACGCTCTAATCTTAACTCAATTAACATCTTTGTTGACAGCCAACCCGCAATAGGAACAATACACTCTGATCTGATCAAGACCAAGGTTGTAGTCACTGAATACATCTGGATCCCAAAACACAAGGGTATCGAAGGCTATGAAATTGCAGATACCATTGCCAAAGAGAAGGTAGGACTCGATATCAGCAACATGTATAATGTTCTGAAGTTCACTCTAAGCTGCGTTGAAACTAGAGATAGCGCTTTATCAACTAATGCAAAATCGTAAGTCTGATATGTGCTTCAATACACATCATCTTAACCAAGTACGTTTTGCAGCTTTCCAGGAAAGACTGCAGGCTACAACTTGGCATTTTAATTGGTAATTTTTTTTCGGATGCTCATACGGTAATGCAGAGAATCATGAATACTGATCAGTGTAGGAGTTGTTACGAATCGAGAGTTAAGGAAACTCTTAAACACATCCTCTGAGTATATATGTCCAACGTTATCCTGACTCCGGCTGAAATTCCTTCAATCGGTGTGTCTAAACAATATTCGTGACGTTTCACGGCTACCCTTTAGGATGTTGCTTTTGCTATAAATGCTACCTTAGTGTGGGACTTCTGACACAAGACAACTTATACCGGTACATCTGCGGACCTCTACTGTCCTATGCTTCGCGCCTGCTAGCCGTTTCTACCTCCCTACCTACCTAATTACAGACCCCTTTATTACTGGATAAGAAAAACTACCATTATTCAAAATTGTTAAATTATTCCATTTAGATGATTTTTATGTAAAAAATTTGAAATTTTATTTTTTCAGTTTATTTTCATTAATATTATTTTTTATTTATTTATTTTATTTTATTTTTACTTATTTATTTTATTTTATTTTATTTTTATTTATTTAATTTTTTTTATAATATATGATTTTTCAAACTAATTATTATGGAATAATATAGAAAATCAATTTACCCTTATCTTCATATGAGTATAATTGTCGTTAACCAAATTTAACTTAAACGTAAATTATTTTTCTCAATTTGTAAAAATTTTATAACGATATCACAACGAAAAATAATCCATACAATCCAAACCATTGGCATATTTCAAAGACAATTTACTTCCGTTTATAAAAAAAAACAAATTGATTTAATCATTTTTATTTAATTGTACCTATTTTATTACATTTTTTTGTTTAGAAGTAAGAATTTTGGTGATAAATAAATTTGTAACATGATGTTTGGTTTTTTTTTTTGTTGTCAAAAAGAAAAAGGATTTGGTTCCATTTTTTTTTTTTTGAATACGGAAGTATGTTGGATGAATATATGTTAAAATATTCCATTATGCAAACTACAAGAATATTGGTTTCGAATAATTGACTTCGGCCCAACTTTTCCAGAAATTCAATCTTTTTGTCATACGATTTATTCGTCAAAAGCATGCATAACGAAAAGTGCGCTAATTATTAACATTTGTATATAGTAGTTTATGCGGTTCGATTGTTACACTTACATTTTATACATTGTTTATAAATTTAACTAGTTAGATAATAATGGCGTCATTACGCTCATACTTATGTACTTTTGTGGAAATTTCTTAAAATGTAAATGTACATACATATATAAATTATTCCTATATGTATTAATTCAACATAATTACAGTTTATATATTATTTGGATTTTGTTGTAGTTCTGAAGTGCATTTTTTCACAAATTAATTCAACTATCTTCGGTCCTGCATGACAACCTGCTTGAAAGCTCCCGATCGCACACTTGATTTTACTTCATGACCACCCAGTGAGGCAGTACCATCTCGAGCAATATACAGCTGCAGACCAGACGCTACAACGAAGAATTATTAATTGATGTATTTGAATATACTTAACTGCATCGATAAATACTTTCTGCAGACTCAGGTAGCTGGTCAAGCTTGGTGTCTTTCAAAATTTCATCTATTAATGAGTTAGGATTGACGCGTGTCTCTTCTACTCGATCCGAAACTCGAGGCTTATCATCCAGAGTGCCTTTCTTACGTTTCTCACCACTGTTTTTCGTGCGGTCGAGAGATCCAGTTTCACTTATTACTAACGAACCAGAGCTAGGATTCCTGTCGGATCGAAATTAAAATATTGTATGAATGTTAAAATGTTATTACGATTGTCATATTTTACTCAAGAACTATGTGTGTACGATTTGCTTAGACTTGTAACAAAAAATTATCTTTATAGTATAAGCATTAAGAGGTGCAATTAAAAACATGGACAAGCCTTAAAAAACGACTATTAATATTATCATGCCTTGATATGATACTTAATGTGTATGTGTATGTTATAAATTAAAAATCATAAATTAAAAACATTATAATTATTTAGGTCACTGTTTTGGAGGCATCATTTTTTTAATGTTCTTTGCTTATTCCTGCTCATTACATTGGAAAAATGATAAAATAGAACAATTGGTGATCATTGCATGAATGAAATATTTGAATGATTACAAATATTTGTTCATAAGACTTTAAAATATTTCACTCCTTTTAAAAATAATCGAAAATTCTAAATTGTGCAAAGTTTAGGTGTTCACTGTAACAACATGGTTAATATCTTAGAAAACTATTTTAAAATTTACATTGAAAGGGTTTCATAATTTTTTTAGTTAAGCAAATTGATTTGAAAACTAATTAAGTCTACACACTCTTGTTCGAGCTTTGGCAATTGTCTTGCAGTAAACAGTTTTGGTTCATTCAAAAATATATTTTATATATGCCCTTAAATGTTAATGTTTGCAAAATGCATTTGTTATCAATTGCTTAATTGTACTATATATGGATATGCCGCTCAACTCACTGATATTTTACTATCATAAAAGATAAATGGAAAATTATTTATATCGGGAAACAGATCGCACACAAAATCATATTTAAAAATTATACTTCATAGATAAATATTATTAAACAGTAAATCATAAATATTTTAAATGATGCTTCAAATTGGTGATTTTTTTTGTCAAGTTTACTTTATATGCAGTCAACTTTAAGCAAATAAATGATAACACATGTTCTATATACATATATACATAATATGCATACATATGTCAACATCAAAATATTAAATAGTGATATAGTACAAATAGAAGTACAATTTTTGCTACAAAACGAAAATATTCAAACAAAAAATGCTGTCAAAAAAACCCACATAATTGTAACACTGGGCCTGCGTATTATTTGTGTAGTGGCTAATGGTGAAAGCGTTGCACCACAGAAAGAACTTGTTGTGGCAGAAGTTAAAGCCGACGCCTCTGCAGCAGCAGCTGAAGTTGAGAGCAATAACGAGGCAGCTGAAGGATTCGATCGCATACTGGAAGCATCAGTTGGGCTAGTCGCCAATGAACTTAGAATATCTCCTGATATAACACTTCCTAGCCTGTGAATACTACCATGACCAGTGGGTGAATCAATGAGGGCTTGTTGCTGAGGCGGTGAAACATCGTATATATCGTTGCAGTTGCTCGTATTACATTGGAATGTGACTGGAGCCCCACTGCTGCTGCTGTTGCTACCGTTTGACGAGGAGGCAGAGTGATTTGAATGTGTACTTGTTAATGTTCCATAAGGTGAAGAACTAGAGACCAAAACATGCGTTGCAGCTATACCAGATGCTGTTGTTGATTGCTGCCGATTACTGTTGCAAACGGTGTTAATATTGCAAGTACCACTGCTGCTGCCGCTGCAATCGAAGAAACGACGCGGAACTCCGCTGAAGCTTCTGTTATGTTGTTTGTTTTTATTTATTTTGTATTAATTTATACACATATTTATTGTTTAAAGAGGATTTTTAATTTCATCGTTGGAAGAAAAAGTCGAAGAATAATTTGCAAAATATACATAATAAATATTGAATCAAATATATTTCAAGTAAATTATTTTGTTCCCTATGTACAAGAGTATATGTATATAACTCTCTTTCTACTTAATTATATTCAAATAATATTATTCAGCAGGAAATAATATATTTTTTGTTTTGATTGAATTGTTATAAAGAAGTTTTATTTTTTAATCCAGTCCTACATTTCTATTAGAACTTATTTGCATGTAGAAATTGATTTAATTTAAAATTGACTGATTAGGTTTAACCTCTGAGCAGAAATAAGAATGTTATATAATCACTACCTATAGGTAGTATAGAATTACCTTCTATATTCTATATCTTTTCGTGTGCCAACAGAAAATGTATAAAACATACAGAAGAGAACTCTCCGACCCTTATAAACACTTTGAATTCAGAGACTATAATTACTTTAATAATACTTATTATTGCTCGCAGATAAAATCAAATCAAATCGAACCGGCTGCTGTCGGGAGTTAATTGGTTTACCTGACAATCTGGTATATTTTAAATGTTGTAGTATATATAAAAAATAACACAATCACTAATAGTTACCGAGATCTAAATGCACATATGGACAGGCTTGGCAGTTGATAAACTTCATTTAACTTATTAACAACAAACTTTATTGATATAATTGTAAAAATTATTATTTAGTTCAATGACAAAATAGTAATATAAGAACTTCCACATAACAAATATGATTATAACGACTATCCGGCTTATTAAGAATATATGTGTATACTCTATGAGCTATTTACCCATTTGGTGTAGGGACTAACTTAGTAACATAGGTGGTCTAATGTAACGTCCTTAAGATGAAAAAAGTAAAATTTAATGAATAAGTAAATTAAAACATGGCCAATTACATAAAATGTATTTAATGTGCTAAATTTAAATGATCCACTAGGTACTACTGACGGTCAAGTTTTTTTTCACCCCACCAAGTGTAATATCGGATAATATATTATGTCCTAAAGGCTAGAGGTACCACCACTTATACTTATCAAGAAAAGAATGTAGAATTTTGTATATGAAATGGCAACTTGACAACAACATACAAGTATATCGACTATCTTAAACGTAATGAATACTCAATGACATTTTTTACAAAACAACTGTAGCCGATTTGTCAAATGTAAGTATATATATTATATTTTATCAATAAAGATAATAAAGCTGCTTTAGTATATTTAAAAAAGTTGGAAAATCTATAATAAATTGGCTTAATATTCTTCAAATTAAGATATAGAAATTAAAATATTTCTGTTAACGACGAAGTCGATGTCTACACTAAATAAATTTTGAAGGGTAACATTTTTTTTGACGTGGCATCAGAATTTCGATATATAACAAAGACAGATAATAATAACCCTGGAATTATTTTTATTTTTCTACATGATATGATTATTTTTCAGGGAACTAACATAAATTTAACAAGAAAGTTAGCCAAGTGGGCTCAACTGTGAGATACCCGCTACCTCAATAAAAGCAAAACAATGCGAATCAGGTATTATTGTTAAAAATAATCTCAAAAAATTATAAAATTAATATAATATATTAATATAATATATATATATAATATAATAATATAATTAATCGTTTTCAAAACGAAAACGAAAACCGGAGCATGCCTGATAATTAATAATTAATATACCAAAATAAATATAAAATATATCATATACCATATTTTGTGTATACTACGTTGGGTCACCCGACTGCAAAAAATGTGGCAGCAGTTATTTAAAAAATAATTGTATATGGCAAGAAACGGCTTCTTGTGACGGGTTTTAGTTGCTTTGGTTGACAATCTGGTATATTTTCACTATTTACTTATGTGCATTGTAAGTGTAAAAAGCCTTCGGTATATTTTAATATATTTCGGTACTTTAATAAAAAAAAATAATTTCACACTGTTTTGCTGTTATTAGCTCACTTAATTGATTAACATGGAGTTCAGCGCAAAAAAGCGATTTAGTTAAATGGAAAATTTTCGCTAGCTAGAAGTATTTATAAGTCCGTAATCGTATTCACTATTTTCATAAAAATTAAAATTATTAATAAAACATTTAATTATCTAAATAGTATAAATAACAACAAAATTAATTGCGATAGCAAAATGAGAGACGTGGTTACAGATACTTAAATGATAACGAATTAAGAACTTTAAGCGCTTTAAATGACTGTCTGTAGGCACGAAATAATAAGCATTTAACGATTAAAAAATTAATTTGTTATTGAGCGCGACGCACCTCATAAGATCGTTTACAGCACTCGTAGAACGTGGTTTGACCATGTAAGACTCCTGCGTGACCAACAGTGTGGACGACGGATCACTCTGGAGCCTGCTGCGGTAAGCAAGTTCGTATGGTGTATGTGACATTAGTGTCTCGGAATCCGTGAAGTCAGTTGGCGAATCGATCACATTATACGTGAGCATACGATTTACGTAGCTACTAGCCAAGGCTGACCTATCAGCAGAATGTATTCGACGATTTAAGCTAGGCCTGCATTCTGCAGTAGGTGTTAGAAACTGATCAGATTCAGCACTTTCACTAAGAGCATCAGGAATGGTTCCCATAGAACGTATCTTGTGTATAGAATGGGATGACATTTGCGCATTCTCACTGATACTCCCTTGACCAATAAACTTAGCATTGCCTATCTTAGCTTGTTTTAGATGTGTCTGCGAATTCTTGACGTATAATTTGCTCGATGATCCATCTGATGTTATGCAATTGTTACGCAGATTGCTATTATAATACATATGAAGATATGTGGGAGAACTCGATGGTTGCAAATATAATTTTTCCTTTATGCTTTGAAACTCATCGCGTGATAACTTTTTGGAATAATTATCAAAGCAAAGATTGTTTAGCGACTTCATTTTAGGTAGTTGAGCATGTTCATATAGTTGCTTCAGTCGGCGCGGTGAATTGCGGTCCAGTTCCAATGAAGCCTTGTGAAACTCCATTTCCAGTATGGATAAATTTTCCATGGATTTAATTTTAGCCACACGTGGCGTGTGATAATTCTCTTCCAAACCGGAATCGTTATCGCCGAAATCTTCATTGGGACATTCATCTGATTCGCTCGTATCCCCATTGTCATAATACTGCGTTATGTTTAAAGGAGACACGCTGTGGGTAATACTTGGTTGCCGCAAAATTGGCAGGGGTAAATCGGCAATGGGCGTGCTGAAGTCCTCAACGCTCGAATGATTCTGACTGTCATTCATCGTTTCATTAAGCGTAAGATAAATATCATCGTTCTCATATTCAATATGTGTCGTTAGGCTAACATTTAATTTATGCGGCTGAGGTTTACTGGTTGATTGCAGAACTGAAGGAATTAATTCATGCTCATGCACAAGTGCCAATCCTAGCCCCTGACTATGTGCCATTTCTATCTCATTCTGGTGTCGTTTAGTTGGTATATTCAATTGCATAGCATTTAGAGTTCTGTAATTTAGTCTATTAAGCAGAAAAACGGATTTTCTAAAACCACTCAATTTTTATTACAACGTCCGTCAATTGATTATTTGAATTTTGGTTTAGTTTATATGAATAATTTATTACATGTTGGTATTTGGTTAGATGACCATTTATCCGAATTATTAGTTAGGTATCATAAAAACAAAATATTGGTAATAAAAGAAACAAAGAGGATTAAGCAAATTAGAACAAATATAAAATAAAATAAAATTTATAAAATTAAAAAATATAATATATAAGAATAATATCAAATAGCCTATATTACGGGTTAATTTATATTTTTGTCGATCACTTTTATAGATATGGTGCATATGCAAATATTTATATATTCACGTGGGCCGTCTTATATAGTACATAACCCATAAATTAATTATTTAAATGACATTAAAAGTTAATATATGTAATATGCTATTCCGATGAAATCAAAAAATAACTTTTAGGCAAAAGATTTTCAAAAATTAGAGAATTAAGAATGATTTGTATTTTTGTAAAGAATATTAGATAGGCCTTTAAACATATGTGGGTAGTTATGTTTTTTCAATAACTTCTAAGATTTTTGTTAGACAGAAACGGACAGACGAATACAGTCGAATGTCCTCGACTGTGAGATACCCGCTTCCCATTTTTGAAAAAGGCTAAATATTGCGGTATTATTTTCAACATATACCGAAAATACTAAAAATATGCCAAATGGTATGTTTGGTATATCGATATAGTACACCGTTCAAAATATACCATAGACGGCACAATGGACCAGATTGTCGGCCAAAGCAACTCAGACCCCTAGTAAGTAGGCATTTTTGCCCATACAAAAGTATTTCTTTAATTACTTCCACAATTTTTATCTGATCGCAACCAAATTTTCAGGAATCATAACTACTATAGTAATTATTGAATGTGCCAAAATTCGCAACTCTAGCTTTAAAATTTGATTTACGGGGGCGTGGTAAAAGTTTGAAACAAACTTGATCTGCGTGCAAATAACAAATGCTGTCGAAAAAATTATAGCTCTATCTCTTATAGTCTCTGAGATCCAGTGTTTCATACGGACAGACGAACAGACGGACATGGCTAGATCGTCTGTTGACGCTGATCAAGAATATATATACTTTATAGGGTCGGAGATGCATCGTTCTACCTGTTACATACATTTCGTGCCGGCACAAAGTTATAATACCCTTCTACCCTATGGGTAGCGGGTATAAAAATTTTGTTGGCGCATTTGATGTATATTACTTTAAGAGCATGAAGTATCAAATAAAGTTATTAGAATTAGGGCGAAGCGAGAGCGCAATAGAGCTTTCGTTCTGCTCTCTGAGCGAATTCGCCTCGCTTCGCCACTCTAGTTAAGTTAGGCTTAATGTAACCTAACATAGAAACATATGTAAATGCAGTTGAAATTGAGAACTCATCAGCGCGTCATCACTCTCTCCGTTTTCGCTTTCGTTGTCTTGCAACGACAATTAGGTCCATTCTTTGTTCGCGAATAAAGCGGAAAAATATAATATCATACAAACTCTTGTGAGTTTTCAAATTGCACATTATATATGTGTATATATATATATATATAAACTATATATATATGTATATATATATATACATATATATATAGTTTAGTATACATTTAGTATGTAGTATGTATATACATATGGGTAATTCCATGACGGAATTTGTCCCGTGCGAAACCCTTTATATTGAAAATAGCATAAACTGAAACAATTTTAAAAATAAGAAAAGTTTGTTTTTTTAGCTCTAGATAAAAACTTTAATTAGAGCTAAGAATAGTTTTGGAATTTTCTTTCTGTTTTGTTTTCTGTTGTGATAATTGCAAAAATTAACCAATTCGTGCGCACAACCAAAAAAAGAACGAATTTATATATTTTATCGTAAAACAAGTTCCTAAGTTCCTAAAATCAATCTTAGCTCTAAATATAGTGCTTATCTAAGCAGCTTTAAGAATAACATTCACATAAAAATTGTTTCAGTTTATGTTATTTTCAATGCAGTGCACTGTAAAAAGTCTCGCACGGGACAAATTTTGCCATGAAATTACCCATATATATGTTAGTTTTAGTTAATAAATGAGTTTTTGAATACGAGAGCCAGTTTTATGTATATATTAAATATCTATATATATATGATGAATTTATATATTTTGATAATATATATATACATGTATATATTGATATAAATAAAATACTATTATATTTATATACATTTATCAATATATAAAAATATATAAATTCATTTGTTGATTGGTCGTTTGCTGAAAAAGGTAAAACTACTGCGACGATAGTCCTAATTACTTGCATACGCTTTACGTGAGTTCTTGTCACAAGTGACTCCATTTCACGGTGCACGAAAACATCGATCAATTAAGGCGCTTCGACTTTCCGCAGATACACAATGGAAAAACAAACTGTTTGAGTAGAACACTTCCTACTCAGTGAGGAGATATGTCTGCCGATCTCTGGTCCTACGGCAACCGGCTAAATGACACAGCTCCACACCTAACTACTACCCAACAAAACACAACCCGTGAAAACCGGAATTGCCTCGTACGATCCACCACGCGGCAGACTATAGTTAGAGGGAATGTAAAAGAAGACAACCAAAAACGACAACATAAATAATGACATTTTGAATTCCCAATGCAAAACGAATGCGTACTTTATAATTTTATGCATGAGAATAATTAATATTTAAAAAGAAAGCATGGCAAATTCTACATAAAGTGTAGCGGCTGCCAATTTCAAAAACACATTTGAAAAGACAAATTAGACATAAATTTGAGCGAGTTGACTAGATGACCATAGTGCGGTTAGGTCCAAACTTTAAACTGTTTTCTGTAATCTATGCTCGATTAAAACAATTTGCATTTTACTGTAAATTTGGTTAATAATTTGGTTAATTTAATAATGACAAGATTTCTGTGTTAACCGTGGCCTAATCTGGTAAAGTATATAACCTAAAAAAAAAATGATGTTAATCATGGACATGGTTTACCACTCTGAAGGACATTAGTTTGGTAATGATTTTATTATACATATAATCTAGACTGCGAAGCCGTTGAGGGAAAATTAATTATATATGCATATTGAATAAGGAGGAAGGATTAAAAAAAGGTGTAGTAAAAACATTGTCTACGTGTCCAGTAAAGGTCAGCAGAGGTACACATATATTTCATAAACTTGTAAAAGTGCGGACAACATTGCTGGTCTCACTTTTGAAAAGAAACCGTAAAAGCTATACGCTTCTTGTGTGAATTGTCATGTTCTAACATGTTGAGCACCAAATACGAGTACCCCATGTGAGTTCTATTATACTACTCCAGCTGTTTTCAGTATTTTCTATCACATGTAAAAAAAAACGTGGCGCAATCAATAAATACAAAAGAAAAGTGTTTAATTTAATCAATGACTATTATAAAGGGAGAAAGCACTTGTAATGTTTGCACCCAGATCACTTTTGTTTAAAATTTCTGCCAGGACCACTCCCGCCCTTGCAAAGCGACAAACAAGAGTAATTTTGAAGATATAGTCGGTATATAGTCTATATATAGAATAACTATTGTATTTATGATTCCTAAAAAGTTGGTTGTGATCGGATAAAAATTGTAGAAGTTATTTAGTCAAAACTTTTGTGTCGCAAATTACACCTCTTGCAATGAGGTCTAAGCTACTTTGGCTGACAATCTAGTATATTTTGTAGTACTTGTGACACTCGGTATATTTTAGAATTTTGGTATATATTTTTTAAGAATACCACTTTTTGGTTTTATTCAAAATGGTTAGCGGGTATCTCACATTCGAGCACACTCGATGGTAGTTTTTTCTTGCTGCTACTTACAATCATAACTACAGACTTTATGATTCCTCTTTATATTATGATATAGTCAGATAACAATTGTAAAAGTTATTTTGAAAATAATTTTATACAGCAAAAGTTGGGACTGCTTTAAGTATGGTAAAATTTTTAATTTAATTTAACATTTAATATCTATTTGATATATTAATTTTGTTTAGCTTTTATTAAAAATGGGTAGCGGGTATCTCACACTCGAGCACACTTGACCAAAGCTTTCTTGCTTATAAATGAAACCTAATTTTTAAAATGAATATATGACTTTTTTATTCTTTCGTTACTATTAATAAAGGCATTACACTATAGGAAATTTGACCACTTTTTCTGACCAAAATTAATATCGAACGGAGCATAATTAAATTCGCTTTTTGGGATTAAGTTAAGACAACCATAGTTTATAGAAATTAAAAAAAATTATGGTCGTGGAACCTACCCTACTTAATATAAAAATAAAAAATATGTACAATTTATTTAAGGTAATTTTTTAACATAATCTAAAATGTTTTGATAGTCGTTCGCTTTTTCTTTAAATAGAAGTTGCTAGGGAGGTGTTTATAACAATAGTAAATTAAACTTATTCGTGCAGCAATAAGTAATAACAACGCATTTTAGTCTTTGATTAGATAAGCAAACCCATATTAAATTATATTATATTATATTAAATTACCTGAATTACAAAATATATTACATGGATATACTCTGGTGGACGCATTTGAAATCTTCACTCAATAGTGCAATAAGTGTCTTTCTTAAGAGAGTTAAAATTTGGAGCATTCAAACATATAATAAATACTCTCCTAATTCAACCTAATTCCAAACATTTAACGAATATTGTTTAGATTTTCACTATCCACAACTTCAAAATTGTATGAAAAACTTAATATTAGGTTGCCATTTTCATGAGCTCTGTTTATCAGCTGTTATTTTCTCAGTGGCGACATCTATTGAAAATTCTAGTATGCAACATTGAAGCTTGATTTATTCTGAACTTTTATAAAATGGGTTTAGGCCAGAAAAAGTAGTCAAATTTAATGCAACTGTGAATAATAACTCGCTGGACAGATACTGAACTGCACACCAACATATACTACATCTTAGCTATGTACATTGCACATACTATGTTTAACCTATGGACTTATGAATCAGAATAATAGCTGTCAATAGAGGCTTAACATCATTTCGAAACAGTTCTGATAAATGTGCATCCAAGCAAAAGGTAATTATATCTGTGAAAAAAATATTTTTCCAGATATAATTACGCTTTGATTGCTAGTAAGTTAAAGTTTTATATTGACATTTCTGATTAGGCTGGGAAATTCGTATGTGTGGAGATACTACCCTTAATAAATAACATTTGGATGTGGATCTTTATATAGAAATGATGACTTTTTTGCATCATTAGAAGGTGGTGTTGTGGTTACTAAACCATATCTATACGATGCATACAATGAGCTGAGCTTAAACAAACAGTCGTACAACAAACACAAATACATACGTGTGAATGAAACAAGTTTTGCAGTCTATGACTAGACAACTCACATTGTAAAGCGTATTCTAAAGACGAATAATATCGTTTATTATATCTTCGAAGCCTATCCGATGTGTCTAGTCTTAAAACAATTAAAGCCAAATAGCTGCACAGGTCCACGAAGTGAGTGTATAATTAATATCACATTGGATTCGGTACTGTATTATTCTGAATGTCAAAGAATTACAATAGGTTATTTCATATGTACTATGAAATAAGAAACTTAAATATGTTAACTATTTAAATATATTTTAAACTTTTATTCACACTTCGTGGGCTGAAAAGTCCCGGGCCTTACACATAGATTGTGCAAGTTTTATTGCAGTCACCTTTTTTTCAGTTAATACAATCCTTCAGAAGACAGCTGCTAAAATTTCATGATATTCTATTCATTAGTTTGTAAGTTATTGAGCCAAAAGTGACACTACTTTTTCCATTTTCACAACAATGGATCAAATGCAATTTCGTCTTCTAATCTTACAATGCTTCTTGATGGGGAAAAATACCGTTCAAGCAAAGCTTTGGCTTGAAAAGTGTTATGGGGACTCCTCTCCATCAGAAACAACAATTAAACGTTGGTTTGCTGACTTCAAACGTGGTCGTAGAGACACCGATGATGCAGAGCCCAGTGGACGTCCAAATGGGGAGGTCACACCAGAAAACATCAAAAAAATCCACAAAATCGTTTTGAATGATCGAAAATTAAATTTGCGTCAGTTAGCTAACATCGTAAAGATATCGAAAGAACATGTTGGCTTAATATTGCATGAGCATTTAACAATGAGAAAATCTCTTCAAAATGGCTGCCGCGTTTGCTCACTTTTGACCAACAACAAAAATGTGTTCATGATTCAATGACAGTGACAAAACTACATGAATTTAACTTCGAATTGCTCCCACATCCACTAATTCGCCAGATTAGGCTCCCAGCGACTTCTGGAGGTTAGCAGGTTTCGCACGATTGAAGAGGTTATCACTGAAATTGAAGCCTATTTTGAGGCAAAAAATAAATCGTTCTAAAAAATTTATATTGAAATGTTACAGCGGCTCTGGAATGATTGCGATGCTCTTGATAAAGATTAAGTTGATGTGTAATGCCAATTTTGATCCAAAAAAAGCAAGTTTTCTTTGTCAGGCCCGGGACTTTTCAGCCCATGTGTTATGTATGTTTTACAAACTACCTAAAGTTATATGGGATTTTCCTGAAATATGTTAAAATTTCTCGATTATTTTCTGGTCACTACTTTTTACCTAAATTACTTTCTTCACATTTTTTTAAATTTTTATTATCACAATTCAAGATTATACGTAAATGTATGAATTCATCAAAAAAGTGGATGCTTGAAGAATTAATTTTATTACATACATAACTTCAAACGGTACTAAATTTGGAATTTAAATATATGTTACAAATAATAAATTTAAATGGACCATAAATTATCAAAAGGGCAGATTTTTCAATGTTCCCTTAAAAATTGTCTATCCGTCCGTATGATACACTGGATCTCAGAAAGTATAAGAGATAGAGCTATAATTTCGACAGCATTTGTTATGTTTGCGCGCACATCAAGTTTGTTTCAAATTTTTGCCACGCCCACTTCCGCCCCCGCAAATCAATAAAATCGAATAACAAGCGTCATTTTAAATCTAGAGCTGCGAATATTGGTGTATGCAATAATAACAATAGTAATTATGACTCCTGAAAATTTGGATCAAATAAAAATTGTGGAAGTTACTCTCGTATGAGCAAAAACGCCTACTACCTAGGGGGTCTTAGTTGCTTTGACTGACAATCTGGTATATTGTGCCGCCTATGGTATATTTTGAATGTGGTACTATATCGATATACCAAATATACCATTTGTTATACTTTTTAGTATTTTTGTAGTATTTTCGTAATTTTTATTTTGTAATATTTATTAGGCAAATGCAATTATTAAAAAACAGATGAAATCACATTCATTGCCTATTTCTATGGCGACAATATCCCAAACATAAATTATTGCAACTTGGTTGCTTCATTTTTTATTTTATATGCAGCCTTGCTTGTAAGAATTTATGAATAAAAACAAAATTATTATTATTCTCCAAATATACCGAAAATACTAAAAATATGCCAAATTGTATATTTGGCATAAGAAAGCTACAGTCGAGTGTTAGATACCCGCTACCCATTTTGAATAAAAGCAAAATATTGCGATATTATTTTCAAAATATACCAAAAACACTAAAAATATGTCAAATGGTATATTTGATATATCAATATCGTACCGCTATTTAATTGCTGTTTAAGTTTCTGGCCTAGGTCACTTGTAGCCATATTAGGACGAATTGGCTATTTCTCAAAAAAACGTTTGGACTTTTATCGACAAAAGCTCCATACAACATTTTCATGTGTGACCATGATTGATATCGATAAACGATTAATTAAAAAACCTCGGCAGAAAAATGTAATTAACTCGTGAACACTTTCGAGCAATAATTTTTCACAACTTTCGACGTGGATTATCATGAGAAGAGTGCATTGATGAATTTAAGTCTTTGTATGGAGATGAGGCGCCATCCTATAGTCCTGTGAAAAACTGGTTTATTGAATTCTATCGTGGCCGATGTTCGCTCGAAGATGAAGGTCGTCCAAAAAGAGTCGTTAGCCAGAAAACATTGATGATGTGCGTGAACTGATAATACAAGATCGGCATCTTTGGACATTTTTACCACCAGAATACATTCTATATTGCATGGTCGTAAACAGGTTAGTTTTGATTAAAATACATTCGCGGTGCTTCAAAAGACATTTATAAGATCATTACAGGTGACGAATCGTGGATCTATGCTTATGAGCTCGAAACAAAACAGCAATCGACCGTGTGGGTCTTTGAAGACGAGCCAAGTCTGACAAAAGTTGTTCATGGAAGAAGCACTTCGAAGCAAATGGATGCCTTATTCTTTGGTTAATCTGGTCATGTGGCGACTGTTCCGCTTGAGCAACGTTTGAGTGGTACACCACAATTTTTTTTGCTTAAGTCCTTGTAGAAATTCGAAAATCGAACAAAAGATGGATCATTCTGCACCATGACAACGCGAACTCTGACTTGGCACCCAATGACTTCTTTTTATTCCCGCAAGTTAAGAAAAAAAGGCGTGTTCAACGATTTTCGATACCAGAAGATACTATTGAAGCGTTCAAATACCATGTTTTGGAGGTACCTCATTCGGAGTGGAAAAAGTGTTTCGACAATTGGTTTGAAAAACAATAAATTCATTTTTGATGATAAATATTAGCTTTTTCATGATTAGGCCAGAAATATAAATAGCAACCCTCGTAAGTAATCGTTTTTATCCATACGAAATTATTTCTTTAATAACTTCTGATCGCAGCCAAATTTTCAGGAATCATAATTACTATTGTTATTATTGTATACACCAAAATTCGCAGCTGAAGCTTTAAAATTACGTTTGTTATTCGAGACTTGTTGATTTTCGGGGGCGGGAGTAGGCGTGGCAAAAATTTGAATCAAACTTGATCTGCCGAACAAAATTTATAGCTCCTGTTTAAGGATGCAAAATTAAACAAACTCAAGGGAAAAAGAATTTTTGTTTTAATTTTTTGTACTTTGGTTTTTTTTAAAGACTTGCAAAGCAAGCATAGCCTAGTCGTAGTCCATATCTAAATCGCAATAAAAATCAATGTGATCTCATAAAACAGCAGGTATCTTTCGAATCTTAGCCATTTGAAATCCGATGATCTATGAAATGAGCGAAACGGTGCAAGATTACAAAGTTTTTTTCTAATGTTTGAATTTAAAACCGGAAAGACATGCATCGATTTTTGTCAGATGAATTTCAATTAAATCATTGCTTTTATTTAACACATTTTAAAGTTTTATCACATTGAAGTATAGCATCTCTATTGGTTGGTTACTTTTTGTTTAGTCAACAGGGGTGTGCGGGCGATCAATAAAGTTTTAGTATAATTCATTGCAAAATTTTAAAAATAGAGTAATAATATGCCATGAATTAGAAATTTTGCGTCGACTTTTGCCAACAAGCACTTGCGAACGCAAATTGGCCGAACGGTTAATAGCCGAAAACCCAAAAGAGTAAAAATGATATAAAAAAAAAAGAAATACGAAGTACTAACAAAATATCAAATAATGCGGATCTCACGTATATAATTTGTCTGGCCCAAAAAACAATAGAATAGTTTTTGCATTATTTAGCTATTTGACGACAGTCTTCAAATGTTGAGAAAGAGTACCACCCAAAACCCAATAATCTGAAGCAATGTTAAAAATATTTCCACAATTTTTTATATTGCTTTTTTGCAAACATTTGATTGAAAACTAAACCATATTTGTTTCAAATTGTTAACCAAGAATTTATCATTGTGACGATCTTGCTTTTAAGGGTCGCAGTAATGGAATAAGAATTATATTAAAATGGCAACATTGATTTCAAAACGTATAAGGAGATTGTTTAAAAAAAAGAATAATAGTTGTGTATGTGTTAGTAGTGTATTTAATTACTAGTAGTCTTGCATTGATATAGCTTTGGCACGAAAATTTGATGAAGGCATCATTTTAGATTAATAATTCGAACGCAAAAGTCATTTCATGAACTATTTCTAATTAATGGACCAAAATTTTGAAACGATTTTGTTGGTTAAATATCCTAGTCCCACCACTCTTTCGATCAAATAATTAGAATCACTGTTCTTTTATTGTGACTTATTTTTTTATACACTAAAATTGTATAAAATTTAATGTCTTATCTAATTATTCAAGATTATTTAAATTAAAGTTGTCCGTTTTTATACTGACTTATTAAAACTGAAAACATACATGTTTTCTTTTTTTTTTTATTTACTTACCTAGCATGGTTCGAGTCACCCTCGGAACTCTGGCGTGAATGCTGACTATGAGAAAAACTACTATAACCCGAACCTTTCGACATCTGAAAAAAAGGTAATACTATATGCACATATATATTTTTAATTTTTAATATTAATTCTCACTTGACTAGTATTACTAGAATTTCTGGAATGACCCATTTCCGTGACAGCACCTGTATTAACTACTCCAATTCCGCCACTCCCACTGCTACCGAGTCCACTAACATTCAAAGGGAGTGTGGTCCCATTATTGTTACTTCCAATGGTGCACAAGGCAGGTTGAGAGGGTACTATGACTGGTGTTGCCGCACTGGAAGAAGCTATTACATGTTGTAGTAAATTATCCGAGGTTAGAGTAATTGCAGATTCAGAGGACTCGGATAATCCCGAGTCTGCTATAATAGGTGCTATGTGAACTTCTTGATCTGTATGAAAAATAAAATTCATAGGTTTAGATATGTATATTGAGTAATATGTAAAACATACCATCATCCTTGGCAACAGACACGGGACGAGTGCCAGGTGATGAAATCGTACTGGAAACGCCCCCCAAAGGAATAATAGCAGCTCCACCGCTACTGCCAATATTGGGTAAGACCGCAGCTGTTGGCATTTGCAGCCCACTGCACGCATCATCGTCCGCAGATGCCGGTTTACACTGCTTGCTCTTCAGACTAGACGTTGGGCTACACCAAAAAAACAACAGTTTCATTGTCATTTGCTTAAACCAATTACATTACTTACGCTTTAAAGAGAATATCACCGCTCAACATATGCATTTTTATGCTAACTCGTAACATAGAGTTATCCAAACGATGACGCGAATCATAACCTTCGAGAAGAAAGCGTCGTGAAGTTAGGCCAGCACCAGCATATTCGGCGAGGTTTAGATCAATAAAACCTAGCTTATAATAACTTCGACCTCCTTTCATTTCCTTTCGTATTGAAATACGCAAATGACAAGGATCCAACACGCCGGTAGAAGCATTCGCGCTCATTTTACATGGGAACTCAAAATTACGATTCCATTCCACCCGATGATTGCGCACTTCCTCGCTAATGTCGAAATGAAACGATCAAGGTTTTATATTTAAAAGGGAAATCGAGACTTCCATATATTTACCGGCTACTATACTCTTGAAATGAGCCGCCATCCAATAATCGTATCTTAGCAAAGAGTACCTCGTTAACGAGTGCTACCTCTACCAAATCTTGAAGATTCACTTCCACATTAAATCTATATTTTTTTTCATCATAAAGGCCATACCAGGGGCGCTAGGCCCAAGTAACGTCATTAATTTCTTCCTGATACTTTATGATCTTGGTTGGCGTCGTAAAAATGTTATCTATTGCTTAGGCGATTGTCCAGGGTCCACTAGGCTCACGCTTTTAGATTCAGTGGTTTCTTGGCCTTAATTAATTAATTTTTTTTTCAAACTCAAGCAGCGTTTTATTTTATTTTTAGGTAAATTCGATTCCAATTGGTTTTTTTCTTCTATATATATTCTATGCGATTTGGTCTCTAATTTAATGTGTAGCAACCTATAAATGCAAAATGAAGCTCGTCAGTGTTTTATTTTATTTTTATTTTATTAATAAAATTTGTAATTTTAAAATAATAAATAAGAATCATAATAGTACGTTGTTCAACGACAAAAATTACTTGGCAATAGACTACATACTTTCACACTTTCACCAAACTAACAAGTAAGAAAGCTACAGTCGAGTGTGCTCGACTATGAGATACCCGCTACCCATTTTCAATAAAGGCAAAATATTGCGGTATTATTTTCAAAATATATCGAAAATACTAAAAATATACCAAATGATATGTTTGGTATATCGATATATGTAGTACACCATTCAAAATATACCATAGACGGCACAATGGACCAGATTATCGGCCAAAGCAACTAAGAGCCCTAGTAAGTAGGCGTTTTTGCCCACACAAAAGTATTTCTTTAATAACTTCCACAATTTTTATCTGATCGCAACCAAATTTTCAGGAATCATAAATACTAATTAATATCTATATTTCGCAGCTGTAGCTCTAAAGTTACGCTTGTTATTCGATTTTTTTGATTTGCGGGGGCGGAAGTGGGCGTGGCAAAAATTTGAAACAAACTTGATTTGCGTGCAAACATAACAAATGCTGTCGAAAAAAAATTAGAGCTCTATCTCTTATAGTCTCTGAGATCCAGTGTTTTACACGGACAGACGGACAGACGGACAGACACACAGACGGACATGGCTAGATCGGCTCGGCTGTTGAGCCAAGAATATATATACTTTATAGGGTCGGAGATGCCTCCTTCTACCTGTTACACACATTTCCTGCCGGCACAAAGTTATAATACCCTTCTACCCTTTGGGTAGCGGGGATAAAAATAAAGTTAAAATGTTTGTTTTCTGTCTCTTTAACAAAAATCTAATATACTTATACGTTTCTAAGTAGCGAATATTACGGTGAAAATAATTTAATTTTTATAAATCTCTCTTTTGAAACGTCTTTTGTCGCAGACTTTGCTTAGGCAAATAGATTTCCACCCGCCCATCGCATTCGCACTTCACATTAGTGAAATTGAGTGTAGTTAAAATATAATATAATATGATTGCGTGCAAAGCTAACAAGTGTTTGTGAGAAAAAATTATAAGTATTTTATAGTGTCTAAATCCACTGTTTCGTACGGACAGATGCACAGACAGACGGACTTGGCTATATAGCCTCGACTTTTGACGCTGATATGTAGTATAAGTGGTATACTTTGAGAATAATACCGCAAAATATATTGCTAGCGGGTAGCGGGTATCTCACAGTCGAGTACACTCGACTGTAGCTTTCTTACTTGTTTGCTGTGGAAGCAGCAAAGCGGGACACGATCAACTGTGCAAAAGCTGACTGGGTGTGTAAGCAGAGCATTACATACAGTGGTTCACAGCTTATTTCAACCACCACCAACCGACAACTTTGAGTTAGTGTACTGGTCAAACTAAAAGAGGTATTAACTTTATTTAAACGCAGGATTTTAGTTTAATGTTTTAATATACAAGATACTTTTTCATTTATCCTCTAATTTTTTGTTTACTATATAAAATTATTGAAAATCAAAAAAATGCCAAAAAAAAGTACCACAGCTTATTTCAACCAGCTGAAAATAACTAAATATAAATATGTATATGTATTTCCTATGGGTAGCGAGTATAAAAACTATGAGTGTAGATAATATGATAGTATTCAGATGATTTCTAAAATCAAACTTATTTCAATAACGAATTTACGAAATACTTATACAAATCGGCGATGTCAGTTAATAGTATATCCCTTGTGAATTAACCTTATTAATTATTGAATTAATGCTTTTGAAAGCAATTTTCCGATAAGAGAACCACTTCTGCACACTTTGTTTTTGGATTAAATTTCTGCCCATTTGTAATTAGAATAATTTTGGGAAAGTGGGCGTGTTCACGCCTACGGGAAATATATTTTTTTTAATCAAATTTCTTTTAAATATGGATAATTTTAAAAAATATAAATTTGATGAATTTTGTCTTTTAATAAATTGAGTTTTTTGCTGGTTTAATGAAATTACTTATTCACATTGGCTCCAGATTATTAATGGATTAAGACTCAATAGAAAATAATTTTTTGTTATGCGTTAACCTATAATAAGAGCATTATTAAGGATCTCTAATTTAAGCAGAGCTTTTATATTGTTCATTTAAATGGACTTAAAATATCTCAAATTTCATGGAATTAATTGTCCGATTTTACCAATTTATCCCTTTTTTTTGGTAAAATTGCTCATATGAATTATACTACATATAGCCATTCTATAAGAGTTATAAAAAAAACTCAATTGATTTTCAAATTATACCCTTCTGGTTTCGATCAGTATTAAAGAAATACTTTTGTATGGACACAAACGCCTACTTACTAGGGCTCTTGGCTGACAATCTGGTATATTGTGCATTCTATAGTATATTGTGAATGTGCTACTACAAATATACCATTTGGTCCCTTTTCAGTATTTTTGTAGTATTTACAGTATATTTTGAAAATAATACCGCAATATTTTGCTCTTATTCAAAATGAGTAGCGGTTATCTCACAGTTGAGCACACTCGAATGTAGCTTGCTGACTCGTTCTCTAATTGGAACATGTTGGATGACACACTTTAACAACTATTTTTTTACGCTTCACATAACAAAACACATAGAATAAGCCACACTATTTATAAAAAAATTTTAACAAATTTTAATTCCTGGCACGCAACATTATTTTGCATTCTTTTCTGATGCAACGCCGCCAATATCGAGGATTAGCGTTAACTTTTAAAAATTGGTTCTCGGTAGAGAAAAGTTGTCGGCTTGACCATAGTGAACCGTTGAATGCGTTTGTACACACTAGTAGACCCAATGAAACATACGTGCGGCTGCTTTTAGTTTTAGATTGAAGATTCCCTAATGAGTCAATTTTCTATTATGCAAAATTGTTTACTACTGTTGCCCTACAAGTCGCATTTCTGAACTCTGTATCTTTGCAATATGCATAAGACTCACTGTCATGAAGGGGTAGAGGTAATGGTCTCTTCTCAGGCAGCAAATATGACTTTACAGTATGGTTTTCATTATTAGTCAAAATTATTGAACTATGGAAAATCTATCAGCTGATCAAGTTCGCGAATCAGGCCCCTTCCTAGTTTGTGGGTTCGACCGTGATTGTGGTCGTTTTAGCTTGTTTTACGTGTAAGTCCTTTAAACTGGAATTTGTTGTGGATCTGTAAACTAATTGTTTTCTATGACTCTTAAATAGGTTTGTCAGGAACAAAGATGTTCTTCAGGAAATGTATAACTAACGTTGTCAAAGCTAGCAATGTACTTAAGAAACACAGAAAACTCGGATCAGCGTGCATTACAATCAAAAGAGCTTTTTAGTTTATAGTTTGTGAGGGGACGAGCTGACTAAATGATCAGTCAGTCAAGGTGGAACCACCTCTTAACACATACCAATAGCGTCGCCAAGCAACGATCTTAACGATAGAGAAGCCCTCACGCCAAGACACCTGCTGCCATCCCAATCCACTTTACGCACAAGCAACAGAGCAGACATCTACGGCTGCGAATACTGTCATCGTATCAGTATCAGTTTTGCCTAAGATGGTAAAATCTTCCTATAGCGCAACCAATATTTGCTAGTGCTAGTTACAAAGACACAACTACGCACACAAACCGGCAAAATCTAATGCCCAACATACATATAAACTGTTTTTTTAAATATCCAATAATTAGTAACATAGCTGTAATAAAACAAGTAAAAATGAATAAAAGCAAAACAGTGCGGAATTTGCCTTAAAATATACCAAAATAATGTACCGTAAAAATACAAAATATATATATATATATATATATATATACCGAATTGTATGTTTGGTATATTGACATAGTACTATATGCACAATATACCATAGAGTGCAAAATATACCAGCTAAAGCAACTAAGATCCCTAGAAAGCAGAAGTTTTCCCCGCACAAAAGTTTTTCTTTAATATCTTCAAAATTTTTTTATCTGCTCGCAACCAAACTTTCAGGAATAATAATGACTGTAGATATTATTGTATGTGCCAAAAATTTCACTCCAGCTGTCAAATAACACTTGTTACGAACAGATGGACATGTATAAATCGTCTCGGCTGTTGACGCTGATCAAGAATATATATACTTCATAAGGTCGGAAATGCCTTCTGTGCCTGTTAGATACATTTCTTGCCGATATGAAGTTATAATACCCTTCTACCTTATGGGTAGCATAACATCAAATCAAGTTTGTTACAAATTTTTTTCACGCCCACTTCCGGCCCTACAAATTGACAAAACTCGAATATCATGAGTAATTGTAATGCTGTCGCTTTCTTACTTGTTTTATACACAAATAAATATTTAACAGTTGATTTTTCAGCTGTTATACCCACAAGAACTGTTGAGCTAACATTTTGAGTATGAGGCATAACAGATTGATGTTTTGGTAATTCATTGACCATAACATTTTTCTAATTGCAAATAATGCAATAGAAGAGAATACTTGTCGAATGATATGAAGGAGATTTGAGTACATAAATGGTTTACTTATTATTAAACGTCGATGCTTTTAAGCGAATAATAAATACATTTACCCAAAAAGTAAATGGCATGCTAAATGACGCAAGATTAGATAAAAGTTTCTAGGGTGAAGCTCTGTTAACAGCATTATATTTAGATACAGACTTCAAGCAGTATCCCATATGAGATGTAGTGCATTGAAAACCTTACTTCAAAACACTTGAAAGAATTCCGTTCATCAGACAAAAAGAAGCAAAGCAAATATATAACTTTCTTATATTCCTGTCTTCATACGAGGGTGGGCAGATAAAAAGTCGGTCTAACAAAGAAAAAATTCGTAAATATTTTATTCGATTAGTGTTTTCTATTAGCTGATTACTGTGAAAGTTTCATGCGGTTTAATCAACACTGATAATTTTGGCGCGACTTTTAGCGCATTTACTTTTGCATTGTCGTCAACATGAATAAAATCGAATATCGTGCTGTCATAAGATTTCCGTTTTTAAAAGAGAAATCCGACGACGATATTAAAAAGGAGTTAGACAAAGTTTATAAGGATTCAGCTCCATCGTTTTCAACAATAAAATATTGGACTGCTGAATTTAAACGCGAGCGGACAAGCATTTTTGACGATGATCGCCCGAGTCGTCCCAGAGAGATGACAACACCAGAAATTGTGGATAAAGTACATGGAAAGATGTTGGATGATCGCCGAATCAAGCTGCGAGAGATTGCAAATGCTCTAAACATTTCTCGGGAACGCGTTGGAAACAGTATACACGAATTTTTACACATGAGTAAGCTTTCGTCAATATGGGTGCCGCGATTGCTCACAATGGAAAATAAAGGTAACCGCTTGCACATTGCGAAGGAGAGTTTGGCATTGCTTAACGCAAACAAAAACGAGTTTTTTCCTTGTTTTGTGACTGTTGACGAAACCTGGATTCATCACCATACACCAGAGAGTAAGGAACAGTCAAAGCAATGGATTTTAACTAGAGAAACGGCACCGAAAAAGGCAAAGATCAGTTTGTCGGCCAACAAGGTGATGGCAACGGTTTTCTGGGATGCCCGAGGTGTAATTCATTTGGATTATCTGGAAAAAGCCAGAACAATTACGGGAGAATACTATTCCAATCTCTTGGGACGATTTGATTCGGAGCTGAAGAAAAAAAGGCCGCACATGGCGAAGAAAAAAGGTTTGTTTCACCAGGACAATGCTCCCGCTCACAAGAGCGTTGTCGCCATGTCGAAATTGTGTGAATTGCACTACGAAATTCTACCCCATCCACCCTATTCTCCAGATTTAGCACCCTGTGACTATTATTTATTTCCAAACTTACAAAAATGGCTTGGGGGTAAGAAATTTCAGTCAAATGAACAGGTAATCTGTGAAACACACTCCTATTTTGAGGACCTGGACAAATCTTATTTTATGGAAGGTATTGGGAAACTGGAGGATCGGTGATCCAAGTGCATAAGTCTAAAAGGAAATTATGTTGAGAAATAAAAAAAGCAAAATTAAAAAAAAAAATTATTTTCTTTGTAAGGCCGTTTTTATAGTAGCCTACCCTCGTATTATATATGCACATACGATTGGAACACCCGATAAAGTTCAAAACCAAACTTTGATTTGCAATCTTTTTAAATAGTTTTGTATTGTTACTTATTTTGTATCTAACAAATTTATTGCTCCATATCTTTACAGTCGGTTTCGTTTGAATTGGATATTCTGTCCATAAATGAGTGATGTTCCTCGCCAGATGGAGCTCCCAACCATGTACACAGCCGCGGCTGTAAACTTTTTTGATAGTTTATGCGAAGATGTTGGTGCATTTGTGTAGTTTACTTATTTATCCATACCAGACCCCTTCTGGAGCTCCTTAATATGGTAAACTCCGCCTTAACCTTTTCGCATTGTTCATAAATAATCTTCCTATAGTTTTAAAACAATTTTGGATATTGATATTACGATATGCCTGAAATAGCAGCAAGAAATTCGAGGGGCTATGTAAAATCGAAGAAAGTTTAAATGCCAACCCTCCCTGTCCAGCCATAGAAATATTTTTAGATCCTTTACTTAATAGTACTAAAGAGTAAAAATGTATGTTCACACAGAGATATCATCAAGTACATAAATAATATATATTCTGACAATCAGTCTATTTTGGATTCTCGATAGTTCGATCTAATTTAATAATACCCGCTAAATTCCACAAATGACACCCAGATTTCAGCAACTATAAAAGTTGCAAATAACTTGTTGGACATATCAAACATCGATATTATTAAAATTAGGCTATTTTTTCAAAAGTAACTTGTAATGGATAAAAATTTGGATGTACAAGACGATGTTCTAGTTGTGAAAACACTAATGGCATGTTGATATAGAATAATACGATTAGCAACAAGTAAGAAAGTTACAGTCGAGTGTGCTCAACTGTGAGATACAGAAGTATTTCTTTAATAACTTCTTTACACCAAAATTCGCAGCTGTAGCTTGAAAAATACGCTTGTTATTCGAATTTATTGAATTGCGGGGGCGGAAGTGGGCGCGGGAAAATTTTGAAACAAACTTGATATTCGTGCAAACATAGCAAATGCTGTCGAGAAGAAATTATAGCTCTATCTCTTATTGTCTCTGAGATCTAGGTGTTCATACGGACAGGCGGACAGACACATACTTACATATACGGACAGAGGGACATGGCTAGATCGTCTCAGCTGTTGATGCAAGAGTATATAGGGTCGGAGATGCCTCCTTCTACCTGTTACATACATTTCCTGCCGGCACAAAGTTATAATACCCTTATACCCTCTGGGTATACCATATTTATACCTACCGGGTATAAAAAGCTTTTTAAAACCATATCAGTGTGTGAGTGTGGGTGCGCAAAAAACGCGACACACATTTTTTGACGATTGATTAAAAAAAAGTAATAGAGCATCTTTAAAAAAAAAAAATTAATTTTCTCAAACTACAAATATGTACAAGCAAAGCAATGGGAATAAGATATCGGTATACCAACTGAATACATCGAAAACAAATAATTATATAATAAACAAACGTGGGTAACACAGTATTGTCAGTGATTTGTCTTAAGATAGAACAGAAAAAACTTTACTTTTAAGTAAAATACGTATTAATCGATTCGATTTAATTCTACTAAATTCTCCCTGATTTAAAGTGTTACCACTCTTTTGTATCCGAATTGAGATTAATTAAAAAAAAACACTGAATATATTGAAATCTTGTAAATTAATTAAAGAAGAATTAATTTCTGTACAATTCCTATTTACAATTTATTTGTGTAATTGTTGGTCGTCATGCAAAAACATGTGTACTATTGCGATTGTGTGTCAGCATAGTGACTTCAATATGATAGTAAACAAACATGTAAGGGAAATGAAAGTACGGCTACAGAAGTCATTTTTAACACGATAATTATAGAAAGATAGCTTAATTTAAAAATCCATACTTTTCTTCAAATTTGATAAAAATCTTTCAAAGGGGGAATGTTTGGTAACACGCATTTATAAATTTACTCAATCTTGGAATTTTTGAGAAACAATGTATGCCATAACAAAATTACTAAATCTCTTCTACTTATTGCTAAAATTTGCTTATAAAAATAAATGATAAAACGCATTTACATATATAAGTTGACTGACCCATATTATTTAATACATAATATATTTATCATCAATATACATACATATGTACATATGTATATTTCACCTATTTTATGTAAACCAAAAAAAAAACAACAATAACTTCTTAATTTGATTGAGAATGTGGTCCACGTTTTACGATTACTCAAACTTTTTTTCGGATTTTCCTTAACTTTAATAATAATCTTGTTATATTTTTCATTTTACCGATGAGAAATTATACGATTCGCAAATGACGAATCCTTGCAGGTATACAATATAAGTACATATGTACATGCATACATGGATGTTCATATATACATATATTTGCATATAGGCATGTATATAGAAAATGCTCATTTTTGTTTATGTAAAATTTTTTGCTATACGTTTTTTAGCGTATCCTATATATCCTCATGAAAAAATACAACAAAAACCATGACACACATTTAAATTTCTTACATATTGAGATTTGTGTATATGCTGATACATTTACATATGTACATGTCCAGATGCATATTTTTGAGATTCACAGCAACAGTTGAAAAGGCAAAAACATAAAAATCGAATTCTACTAATTAAAATATTCGAGACACATCTAAAAATATACACACATGAACATACACCTGAACTTGAAAATAAAAATTAAAGGGAGTTATTCCTTCTGTCTAATACAATCCTAATTTTTATAACAGTCGCTTTGTATGTTAAATATTAATATTAATTTAAATTTCATTGTTCTTTTAATATTCGTACAACTTATGTGCATTGTTCGCAAATACTCATGTATGTATGTATGTATGTATGTACAAGATTAATCTATCATTACTCAACTCACATTAGAAAATAGATAAACAAATTCCGGATTGGTCTTACACATACATATAAATGTATATAAATAACCATAATTAATAAAACCAAACATTTTCGTCGAGTAAGGAATAATTCTACACCGTAGTTAACTTCGCCCACATCACAAAAACATACATATGTACATACATCTTTATTCATACATACACAAAGGCACATTTCTAGGACTCATGTTCACACTACGTAATGTTATTTCTAGAGGAAAATATTATTGTTTTTTCGTTGATTTTTGTTTTGTTGTAGTTACATTCAATTTTGTTAATATTTATTGGGTTTGCAATTTTGTTTCCATTTCAATAAACTCCATTCAAATTACATTTCCAAGCAATGACCATAACACTTGAGAATTCGATTACTTCTGTCATTTATTGTTATGAATCAGACTTGGATGAGGTTTTACATATGTACATACATACAAATACACTTGCATTCTGTTAATTAAACAGACGCGTTTTTATCGGTCTCTTGTAAAATTAAGAAAGTTTTTTTTAACAATAAGTTATTACATATGTATTTTGTTTTAGGCCACTGTTCAGACACCAATAAAAAAAAACATTTTAGATATATAATTTCAGACTTACAAATAGCCTGCAATGTTTATTTGTTCATTAACTAACAACACTCGAACATATCTTGCAAGTAATTCATTATACTGTTATACTCGAAATGGCAACCTTAAATAACAAATAATAACGAACTGTTTCCACTCATAATACTTCCACGTTTAAAGCAGAATGCAAGTATAAGATGCTCATATATAATATATGAATTAAATTCATCCAAATAAGAAATCGTTGAATTAAAGAGTATTTGAAAGATAATTGTTCGTAACATATAAACAATTATGAATTTTTCTTTATAATTTTAAGGGCATAACTTTTTTTTTAACTATTATTGACACTAGAGTAATATTATTGGTACCTTTTATTAGATCAATATTACAAATAATAATTTTGGAGTGAGACGCCATCATGCACACAAAATTATAAAGACCTTATCTTTAAAATTTCTGGGTTGCATTATTGAAAATATCCGTAAAGTAGAACCTTCCGATGGATGTGTGTAAGAGGGTTACGGCAAAAGAAGCCGAATCATTGGTGATGCGGCAATGATTTTGAAAATGTTAATAATTATCGAAAAAATTGCGATTTCGATGAAAGCCAGCTAATTATTCTACTTGTATATTTTGTCGCTTTAAAAATATTTTAGATTGCTTTGCAATTCCTATAAAAAAATGAAAGCAAAGTAAAAACAATGAAAAGGAGTAGACGAACACATAATAAGATGTTTAGAAAATCGCCATGACGATCAATTTGGCCACTATCAAATAAAATAGTGGAACGACAATCAGCTGTTTCCCACAAAAAAGGGGATGCCACCCTTTTTAATGCATTTCATTCCGGTGATTTCAGCAATTTTTTTTTGTACAATTTTAGCACATAAGTAATTAAATTAAATAAATTAATTTTTAAAAAACATATGACATACTTCAACAAATTTAGTGTCATCCGTTTGAATATACAAGTAACTTGCTTTTTCATTCCATCTAAAGTATGGCAGCTTAGGCGATAACTCATGGTGTCTGACTTATCGCTTGCTCACCAAACCGAAAATTATTGTTGCCAACGGCAAAATTGTATTTCCAAATTTGAGGTGATGACAGAAATTAGTCGTTTTACAAATAATTGCAAGCCTAACTGATCTTCTAGTGGTCTTAAAAGAACGACAATAAACCAATGAGTCAACTATTTTTTTTCCTTTTGCAAATAATTTCAACAAGACTAATTTTCTCGTTTTGCAATTCGAAAGAATCTTGTGAATGTGAAAACGGGAGCACCAATTTTTTCGTTTGTGAATATCGGAGCATGCCTGATTGAAGCAGTTTCACTTGGTCTAAATAGCCAATAATACCCTGTTTAGACTGAACTGCATTAAGTAGAACCCTACACCGTATCATTCCTTAAGCTGCTGTGTATAAGAGAGAGTGGCTAATTGATCCACATCATTGATCTTGCGGCAATAATTCTGAAAATTTGGCTATATTTTGGCTATAACTTTGCGATATCAATAAAAAAAACTGATTATTCCACATACAAATTTTATCGCCTGAAAATTATTTAAACTTTCTTCGCAATTCTTAAAAACATAACTAAAAATATTGATAAAAAGTAAATAGGCACAACGAAAATCGGCAAGACTTTCATTTGAACACTTTGTACAAGATTATAATCGTTGCAGAGCGAGTTATTTATTATGGTATAGTAATTAGAATTTTTTAATGCACTCCGCTTTTCGGTAGATTTGTTTCTATTGCTCTTGTTATTCTTTTTCTTCCTGACTGAGTTTGTTTACTCTTTCACCTTTATACCTTCTGTAGGAGTTTTTCCCAGGTAAATAACTATGTTTTATATGATACTCCTTTAGAGCGAATTGAAGTTGTGAATGACTTGGAGGTTCTGCTTGATGCAAAACTAAAATTTGATAAACATATTCTGTCTGCTGTAAATAGGGCCATGGGTGTTCTAAGATTTATAAAACGCTGGTCGAATGAATTCAACGATCCCTTCATTACCAAAACTTTGTACTTCTCGCTGGTTCGTCCTATACTTGAGTACGGATCTCTTGTCTGGAATCCCCAGTATAGGGTTTATCAAGATAGAATTGAGTCGGTGCAGAAACAATTGTTGATATTTGCTCTTCGTAGTTTAAATTGGAATCCTAATATTTAATATAATAATTACCACCTTATCGCAGTAGACTTTTATTACTAAACCTTCCTTCTCTTTCTGACCGTAAAACTATGCAAGGTGCTCTTTTCATTGGAGGTGTTAGACAAATTAGTTTTGCAGTTCCGGTCAGGATCACTAGGAATTTTCTTCCTCTTCTGTATTCTATGTGTGAATTATAATAATCTCGATAACGTAATTTGCTCTAGTAAATCGATTCCTCTGCTCAAAACCTTATTATTAGCATATTTATCGAGTATTTAATTGTTTTTCATCTTCTTATACATATATCCTAACATATTTTTAAGTTAATTTAATTATATGCCGTTAGTACGTCAACGTCCAAATAAATAAATAAAATAAAAATATTCAGCTGTTCTATGAAGCATTTTTTGATGCATCATAGAACTGCATCATTAAAGCATATGCACTTGGTCTAAAAGTATAAAAGTAAACTATTACAGTCGATGTAATTATATAGATAGAGAATAATCGAGTACTCAATCGGTTCAATCGATAATTATCGGTTAGTTGCTAGTTGTAGCATATTTGAAACTGGAAAAGCTTGTAAAATGTTCTTCTAGCTTATAGCTTGAAATATAGCTTATTTTAAAATTCATCTAGCATATTCAAGTTTTAAATGTATTTGCGACATCAACGGTTTGATTTGTAAAAGCTTGTTTTTTTTGCTGATGGTTATGAGCATTTCAAAAGATCGTGAATTTATTTATAATCGATAGTGTCATCAAAGATCGATAAGTTGGCTAAAGTGTTACCACCAATCATTCGGAGTTGTGAAATTAAATAAAACGTTTGTTAAATTGCCGAAAGTGATATATGTACGTATGTATAAACAAATTTTTAGCGAACCGAAGAAGCACATGTTACAATGGGCAATAATTAGATATTTAATAAGATTATTGTTCACACGTACAAAAAACTATTATAAATTTAAAAACAATCAGCTTTGAATTAATGCTTTTTCTTTCGGAAATTGTGCAATGAAAATTTGAAGATCTTATCATAAGTATAGCTCCCAATGATATTTGCCATCCAAGTAAAACATAATTTCATGTTTTCTCTCATTTGGGTGTATCTTGTTTTTAAGCATTTTTTTTTTAATTTTAGCTTATTCTAGCTTATTTTTCCAAAAATATTAATTAAATTAATATAGATTGCTTTTTAAATCTGGGTATGTTTACTACATTCCGGCTCAAAGAAAAAAATGTTATTCTAAATCGCAACTCTTTGCTGAAACAAAGCATATTTTATTGTATTCGTTTCATTCTTTTATTTTTAATTCGCAACTTAGTTAAAAAAAAAACAATTGTTTTATTATATTTGCTTAAAACAAATTTTTTTGTTGGGCTATCGAGCCACTTTCGATGGCACTATCGATGGTTTAAAATAAACTATCGTCGACTATCGATGCCGCCCACTATCGATAGTTCTCCACCTCTACTGTCAACACTGCACTATGGTCCGAAAGCCCAAATTTGCGGCATAAATGATTTTTTTGAAATAAGTTGTTTAATTATTTTTTTGGTATCTTGAATACTTATATGATATAAAAAAATGTTGATAAAATTTTTTGGGAATACCCCTAATTTTTTTGTGCGCTTTTAAAGTCAGCTGTTCCGTGTTGTTTTGTTTTAGACAAAAAACCAGCGAAAATTTTGACGACTTGCAGCTCGTAAATCAATTGAACCAAACATTAAAAGTTAAAAGTGTGTAAATGGAAAATAAAGGTCAAGGTATGTAAATTAATAGTTACTAAACGTTTTTCTATATTTCTAAATGTTTGTGTTGTTTTGACTAATGTGTTGCAAATGTGTTGTTCTAGCTTATTCTAACAAAAGTACATGTGTTCTGTGAAGCTTTTGTTTTAAGTGCCTACAAGTGCCTTAAAGGTA
This sequence comes from Drosophila sulfurigaster albostrigata, assembly GCF_023558435.1. Lineage (NCBI taxonomy): Eukaryota > Metazoa > Arthropoda > Insecta > Diptera > Drosophilidae > Drosophila > Drosophila sulfurigaster. The sequence goes on from NC_084881.1 coordinate 261,766, forward strand.
AAAATGTAATATTTTTAACAAATCTCTGTAGAATCCATTTTTAGTAATGGCTTTTGCCCATTTTTGCCCGTTTTTGAAGTAACAATACATGTTGCATGTGTTTATGAGTTCTCTCATGCAGCGCTGCTCATAGTATTTCTTTAATAACTTCGACAATTTTTATTTGATTGCAACCAAATTTTCAGGAATCATAACTACTATAGTAATTATTGTATATACCAAAATTCTAGCTTTAAAATTACGCTTTTTATTCGATTTTTTTGATTTGCGGGGGCGGAAGTGGGCGTGGCAAAAATTTGAAACAAACTTGATCTGCGTGCAAACATAACAAATGCTGTCGAAAAAAAATTATAGCTCTATCTCTTATAGTCTCTGAGATCCAGTGTTTCATACGGACGGTTATATGGGGGAGTGGGGAAGGCGTGGTCAAATTGACACAAAATTTTTTCCGAAATTCTATCTTTCTCTCCCAGATATATATGTTCAAATTTTCAGAATCTTAGGTCCATTTTTAGAGTTTATGCCACAAATTTGGGCTTTCGGACCATAGTGCACTGGTCGTCTTATAGCCTTGCACTACTTGAAGACACTTATACGCTTGTAAGCAGGATATACATACATATGTTAGCTCTCAATGAGCACAAAATATTGAAGAATGTCAGTTACAACTTTATTTATTTGGATGTTAACGTGCTGACCGACAGCACTACATCTGACCCAACGATACCGCGCGGAGTAGCGACCACACCACAGTGGGCGATTTGGTTTCGCTAGCGGCATTTAATTCAAATTTTCAAATTTAAAAAACCGTTAATATTTTTTCACATATCGATAGCAGATGCTTTGATTAGATTTTTAAAAGCAAAATGTGTAATATCAACTGCTATTACCTTCTAGCCTTCAAACTATGGTACTTTTTAGGCACAGTGTTAGTACATGTGTAGGGGGGCGTCTTCAGATAAATAAACAACACTTTCGCTTTGGAATTAATGCATATTTGTAAACTTTACAAAGTCTTTTATTGCACTTGGAAAATGCACTTGTTGTGCCGAGAATAGAAACATATGATATAGGAAAAAGCACTAAAAGAGGGCAGGGTGACCAACGTGAGGATAAACTTGATCAGTGTGACTGCGCGTGTGACAAGGTCACACGCACAGTATACTTTGTCACTATCGATATCAATTGATCGCGACCACACTGTCAGCTGTTTTGAGTGGTCACACCTGCCATCATCTGGCATCGACATCCTCCCCCCCTTGCAATGAGTTGCAAACGGATTTATTGTCCACATGGACCGGACAGAATCCAACTCAATGTGGAGTTCTGGGCCATTGGCAAACCGTTGGTGCTCGGCAGGATGCCAGGTTGAAAGATGTGAGGATACACATCAGTGCCGAGCACCAGGGAGGTGAGGTCGTTCGGAGAAACGGGAAGAGGAGCAGAAACATCACGCCATGGCCCCTTGGGGTAATCGCATTCGTAGAACAGCAACTGGAACTGATGCGTAAAGCTGGCCACGAATTGCAATCTTTGGAAGGTGGTCAGGTACTTCTTCCACCAAATGAATTCTTGGTACTCGGGTCCCATGGCAGCGATCATGTAGTAGAAGTACATCTCAATGTGTACGAGCGAGTTGAGGCCCATCCACACGGAGAAGGGCATGCAACATGGAACGAAATAAGATCAAATGATTATTTCAGTAGCTTCTTTACATTGTCAATGACACATGGCACAGTTTACATTATAGGACAGCACAGGACGACGAATAGAGAAACGAAGTAGGTTCTTCGTCTTTGTGTCGGTGCCTATCTGGCTTGAATGAATGATGAGGCAGATAAAAATTAGAAGTGGTGACTGGCTTCCGGAATGGAAGAGTCACCCGATATCTGCCACATCTGCTGCGTGAAGTTGTGTCTTCGCAGCTAACCAGCTTCGACGGAATATCCTCCGCCTCTCAAAATTTGGAGCTTAGTCTGTCGAGTTGATCGTCTGCTTGGATAGCGACTCTTGTCGAAAACGCAGAGACGGTTGTCGACACATTCTGGGAGACGTGGCCGGTGAGAATCCAACCAAATACGGTTTGTTGGCCAAGGAGTGAGCCACAAATGTTTGGCCGGGAACCGCTCAGGATGACTGACGGAAGGATATCCGCGCCAATTAAGATGTCAATCTGAGCACTTTTGTAGAAGGTTAAATCTGCCAGTTCAATCGCTGGTAGATCCTTTAGGAAGCCTTTTGGCACACGGACTGATGGCAGCTTGTCTGCCAGTTGTGAAATAACGAACGCTGAGGTTTCGATATGGAGCTTCGTTGGAGAACCAATGCTGAAGTTGCATAACTTCTGCGGTTGGGCCGCAATTGCATGATTCAGCCCAGATACTTGGGCTTGCACGGATTGGAATGGCAACTTTATGCGCTGGAATAAACGCTCAGAAATGAAAGTCGCTTCGGACCCTGAGTCGATTAGTGCTCGTGCGGTGTAGATAGTACCTAAATGGCATACATTGACAACCGCCGTGCCGAGAAGGATGTTCTGAGCGTTAATGGCAAAGTAATTTTGCACATTTGTTGCCGATTGATTCGGAGTGGACTGTATGTTGGAAAGTGTGGCTGAAGTGGAAGAGGAAGAGGCACCATCGTGGGCACTGTCGCCCCGATGGAGAAGAGTGTGGTGCCGCCCCTTGCATGTCAAGCAATTGTGCGCACTCGTACACTCTCGGAGTTGGTGACCTCTTGCAAAACAATTCAAACAGAGGCTCTTCTGTTTGATGTAAGTCATCCGATCGTTTACCGACATTTCAAGGAAGCTTGGACATACCCGGACAGGGTGGTTCTCTTTTGAGCACAAGTCACACGATTTGCCTCTCTGATTGACTTGGGCCTTGAAAGAGTTAACTCGCTTTGAACTCTGCTGTGAACGGGATGGTCCAGCGGTAGAGTTCTGCGAGTTGTTTTGCTTCACGTCCTCAACAGCCTCGAGCGTACGATAACGCTCGTTGAGGAATGTGCTCATGTCCTGCCATGCGGGAATCTTGGACTTGTCCACCAGTGATTGCTCCCATAGTGAGAGTGTAAGTTTGGGGAGCTTGGATGAGCAAAGAAAGACCAGGATGCAGTCGGCGAAAGGACTAGAGACTGAAATGTCTGAGTGGTCAAGAGCGGTCAAGCACCGCTGAAGTGTGCCATGCAGCTCCTTAATCGCTGCTCCAGACTCTTGCGAAACCGTGGACAGGTTGAAGAGAATTTTAACTGGCTCGTTATTAACAAGCGCTTGTTTTCGAATCGCTCGCAGAGAGCACTCCAAGCCGACGCGAAACCATCGTTCGTCAGCGGAAATTTGGCTAAGATCTCATTGGCCTCATCTGCGGTTTTTGAATTGAGATGGAATAGTTTCTCAACCGGAGTCAACCTCGGATTGTTGACGTAGATGGCCGTGAAAAGATCACGGAAGGTCGGCCACCGCAAGTAATCCCCACGGAATACTTCGGTGTCGACTGGAGGGAGCCGGCAGCCACTGGAGTACACAGGAGGAGCGGATGCTTCACTCCTGGTTGATTCGGAAACTTGTGTAATTTGCCCCTTTACATGGGCGAGACACCGCCTCCATGGCCTGTATGCCGTCGTTGTCACCGTCTCGATGCAGTGCATCAGCGCACGTGGCATTAGCGGCCTCTACACTGTCCCAGAGGGCTTGCAGGCGGTCACGACGGATCTCGTACGTGTGTACGTTCTCGGCTGCAGGCCCTCTGACCCGACTCTCAAAGTGCACCAGTCTGTCAGAGACGGCGACGAAGTTCCTGAGAGCCATCGCACGGGTGTTGCTAAGTTTAGCCTGGACGGATCATGTAGTTGCAGAAAAAGCAGACGGCGACGGACGATCAACTTTGACTCGGAGTTGAGCGGCAGGAGTGGCGGATTTGGATCCCGAAGGAGCGGGCGAAGCGGACGACAGGCGACGAGCTGTGGTCGGAAGCTTTAAGGAAAGTTTAGAGACTTTTTCCCTCCTTTGGCTTTTGGACATACTACGCTTCGGCAGCCGAGAGCAAGCACAAAAAAGATAGGAACTTCGGCTGTCACAGGATAGTGAACAAGGCCGACACTCGTTGTGATAGCTGCTGTTTGTATACGTATACGGAAATGGATATGATAATATATATATTGTATGTGTAATAACGGATTTCAATATATAATATCAATTTATAAGGAGCATATACGGAGTGTATATGTAACGTGTACGGAAGTGTACGTGTATGTATGTGATAATACATGTATATTATATGTGTAATAATGGACTTATATATATATTATCAGTATATATGTAACATATACGGAGTGTATACGTGTGTAAGTGTCGTGTATGGAAGTGTACATGTATGTATGTGTGTCGTATGTGGATGTATATATGTCGTATGTATATGTATATATATATATAGGTATATATTTATAAATATATATATATATATATATATATATACATATACATATACATATACATATACATATACATATATATATATATATATATATATATATATATATATATATATATATATATATATATATATATATATATGGAGTGTAGTGGATCTACGCGCGTTTGTTCTTAATGAAGTGCAACTTCCTTGTTATTTAGAGTAAAATAACACGAAGAGGTTGCATACACTAGAGTGTGTCAAAAAAGCAAACGCGAAACGACAGAGATGTAACAAAGTACATACAACAGCGGCCAAATTGGAAAATATAAGCGAACTTTTTTAAACTGTATAAATACTTACATATACATATACATATACATATAAGGATATATATATATATATATATATACGGTGCAAAGTATACACAAAGTAGAAAAGATTGCGGAAAGAAAGCCGGTAGAACGCTTATGTACTTATATATATGTATGCTGTGTCACATATATATAATGTACAAGGAAAAAGAATATGGCGCGAACACGACACTTGCACAAAATGTATGGAGAATGTATGAAAGTGTAGTACTTATCTTGAGAAAACCAATGCTATTGCTGGGGTCGAGCGAATCCAATTATATATCCGGCTCGAAGGACCAAAATGTGTAAGGGGGCGTCTTCAGATAAATAAACAACACTTTCGCTTTGGAATTAATGTATATTTGTAAACTTTACAAAGTCTTTTATTGAACTTGGAAAATGCACTTGTTGTGCCGAGAATAGAAACATATGATATAGGAAAAAGCACTAAAAGAGGGCAGGGTGACCAACGTGAGGATAAACTAGATCAGTGTGACTGCGCGTGTGCACGCACAGTATACTAGCTTTGTCACTATCGATATCAATTGATCGCGACCACACTGTCAGCTGTTTTGAGTGGTCAAACCTGCCATCATCTGGCATCGACAGTACCAAAAAGGGATCTTTTTTTAGTATGACACTCAGAAGTCATCCCATTTTTTCCCATCATCCCATAATTTTTTAGATAAAGTTTATATATGAAATATGTTAATTGAAGTTCAAATAAAATAAAAGTACAACAAAATTTTAAATTAAAAAAAAATTTTTTTTCTAATTAAAAAATTAAAAAAAAAATGTTAACTTAAAAAATTCTATGATTTTTCTCTGATCAGTAAAAAAAACCGACTAAAGACATCTATTTTAGTTTAGAAGTTATTAATTAAATGCCGCTAGCGAGACCAAATCGCACACTGTGTCTGGGTCCGAAGCGACTTTCATTTCTGAGCGTTTATTCCAGCACATAAAGTTGCCATTCCAATCCATGTAAGCCCAAGTATCTGAGCTAAATCATGCAGTTGCGGCCCAACCGCAGAAGTTATGTAACTTCAGCATTAGTTCTCCAACGAAGCCGAAGTTCCATAGTTGCCAGACAAGCTGCCTTTATCCCATGTGCCGAAAGGCTTCCTAAAGGATCTACCAGCGATTGAACTGGCGGATACATATTTCTACAAAAGTGCTCAGATTAACATTTTAATTGGCGGATATCCTTCCGTCAGTCATCCTGAGCGGTTCCCGGCCAAACATTTGTGGCTCACTCCTTGGCCAACAAACCGTGTTTGGTTGCATTCTCACCGGCCCCGTCTCCCAGAATGTGTTGACAACCGTCTCGACAAGAGTCGCTATCCAAGCAGACGATCAACTCGACAGACTAAGCTCCAAATTTTGGGAGGCGGAGGATATTCCGTCGAAGCTGGTTAGCTGCGAAGACACAACTTCACGCAGCAGATGTGGCAGATATCGGGTGACTCTTCCATTCCGGAAGCCCGTTTGCATTGAATTGGGTCACATGACATCCATCTCGCCGCAGGCGGTGGTCACCACTCCTATTTTTTTATATCTGCCTCATCATTCATTCAAACAAGATAGGCACCGACACAAAGGTCGGAAAACCCATCGCCAAACTGAAGGAAGGAAGGACTGACGAATTATTTATTATTGTTACCTTCTACTTCGTTTCTCCATTCGTCGTCCTATGCTGTCCTATTCCATGTGTCATTGACAATGTAAAAAAGGCTACTATAATAATCATTCCCCGCTGGCACCAACTACTTCCGGTGTCGCGTGTGCCGCGGAATCCATCCACTACGGAAGTGCCAGGCTGACAGCTGAGAAACGGTTGAGAGCAGTACTTATTAACAAGTACACTTCAAAGAGCCACACAGCGCTCGCCCTAGCCGGCAGCGACGACGCAACGAGCAACCGGACCCGGCTCGATCTCCGACTCCAGCGCGGCCCCGCTCCCGCTCGCCTTCCCACCATGAGCAGGCCTCACCTCTGGCCGAAGGGGCGTTTCCTTGCTACAGGATAAAGCTGTGAGAATCCTCCCGTCGGCCAACATCCTGATCGACACCTTCGAGATGCGAGCTCAGATCGACCCATGCAATGTGACCAGCCGTAACAGCACATCCTTGGCAACAGCCTATTGGCTGTCCGTCACCCGCGTTGGTACTAGCGCACGACAATTTTGTTTTGCTGCGACGAAAGTCTCTAGGAAGAAGACAACAACAATTGCTCGTGTCTTAGATGTTCGCGAGCGTATAATCGAAAAATGTAGATATATTTTGAATTTGCTCGGAAACTATGTTAATTGCTATGTAGTATATATTGGGAAATAATACATATGTTAATTATTTATTTTTTTAAAGTATTGAGCAATTATGTACATAGTCAAAATGTTGAAAAATCTGCAAAATAAAAATTCGACGCTAACTTTGTACTAGCTTCACAGATTCAATTGATTTGTACTTTTCGCAATAATCACAAAAATTGAATTTTCTCGAAAACGTCTTTACCGATTTGAATAAAGCAAAAAGCAAAATATTTGTATATTTGATTCGTATAGAATGAAATAGCGCGACATCTGCAAATATGAAGAATAATTTGATGATAGCGTTGACATAGTGTTTTACCGCTAACAGTGGTCAGGTAAACTGCAAAATTACGATTTACATAAGAATATAAAATTGCGTATATTTATTAATTATAGTAAATCAAAATATATGTAAATAGAGTATTTAAATGTAATATTAAATTTTAGTTATAGTTGTTGCATTTCGTTATTTTCTGCAAGTATTTAAAGTCCCCCCAAAGTCCAAAGGGTGTTATTTAACACTAAAGGGTTCCGATTTGAGTCGGCTCTGGCCTGACTGGTTCCAGTTGACAAAAGGTCAATTTTCTCAAAAACAGCATAAAGGATTTCAAATACATATCTTCTTTATAGTTGTATCTACGAAAGTATAATATGCGCAATGGCCGACAAGAAAGACAAAAAAAAAAGTTATGGTCATTAATCGGAAACATTGATTTTTTGTGCTCATTTTGTATGGGGCTGGAGCTGAGGTTATTGTAAAACAGTAATCTATAACTTGTCAAATTTGATTTGGCCGACAACTCGTCAAAGCGGAGATATTGGCAAAAATGTTGCTACCCCAATTTTTCATTCACAATTTTAGTATATAAATCCTGCATGCAATTTGACGAACATGGATTTAGTAGACAGATAATTTAGTTTCCCATTGTTCTGCATTTAAACTTTTTTAATTTAAGATTAAATATCACATAAAAAGACTAAAATAAAAAGTTTATTTATCCGATATTTTTTTATTGATATGTGCCTCTAAACTTGCGGAACTATCTTAACGTACTTGTTACTTTTCGTTGCAGTTGTGAGATTAGAAATCAATTGTTTATAAGCTATTTAAGCACTGTCCCAATTTAATCGCCAAAATGTTTGATGCACAAAGTTTTTTTAAGCAAACATCAGTTTGCGAGGTCACAAAATTAATTTATAAGTAATTAATTATTGCGAAAAGAGGCGACGTGTTGCTTTCGTTTAAGAATTCATGATTCAACTAACTTGAAAAAGAGCGTATCGACAAGCGATTCAATAAACTATAGGTTATGTAGTTAGGTAATATAGTTAATATAATTACGTCAAGCATCGGTACAAAATTATTTTGCACAGAGTTTGACCGAACATTGATCTTCTAACCACTGTATATTTAGAAAAGATATATGTATGTATATATTTATATATAACCTTGACATCTTCCAATCTTGGTGTCAAATTAATTTATTAAATTTTAATTGCAGTAAATGTAGTACAATACAATAAAAACAAGTAAGAAAGCTACAGTCGAGTGCGCTCGACTGTGAGATAACCGTTACCCATTTTGAATAAAAGCAAAATATTACGGTAATAATCTCAAAATATTAAAAATAGATATCCATGTATCTCGATCGGAATTCGACCACCGACCGGGTGGTTAAAAAAAAAAGTTTGTACCTCGAGCGGGCTTGAACCCGAGCACCACAACATGCTCGGCTTGCATTCTACCACCTCAGCTATCGCATTGCTTTTGAACCCTCTATGCATGCAGATACTAATATAGATGAGCATGTATATACATATATGTACGCATACATACAATACATACATAGCAGGCGGTTTTGCCCATACAAAAGTATTTCTTTAATAAAATCCACAATTTTTATTTATATTTGTAATAAAAACGATTAAAAAAATAAAAAAGTTTAAACCCCGAGTGGGCTCGAACCACAGTTCCCCAAGTACCACAATACGAATATGCTTGCACTCTACCAATACAGCTATCGCAGTGCCTCTATGCATACAGATACAAATATAGAGGCGAGCATGTATATACATATGTATGCATACGCATACATATGTACATAGAAGGCGTTTTTGCCTATACAAAACTATTTCTTTAATAACTTAAACAATTTTTATCTGATCGCATTAAAATCAGAAATCACAAGCAACATTGTTATTATTGTATATACCAAAACGTCTAGTTTTAATATTACTCTTGTTATTATTGATTTGCACGAGCGGGAATGGGCGTGGCAAAAATTTGAAACAAACTTGATCTGCGTGCAAACATAACAAATACTGTCGAAAATTGTAGCTCTATCTCTATCTGATCAAGAATATATATGCTTTATAGGGTCGGAAATGCCTCCTTCTACCTCTTACATACATTTCCTGTCGGCACAAAGTTATAATACCCTTCTACCCTATGGGTGGCGGGTATAAAAATTGCACATTATATAATATAATACATATATTTATATATATATAGTTTAGTATACATTCAGTATTTAGTATGTGTGATTACATGACGGAATTTGTCCCGTGCGAGACTCTTTACATTGAAAATAGCATAAACTGAAACAATTTTAAAAATAAGAAAATGTTATTTTTATAGCTCTAGATTAGTACTTTAATTAGAGTTAAGAATAGTTTTGAAATTTTTTTTTCTGTTTTGTTTTCTGTTCTGATAATTGCAAAAATTAACAAATTCGTAGGCAAAACCAAAATCTGAACGAATTTATATATTTTATCGTAAAACAGAACAAGTTCCTATAATTGATCTTATCTCTGAAAATAGTGCTTATCCAAAGCTTTAAGAATGACCTTCACTTATTTTTAAAATTGTTTTAGTTTATGTTTTTTTGTCACTGTAAAGATGTTCGCACGCGTCATTTACCAGAGAATTACCCATATGCAAAAGCACTTGGACATCTTGAGTATACGATTAATTTACTTCCTTCGATCCAAGCTATAAGTTTGTCTTGTATGTCTTATGCAGGCCATCCACAGGCGAGCATGTTTGCGAATATGCTCGCCAACTTGTATTTCATTTGCCCACCAACTAGTGCCAACATGCTCGCGAATATCATTTGTCGGGGAATTTTCAAGCAGTCAACATGTCAACGGATAACGACAGCGGCAGTATAATTGCACTGATGGCAATACATATTTGCTTAGAAAAAAAGAAAAATAAAATTTCTTCAAATGGACAGTTCTATATATGAAAAACTGTTAAATTTAGTAGTGGCCAAAGTTATAAGGACCTGAAATTCTTAACAGGAATTTCGCCCCAGAGCCTTGGGCGCATAATAATTGAAATATAATAATATAATAATTGATTTTGCAGACAAAAAATGAATTCTTGCATATATTTTTTGCTCATTTTGCGCTCGCAAACACGTCTTCTCTCTACTAAATGATTTCAGAAATGTTGTTCGAGCCAACGTTGCCATCCATTGGCGAGCATGTTCGTGCAAACACAGACAAAATAGAATAATTTTAATCCCATGCGAACATTTTGACGAACACGAAATTTGACGACGAACGCTACCATCCACCAGAAAAATTTCGTCGAGCACAACATATTCGCAAACATGCTCGCCTTTGGATGGCCTGCTTTATGTACAGCTACTCGTGCCTTTGGCGTGCCGGGTTTTATTAATGGTAGACTTCATGAATTTAATTATCCCCGCTCATCCGTTCAAAAAAATTTTGCTCTTCACCCTTCGTGGCATGAAATTAAATTACAGCTCTCACTTGCCTGATCTTTCTTTGCTAACTATACCCATTACCCATTAGTATTATAACTTTGGTTCGATCACACATCATCTATAGTTTATCTATCGCACGCTATGTGGTGTGCACAGTGGGCGATGTAGTCTTGCTAGCGGCATTTATATACTATACTAAAATAGATGTCTTCAGAAGGTTTTTTTCACTGATCTGAGTAAAGTCATAAATTTTTTTAAGTTACAAAAATTTTTTTTTACATTTCTTTTATTTTTTTTAATTAAAAAAAAAAATTTATTAAATATAAAATTTTGTTTTACTTTTATTTTTTTTAAACTTCAATTAACAAATTTCATATACTACTGTGGGCAAAAAGTGAGGTGAATTTTCAATTTAAACTTCGCGGGCCTAACAATTCGGCCTAATTCTTTTTTTCTTAAGTTGGCAAGACTGTTGATTACATCTGGGCCAAATTTCATATGAATGTCATTATCAGAAATATATTTACGCTTGTGTTTTCCAAGCGACCAAAAGAGCATTTTTCGATTTTCAACAATGTCTGAATGAGAAGTGCCATCAAATTTTGTTTGCGGAATGAAATTTCGGCTGCGGAAACGTTGAGGATGTTGCGGAAGACCTTTGGTGATGTCACAAAAAAAATGTTTATAAGTGGTACAAAGACTTCAAAGAGGCTCGAGAACGTGTTGATGACTTGGAGCGCTCCGGACGACAATCGACGTCAACACATGACCAACGCTTCAATGAAGTGGAGGCAAAAATCGTCGGTTGACTATTAGAGACCTTACTGATATGATCGGAACATCAGAAAGATCTGTGAAAACCATTTTGAAAGACCATTTGGGCCTACGAAAAGTCCAATCTCGTTTGGTACCAAAAACGACCAATTTCTGTACACGTTTTTCTTGACTATTTCGCCAAAAATTCGACGCATATCGTTCCACAACCACCGTATTCGCCTGATTTGGCTCCGAGTGACTTCTGACTATTCCCAAAACTAAAGAGACCACTTCGGGGAAGGCGTTTCGAGTCGATTGAGGAGATAAAAGCTGAATCGAAGAAGGCACTGATGGCTATACCGAAAAGGGACTATTTGACATGTTTCGAGGATAGGAAAAAAAGTGTGCATAAGTGTATTTTATCGGGAGGGGATTACTTTGAAGGGCATGATATTGATTTAGAAGAATAAATAAAGATTTTTCATTTTACGAACAAATTCACCTTACTTTTTGCCACAGTAGTATAAACTTTATCTAAAAAATAATGGGATGATGGAAAAAAATGGGATAACTTCTGAGTGTCATACTAAAAAAAGATCCCTTTTTAGTACTAACACTGTTCCTAAAAAGTACCATAGTTTGAAGGCTAGCAGGTAATAGCAGTTCATATTACACATTTTGGACGCCACTGATTCACACTTTCGGCTAATAAAAGAGTTAGACTGAGTCCACTTGAATCCAGTAAGTTCGACTCCACGAAAGACAGGTGTACGTTAATCCAAACTCGTTGATTAACCACTACGTTTTATGAGCTACATATTTATAGACCGGTCACAAACATTGATATTTATTGTAATACATACCTTGAATATAATAAAAAGCCAAACTTTTAAAAAATTCAATAAAAATTGTAAATTTCCGAGAAACTCAATATCAATGCGCGAAAAAAGAAAGAATTTTCTAGAGCTCTTTGCAAAATCATATGGTGAGTTTGACCGTTCACGGCTGATGATCAGTTGACCGTAGAGCTTTTAAACGCTTTGATAAATCTAATCAAAGTATCTATTGTCGACTTGTGAAAAAATATCAACGCTTTTTAAATTTCAAAATTTGAATTAAATGCCGAGACCAAATCGCCCACTGTGGAGCGGTCATAAGCTGCCATACTTTTGGGGGAATGAAAAAGCAAGTTAAAAATACTTGTATGATAAAACAGATGGCATCAAATTTGTTGAAGTTGAGTAAAATATATTTTTTAAAAATGAATTTATTTAATTTAATTACTTAAGTACTAAAATATTAAAAAATAAATATATTGTTGAAAACACCGGAATGAAATCCATTAAAAAGGTCCCCTTTTTTTGTATGAAACAGCTGATTGCCGTTGAACTAATTTTTTTTTTAAGAAAGTTTCAAATCTTTTTTTGCAAAAAAGACAAAAGGCAAATATATTTCTTTCAGGGGAACCATAAATCAACTATGCAGGATAAAATTATCCTTATGTGAGTTCTACCCACGCAGGAAATTGGACATACGAAAGGCATTTTTTCGCATTGTTTACTTCTGACCAAAACACAAGTCAGCTGTTTCACCTGTAAAAAATGAAACGTTCCGATAACAAAACGATGACAAAAAACTTGTGAAGACCGGAGCACCCAAAAACGAAAATCTCGATTTTGGTCCCAAAACGAAAACGAAAAGTGAATACCGGAACATGACTGATATTCTCATTTTAATCTCTTGCTTGAAAAGTGTGAAAAATACAAATTCACATATAATTTACAACAAATATGTAGATGGTAATGTCATTGACCATATAATACATATGTAACTACTCCAAATCTTGAAACAAACCATATCTTTTGCAACGTCACTATTGCGACCCCAAAAAATAAACTCTTTTGCTTATTTTAGTCCTACATCGCATGCGGAAAGATGAGCACAAGCGTATTTCGTCACGCTATGCTTTCGTTAGTATGTTTTCAATACATGAATGACTCTGAGAAGGTAACCTATTATGGCTAATATTTTAGTAAATTTATCGATATCAATGCATTGTGCAAATAATCAATGCATTGTGCATTGGAAAGAAAATTAAGAAAAAAAAATTACATAAAAATCAAAAGAAATACACTGAGGCATAAGAAAAGGTTTAAAGAAAATAGTCGAAACGATAAATTTGACCAATTTGTATAGAATTATTATTCGCTCTGCAACATGGCTTTCTATGATGTAAAACGAAAATAAGTAGAGTCATTTGATGAATAATAAATAAGTTATATATACTTATACTTTTTGAATGCCCTCAGTGTCGCATTATATTATATATTTAATTGCTAATTTTCGGTTGATTTGTATCTATTGTCTTTGTTATTCTCCTTGCTGCCTGAGTAGTTCAGTTATTCACCGCTAAACTTCTGCAGTTGAGGTGTAAACACTTGCATCATAGAAGTGCATCACAAATTGAGTATTAAAAAGATAAATATGATATCATTGGTACAAAATGTATCGATACTATCGATGGCTCGTTGTGCCATCTCTAAAGCTGCGACGTTTCTCGTTCTTTCCTGTCGAACGCCAGTGCAGGCGTGTAGTACTTTTTAAAGTTGTTCCACGAAAATCAATAAACATCCAAAATGGTAGGTGAAAATAAATCCAAATAATTCCTTCTAATGCAGTAAAATGAAATGTGTGATTTAAGTTCATAGTAATTTTTACCATAATATTACGGATTTACATTATATTTTGTAAAAACTAATGGTATGCTACCAACATTTGTGTGTGTGTACTTGAATACATAAATGACAAGACAAAGAAATAAATGACGTATGCGAAGTCATGACAACAACACTGCACACAGCACATACAATGTATGTATGTATTTACATTGGAGATTGCAATATTTCAACACTTGCGAAATAATTTAAAGTCACCCTATGGGTTCTTTTAGTGGTTTTTCCTGCTTTAACCTCAATTTATTCCATAGTTTGGAAGATGAATTTCACTGTTATGCTCATACTTAGATATATGTGGTGCGCACTCCATTTTTGATATATATGTTATTATTATTATTAGATTTGCTTTTCAACTTTTTTACTAAAATGTTTACAGGTCAACTTCACCGTCGACGAAATCCGTGGCTTGATGGACAAGAAGCGTAATATTCGCAACATGTCCGTAATTGCTCACGTTGATCATGGTAAGTCTACCCTGACTGACTCGTTGGTGTCCAAAGCTGGTATTATTGCTGGTGCAAAGGCTGGCGAGACCCGTTTCACCGATACTCGTAAGGATGAACAGGAGCGCTGCATCACCATCAAGTCAACGTGAGTTTAGTCAAAAAAAATAAAATCAAAAATTACTCCTGACTTACATTTATGTTTGGCATATACATTAGTGCTATCTCCATGTACTTTGAGGTGGAAGATAAGGATTTGGTGTTCATCACCCATGCTGACCAGCGTGAGAAGGACTGCAAGGGTTTCTTGATCAATCTGATTGATTCGCCCGGTCACGTTGATTTTTCATCCGAAGTGACAGCTGCTCTGCGTGTTACCGATGGCGCTCTCGTCGTCGTTGACTGTGTCTCTGGTGTGTGCGTGCAAACCGAGACTGTGCTGCGTCAGGCAATTGCCGAGCGTATTAAGCCTATTCTGTTCATGAATAAAATGGATCGTGCCCTTTTGGAGCTGCAACTGGATGCTGAGGAGCTGTATCAGACTTTCCAGCGGATTGTTGAGAATGTAAACGTTATTATTGCCACCTACAACGACGATGGCGGTCCAATGGGTGAAGTGCGCGTGGATCCCTCAAAGGGCTCGGTTGGTTTTGGATCAGGTCTTCACGGTTGGGCTTTCACTCTCAAGCAGTTCTCTGAGATGTACTCTGAGAAGTTCAAGATCGATGTTGTCAAGCTAATGAACCGGTAAGTTAATTCTATCGCTTCCATAAAAACTTTTCGCTTTTAGCATAAAACGTGTGGCGCTGAGCGTACGACTTCTTTCAATTAGCTCCTAATCCGGAAATTTTTGAAGAATCGAGCGTAATGATTGCGCCACAAGTGCACCAACAATAAAAGCAGATTAAATAACAGCCGCTGTTGAAACGCTATACCGAGATCTCTTTCCAAATGTCTCGAACGGTATATTGCCAAGACAACGACTAGACAAAATTGTAAGATGCTATTTCTAATGTATAGCGCAAAATTATAAACATAAAAAAGAGTAAAGGGAGTATCTACAACTATATTTTCGAATCTTGTACTCGCTAACTATTAAAATAACTCTTAAAAATAAATGTAAAAGGTGTACATGTGGTTGAAAAGCAACATCAGATAAATAGATCTTTTTATAATTATAGGTTAATAAAAGGTATTAGTTTTGCAATAAGTATTTATGTCCACTTTAATTGAGGGTTCTCTCCCTTATCGAGACTTTTGCATGCAAGCAGACTGCATCAGCTTTTGCTTTATGCCTTTATATTATATATTATAATTCTTAGCAATATTTATAATAGAAATACCTAAGTTAAACTTTTTCACATTTTGTTCTGTCTGTATTCCCAGTAAATTGCAAAAATATTTTGGTAGATCCCTCCTTCGACAAGAAACAACTAAGTCAGATCATGTAAAGTCTCGCAAGAAAATTGAAATAGTAATTTTTCGAGAAGGCCTTTTATAGGCCTGACTTCAACAGCCTCGTAGAATTTTTGTTATTTTCATGCATTTTTGGGCAATATAGAAATTTGGTTAGTTTCTCGATCACTGTTTCAAAATCTTTGAGAGACTAGATTTTGATCTGTGTTGATTAGATTTGAGCTCCTATTGGGGGGGTTTTTTTTTTTATTACTACGTAGTCTGGAATTTAAGTGTGCATTGTGATTATGATTACTTAAATGCTTTCTTTCTCCAGGCAAAAATTGGGAAGTTTCTTATCTTTTGAAATAGACTTTTTTTTTTTTAGTATTTCTCAAAAAAAAGTACGAAATTAGAACGTTAAGTTTTCAAATATAGTAAACTTTTGTTTTAGTTGTTAGGCATATTCGATTTGTGAAAGTAGTGTCCGATTATTTAATGGAGTCACTGAAACTTATTTCTAATTTCTGAAATTATTGTATATACATAGTTAAAACCTTATGAAGTTGCTGCAGGAATACTTTTTCGTATATTTTTTTGTGCTTTAGTTTTAATTAAAAAAGGGTAAGCAAGTATCACACGACCGAGTACACTGTAGTTTCTCACTAAATCAATTAAAGCAAATGGTTGCATGCTCTTAAAAATAAAATAAAATACATTTTATTTGAGTTGTCAATTTAACAATGATTATATAATTCTATACAGACTTTGGGGAGAAAACTTCTTCAATGCGAAAACTAAGAAGTGGCAGAAGCAAAAGGAAGTGGACAACAAACGTTCCTTCTGTATGTACATTTTGGATCCCATTTACAAAGTATTTGATGCTATTATGAACTACAAGAAGGAAGAAATAAACAATCTGCTAGAGAAGATCGGCGTTGCTCTTAAGCATGAAGATAAGGACAAGGACGGTAAAGCTTTATTGAAAACCGTGATGCGCACCTGGCTGCCAGCCGGAGAAGCTCTGCTTCAGATGATTGCAATTCATTTGCCATCACCTGTTGTTGCTCAGAAGTACCGTATGGAGATGCTGTACGAGGGACCTCATGACGATGAGGCTGCCGTTGCTGTCAAGAACTGCGATCCCGATGGTCCACTTATGATGTATATCTCAAAAATGGTTCCGACCTCAGATAAGGGACGTTTCTACGCTTTCGGACGTGTGTTCTCAGGCAAAGTGGCCACTGGCCAGAAGTGCCGCATCATGGGCCCCAACTACACGCCCGGCAAAAAGGAAGATTTGTATGAGAAGGCTATCCAACGTACCATTCTAATGATGGGTCGTTACGTTGAAGCCATCGAAGATGTGCCTTCTGGCAATATCTGTGGGCTGGTCGGAGTCGATCAGTTTTTGGTTAAAACTGGTACCATCACTACATTCAAAGATGCCCATAACATGAAGGTAAAATCGTTTAAAATTTGCAAGATTTTACATATAATTTGTGCTTTATTTAAAATTTAAATTCAAGGTGATGAAGTTCTCCGTTTCGCCTGTTGTGCGCGTGGCCGTGGAGCCTAAGAATCCAGCCGACTTACCCAAATTGGTTGAGGGTCTGAAACGTTTGGCCAAATCTGATCCTATGGTACAGTGCATCATTGAGGAATCTGGCGAGCACATCATTGCCGGTGCCGGTGAATTGCATTTGGAAATCTGTCTTAAGGATCTAGAAGAAGATCACGCATGTATCCCTTTGAAGAAATCCGATCCTGTGGTGTCGTACCGTGAAACCGTCTCCGAAGAGTCGAACCAGATGTGCTTGTCAAAGTCTCCCAACAAGCACAACCGTCTGCTCATGAAAGCTCTACCCATGCCTGATGGTCTGCCCGAAGATATTGACAATGGTGAAGTTAGCTCCAAAGATGACTTCAAGGTTCGTGCCCGATATTTAGCTGAGAAGTACGACTACGATGTGACTGAAGCCCGTAAGATCTGGTGCTTTGGTCCCGATGGCACTGGACCCAACTTTATTCTCGACTGCACCAAGTCCGTGCAGTACCTTAATGAAATCAAGGATTCTGTGGTTGCCGGCTTCCAGTGGGCCTCTAAGGAAGGTATTATGGCCGATGAGAATTTGCGTGGTGTTCGCTTTAACATCTATGATGTTACCCTCCACGCTGATGCCATTCATCGTGGTGGTGGCCAGATCATTCCAACTACACGTCGTTGTCTGTATGCTGCTGCTATTACTGCCGGACCTCGCTTGATGGAGCCTGTCTATCTGTGCGAAATCCAGTGCCCCGAAGTCGCAGTTGGTGGCATTTACGGCGTGTTAAACAGACGTCGTGGTCACGTTTTCGAGGAGAATCAAGTGGTTGGCACGCCTATGTTCGTAGTGAAGGCATATCTTCCTGTCAACGAGTCCTTCGGCTTTACTGCTGATCTACGTTCTAACACCGGTGGTCAGGCCTTCCCACAGTGTGTGTTTGACCATTGGCAAGTGCTGCCTGGTGATCCATGCGAGCCGTCTAGCAAGCCCTATCAAATTGTTCAAGATACCCGTAAGCGCAAGGGTCTCAAGGAGGGTCTGCCTGACCTATCGCAGTATTTGGACAAGTTGTAAGCACGACAATATAAACCTATATGGGTTTAGGTGTTCAAAGGGCTGCAGTTGGTAAAGCAAGATAACGAGAATGATCAAAAAATAATTGGCTTGGCAGCGTTTTAAAAACACATTTAAAGAAAATTTAATGATTATTGATTTGTAAAACAGTAAAAACTAAATAAATCAAGTGAAATGGTAATTAAGGTTTATATACTAACTATCTATACAAACTATCTGAAAATCAACGCAAATATCAACAAAACTTTGGAAGAAGCTTGAAACAGATCGAAATTGAAAATTGTGCTGAAAAGTCTAAGCTGCCTGGTATAAAGTTGAAAGTATATACATATATATAGTATTTATATATTCTTGATCAGCGTCAACAGCCGAAACGACATAGTCATGTCAATCTGTTCGTTTCAGACTATAAGATATGACTTTCGATATTACTCGTTATGTTTGCACGCAGATTAAGTTTGTTTCAAAGTTTTGCCACGCCCACACCCTCCCCCGCTACTACTAATAGTAGTAGTACTTTTTCCGTTCAGGTCGAATGTTACGTTCGCCCAATGTAAAAACCCATAAGAAAGAAAGTTAGTTTGGAACGTAAAAAAACTGAGTGCAGTGGAAAAAGGCTATAAGTCTTTAGCCTTTGTGATTCCTAAAAATTTGGTTGAGATCATATAAAAGTTACCGAAGTTATTAAAGAAATGCTTCTAAATGGCACAAACGCTGGCAAGCACGTTTTTTGCGCTAAATGGCATTTTTTTAATGTAGTACTACATAAATATACCTAACATATCGGCTGAAAAGTCCAGGGCCTAACACATAGATGGTGCTAGTTTTATTGCAGTCAGTTAATATTATCCTTCAAGAGACAGCTGTTAAAATTTCATTAGTTTCTAAGTAATTGTGGTAAGAGTGACGCTACTTTTGTTATTTTCAAAACAATGGATCAAAAACAAACTCCGTTCCATCAGAAACACCAACAAAACGTTGGTTTGCTTACTTCAAACGCGTTTGAAGAGACACCGATGATGCAGAACCCAGAGGATGTAAAAATTAGGTCGCAACAGAAAATATAAAAAAAAATCCACAAAATCGTTTTCAATGATCGAAAATTAAATTTGCGTGAGTTAGCTGACATCAGAAAAGATATCAAAAGAATATGTTGGCTTCATATTGCACGAGCTATGAGAAAGCTCTCTTCAAATAGGGTGCCGCGTTTGCTCACTGTTGACTAACAACAAGAACGTGTTGATGATTCAATGACAAAGACAAAACTACATAAATTAAACTTCGAATGGCTCCCACATGATACAATAACACCATAATACAATTATAGAAGGTAGTCTCGTCGGCAAAAAACCGAAGCCGTCTGCCACTGTATTTCCCAGATTAGGCTAATGATGATTACAGCTAATTTTGAACCAAAAAAAAGTGTTTTCCTTGTTAGGTGTTTTCCTTGTTAACATTCAACATTGTTTTAATATTTTGGAGGTATAATATTTGGTATATTTTAATAATGCCGCGCTGTTTTGAATTTATACAGTCGAACACGAGCACTCTCGACGGTAGCTTTAAATTTTTTGTTTTCTATACACACACTTCAGCAAATCATAAACATCGAATAGCAAGCGCAACTTTAAAGCTAGAGCTGCGATTATTGGTATATAGAATAATGTCCATTTATGATTCCTGAATTCGGTCGCGATTAAATACAAATTTTAAAAGTTATTTAGCAATAAACGGCTACCACAGTCAACTATTTACTGCTTTATGGTCAATCTGGCATACTTTATAGAATGTTTTGAATAATAGTATGTTGAAATATCGAATATAGCCTTCGGTATTATTAAAGTTGATTTTCGTGTATTTAATTAATATTTTAATTATTGTTTGATCACAACCAAATTTTCAGAAATCGAAGAGACTCCAAGTATTATTATTGCGTGTTCCAAAACAAAGACAATTCTTTAAATTACGCTTATGCGTAAATCTAAGTATCCATACTGGCTGAAGGACATAGCTATATCTTTATAGAAGTTGTCGCTGATCAAGAATATACATATGTATATGGGATCGCAAATACTTCCTTTTGCCTGTTACATACATTTTTTTGTAGAAACAATGTTTAGTTTAAAGTTAACGGAAAGTATGTTAGGTAACATTCTGTTAAATGGACAGAGCATCATTTGATACAAACTCAAATGAGCATGACGCTTGCAGTTTTTTGTCTGATGCAATAGAGACAATATAAGACTGATGATGAAATAATTGTGGTGAAATAGAAGAATTGGCGAAGAGAGAGCGATGGCTTGCGAGTCAGTCTGCTTCGAGTTACGCGACAGAGAACATTGCAAGCGACTTGCTGTGCGAAGTGCCATAAAAGAGATCATGCAAGGAGATGAAAAGCCAATCACTCCAGTGCCTAATCCTTATTCTCCGACATCAGAAGTGCGATCGGTCTCGCCACAAAATGGAACGATCAATGGCGGGCATTATTTGAAGCGCAAAACAAATCTTTTCGGGACTTAATTAAATTGATGCAGATTCCCAGAACAGCGACGCAACCCAGTAGAAAAGTAACGCTTCCAAAGTTTTGTTGCGATACTTCCAACGCAGATGCCGCTGCTTGGTGTAAAACCGTCGATATAATAATGGTGTAAAATTACGAAAATCGAAAAATATATTGTTGTTGTTGGGAGCAAAAAAGATGAGACACTTTGAAGGCTGCTGATGCGCAAATTAAAACACGTCTGATTCGTTTGCTAGTTGCGAAAGGAGAGAGTGACAATTTATTGTTTGCCGGTTATTCCGACAATAGTAGTTAGAAAACAAAGATGAGCGAAAGCTTATAACTAAACTGTAACAACTATAGCAAAAGAAGAGCGCAAAATTGAGTCTAAATGTAACTGCTCAGTTAGGCTGAGCAGGCTTACAGTGGGACAAGGCGCTTGATTTAACACCGGCCACCTTGGAATACCCGACGTGGGATTTCAAATCACTGGCAACCGTGCTAGTTTATGGATTGGGCGCTTGAATGTGCCAGTGCCCGTTCTAATTTCGGCCACCCGTATTTGGCCGTCTGTTCCTCGGGTTACGCCTGCGACCCTTCCAGTTATCCACCGCTGAGGTGGCGTATTGTCCTCGTGAACCAGGACGAGGCATCCGACCTCCAAGCCGGACTGTGGAGACTTCCATTTGGTGCGGATTTGGAGGTTGTGGATGTAGTCCTTCGACCACGCGAGCCAAAACCGCTGTCTGAGCGTGGATAACATTTGCCACCGTCGCAAATACGTCAGCTCTTTGTTGGGCCTGTCTGGCACGGATCCTTGCGGCAGCGAACGAATGGCTTGCCCGATTAGAAGATGGCCCGGCGTTAGAGCCTCGCCATCGTTGGGATCGGAGCTGAGTGGAGTGAGAGGCCGCGAGTTGAGAATGGCCTCGACATCTGCCAGATGAGCTCTGACCTCGCTTTCCGCCAGTGACGCGTTGGCCATTTGCCGGACGAGGAGATGTTTTGCGGATTTCACCGCGGCTTCCCACAGCCCTCCGAAATGTGGGGCTCGAGGAGGGATGAAGTGCCATTCCATCCCCATCTCCGACGCGAACAACTGCAGTTTCTCCTGCTGCTTCGAGAACTCCATCTGTAGCTCCTTGAGTAGGTTGTTTGTCCCGACGAAGTTGGTGGCGTTGTCCGAATATATCCGAAGTGGAACGCCACGCCTTGCGATGAAGCTTTTTAGGGTTAATAAAAAACAATTAGTGGACAAGTCAGCAACCAGTTCTAGATGAACAGCCTTTGATGCAAAACACACAAAAACTGCTATATACATTTTTAAAGGAGGCCGTCCCCGAATTCTCAAGGAAACATTTATGGGTCCGCAAAAATCAACGCCACAAATGTGAAATGGACGTGAAGCAATCAAGCGATCAGTTGGTAACTGCCCCATTACTTGTTCCATTAGTTTTGGCTTGTATCGAAAACAAAGAATGCAACCACGAACTATTTGTGTGCATTCTCTTCGAGCATTAATCAGCCAAATTCTTTGCCTTAAGAGCGAAATCATAGTTTTAACACCAGCATGACAGTTGGTCTGATGCAAGTCTCTTAAATACAGTCTGACCAAGGGCGAATTTTTTGACATTAAGATTGGAAACTTGGCATCGTCGTCAATCGGTGCATTTAATAGTCTGCCACCTACGCGGATCAACGAAAGAGATTTTCCTGGCTCAGAGACTTTCTGAATAAATGGAGCGAGAGATTGAACATTTGGTTGAACTAATTGATTTGCTTTTAGTTTTTTAAATTCCAAGTTGAATTCTGACCGCTGAACCAATTCAAATAACTTTAACGAGGCAAAATACAACTCCTGTTTACTAAGGGCTGAAGAACAATTTTTAGTTTTTGGCCAGCAAATGAATTTGTACACATAGGCAATCACTCGAACCAACCTTTTGTACGAAGAAAAGCGAGCCAGTATAGATGACAGAAAATCAGGGTTGGTAGTTAAACAAACCTGAGCTGATTTTTTTGTTTCACTGTTTTTCAAATCGGTTGACAATGAAAAATGAGGATTCTTAGGCCACTCACACTGCTCTTCCATTAAGAATAGTGGGCCTTCTAACCATATCGAGTCGACTAATTCATCGATGTCACACCCACGAGAACAAATATCGGCAGGGTTTGACGCAGAAGGCACATGTCGCCATGTAACATCTTGTGTGAGGTCTTGTATACTGGATACACGATTCGCTACGAATGTTGCTAGCGAAGAAGGCGACATTCTAATCCAATACAGTGTGATTTCTGAATCTGTCCAAAAATGCACACTGTCGATTCCGCATTTGCCAAGCATTGGCTTGACGTACGACCACAATTGCGCCAGTAAATACGCTGCACACAACTCAAGTCTTGGGATCGACTTGGTTTTTAAAGGCGCAACTTTTGCTTTTGATGTAAGCAATTTACATTTCACTTTTCCATTCTGATTAGCTCGTATATACAAACAGCAGCCATAAGCGTGGCTGGAAGCGTCTGCAAATCCATGAATTTGGATCTTGGCTTTGCCGGAATTGGTGTATCGTGGAATGGATACTTTGTCAAGGTTTAGTAGATTTTCTTTAAATCTCTCCCATCTTGTATGCATCTGCATAGGGATAGTTTCGTCCCATGCCAGATGATTTTGCCAGAGCTCTTGCAGTAAGATTTTGGCTTTAATACTGATGGTGCTCAGCAAGCCAAGTGGGTCGAACATACGAGCTGTCACAGACAAAACGTTGCGTTTTGTTGGGCTAAGATCGGTGAAGCTGGAATCCAAATGATATCGAAATATATCAGATTTTGGCGTCCACCGCATGCCCAATGTTTTGGTCGAATCTGTGTCGTTGAAACTGAGAACTTTATCAGTTTCATTCCCATTGATTAAAGCAGGGTGGTTGGAGTACCATTTGGCCAATTGGAGACCACCGGAGCTTAGGATACTGACACTTGGACACAAATCTCCTTCAGCGTGTCAGCATCGTCAGCTCCAGTAAGCATGTCATCGACGTAGAAGTCATTACAGACGACTTTAGCTCCAAGAGGATGTGTTTCCTTATGACGAACACCAAGTTCGTGAAGGCTTCGTATGGCCAGAAAAGGAGCAGACGCAGTGCCATAAGTAACTGTATTCAGTTGGTAAATTCGAAGCTTTTCTGACGGATTTTCACGCCAGACAATAAGTTGAAACATCCGATCCTTTGGAGACATGCTTACTTGTCTATACATTTTAGTTATATCTGCCGTGAGGGCAAACCGACTAAGTCGAAAGCGAATTAGCGACGAGAAGAGTTCCCTCTGTATAGTTGGCCCCACCATTAGAATATCATTCAAAGAATAATTAGAATTCGTTTTGCACGAAGCGTCGAAAACAACTCGAAGTTTGGTGGTGGCACTATCAGGCCTCAGGACGCACTGATGTGGTATAAAATAGTGTGGTTCTGGTGGAAAATCAACGGGAGACATATGACCAAGTTCTATATACTCTTTCATGAAACTAACATACATTTCCTTTAATGTTGCGTTTCTTGAAACCTTGCGTTCAAGTGAAAGAAACCGACGTTTTGCCGTTTCGAAGGACGAACCAAGTATTTTTGGGTCTGTTTTAAAAGGTAGACTAACTTCTAATCGCCCTGTCGATAGAGTTGTCACTCGGTCAATAAAGTCCTGTTCGCAGGCTCTTTGCTCTGACGAGTATTTAGCGACGTTCGATAAATCTGGAACTTTTTCTAACTCCCATAGGCTTTCTACCAGCGAGTCAAGTTGTATATCTTCCGACGAGTACGTTGTTGCACCACATAATGGGTTCTGACTCGGAAGACCTTTGAAACGCCCTGACACAATCCACCCTAGCAGAGTTTTTTGTAACAGAGGGCCACTGTCATTCAATTTAATTTGGCCTGTGCACAAAAGGTCGAAAAAGGAATCGGCTCCTAATAGCAAGTCGATTCTCTGCGGCTTGTAGAAATAAGGATCAGCCAGTTCCACATTAGCCGGTATTTGTAAATGCCTGACTGGAATCAAGCTGTCTGGCTGCTGGTTCGAAATTGATTTCAGCACCCAAAAATCGGCGTCAAACTGATGCTTGTTAACACGAGATAATATCGTTGTTGACACTTCATGTCGGGCTACCAAGTTTGACGTTCCTATGGCCGTAACTGTCAGACACTTGTTGGCTCGCGACAACCTTAGAGCTTGGGCAAATTCTTCAGTCATAAAATTGACCTGAGACCCAGAGTCCAACAAAGCCCTGGCCAACTGGAATTGACCGAATCTATCGCGAATTTTCACAACAGCGGTAGCCAGAATGACATGGTCAACTTCTGCTGTTGGCTTGGCTACGTGCGCTGGATGTGACGATGCTTGGCCGCTCGAGCTACCAGGCTGTTGATTTTGACGCTGGCTTATACTCGTGGTCTGAGGCTGAGCTGTCGCATCGAATCTATGCAGCAATGTATTGTGCGATTTAGAACACACTCTGCATTTTGAAGATGTGCAGCTGGATATTCTATGCCCAGACTGCAAGCAGTTTAAACAAAGGTTCTGGGTCTTGGCGAAACTGAATCGTTCTGTAACCGGCAGTGCACTAAAGCCTTGGCAACTGCTTATAAAATGATTCGCGTTACAGAACTGACAACTAGGGTTGCTGGATTTAGATGCTGAATACGACGCTTTGGTAGTCCGTTTGGGACTCGGTTCTGGCTTAGGGCTCGTTCTATGTTTCGAGCTTTCCTCAGCTGAAATATGGTGGTAGCGCCTATTCAAAACAACGACACAATCAGACCATTGTGGAAGCCTGTTATAGTCGAGCTGTTCTTCATACTTTGATTTGGTGGTATGGTCAACCTTTGACAATACAATATGAATGAGAATCGCGTTGGTGATGTCCCGTTCATCACCTAGTGACAACAAATTTTCAAAAATTGCCGAAACCGTATCTATAATGGTCCTCAACCCAGATGCCGAAGGTTTATTCATTGGCGAGATATGAAACAATTGTGCGATCGTTTCGAAGAATATAAGACATTTGTTGTCGTATACACGCCTCAAGTTTTCTAACGCTTTTGGGTAATTTACACCCGAAACTTGGAACGCCTTTATTGTTCCTAATGCCTCATCAGACAGACATGAAATTAAATGATTGAACTTTTCAATATTTGATAGCGACCGGTCAGAATCTACAAGACTTTCGAAAAGGCTTATGAACTGCTTGTATTCTGAGTGCTTGCCATTAAACTTTGGTAAGTTCATTTTAGGCAAGTGAGATCTATACGACGCTGACTGAACCACTCGGTCAGAATCGGGCTCCTTCAAACTAATCAGATACAACGACCTTGTCTTAATGCATAATTCTTCTAAGGAAGCACGGCTAGAATTATCCGGGTCAATGCAATCAATTTCAGACTGCAATTCCATGGCATCTGCAATGTATTTATTTAATATATCCAAACGACATTGGATCTCAATTTTGTTCATGGAACCTGTTTCATTTAACACTGTTAATCTAAGCCTCTCAATACTTTCTTCTAGCTTCGATAATCTAGAAAATAACAGTGTTAATTTTGCACTATGGCAATTTTCAATCACGGTTTGATTTAATTCAGTCTTCCCTTTATCTTTCGACATTGTGACTTGGTGTATGTTTCTGGGTTGTGCAAGTTAAGCAAAGAGAAAACACACTCTACTATTAAGAGAAACACCAATGCAAGAACTCAAGAGAATGGTCTAATGTCAAACACAACAGTGAGCGTAGCTTCAATGTTAGTTTGAGCGGCGCCGAACAAGCAAAGCGAAAACGATCGAACACAACGAGAGCGAAGATGATCGAACAAGCGAGAGCAAAACTTAATAAGCAAGCGAGAGCGAATATGAACAAGCAAAGCGAGAGCGAAACTTATTAGGCAAGCGAGAGCGAAGGTTACCAAATAAAGAGAGCGAAAAATAACTGAAATTATGCGCGGGTGCTATTATTGTAACTCAATGTAATATAAAGAACCTGAAAGCATAATCATAAAGTTGCGAGGGGGGTTCGAAAGTTTCGGCACTTGGATTTATTCCACTTATGTGTGTTGCATCAATTGTTCACTACAATTCAATAATCAGTGTCAGGCAACTGGACTCTTGTTTAATACAAGATATAACAGTCTGAACTGGGAAACAATCACAATGAATGTCACCAGGTCCAAAGTTATTAACAAAGTTTTCCAGTTGTTGACACTGTTACCTGTTCATCAGAAGAGCTGTTGACTTCTGATTGATCCATAAATCCAAAAGGCCAGCAACGAAGCAACGCAAACGAATGTGTTTATAATTATATGCACTCAGCTGCCAACAAGGTGTGAAATTAATTAAACTTATCAATTGCAATAATTGAATTTTCTATGTGTTTAATTAACAATCAACAATGTCTTTTTTGTAGTCCCTGCTCGGGCGCCATGTAAAATTACGAAAATCGAAAAATATATTGTTGTTGTTGGGAGCAAAAAAGATGAGACACTTTGAAGGCTGCTGATGCGCAAATTAAAACACGTCTGATTCGTTTGCTAGTTGCGAAAGGAGAGAGTGACAATTTATTGTTTGCCGGTTATTCCGACAATAGTGGTTAGAAAACAAAGATGAGCGAAAGCTTATAACTAAACTGTAACAACTATAGCAAAAGAAGAGCGCAAAATTGAGTCTAAATGTAACTGCTCAGTTAGGCTGAGCAGGCTTACAGTGGGACAAGGCGCTTGATTTAACAAATGGCAGAGAACATGTTGGAGGGTAGCGCTCTCGTCATGGCGTTAAGTAACTCTTTGGTAGGAGGAGCATCTCATTGGCTGTCACAAATGTGTTACAGTGGAATAAAGTGGCTGGAATTCCGGAATTATTTATCCAAAGATATGAAGGTGTAGAGACGTCAGCTGCTATATTGCTAAATATGTTCAGCAGTAAACCAAGGCCAAGCGAGTCTTTGTCTGTGTATGCCAGCAGACAAGTAACGGCTTTACTGTCAAAGTGGAAAGAAAGCGAAGAAATTGCCGAATCGATCGTGCTAGCGCATGCTGCGCAAATAGATAAACGGCTGCAGCGATTATTGTTTACAGCGAACATGAAAACCCGAAGTGAACTGGAGCATCAATTGCGCGCCTATGCGTTTGGTAAGCGCAATGACTGCGAGACACCAGAGTATACCAGTGTCCATGAGCAAAAGAAGCAGAGAACATCATGGCAAGGAAAGTGTCACTCTTGTGGCAAACCTGGACATAAAATGGGAACGGATTTTTGATTCAGGGGCAGAGTGCTCCATATTAAAAGAAAAATTAGCTAATAAGTTCATGGGCAAGAGAATGAATAACACTGTACTTATAAGGTGTAGGTTCAGTAACATGTTCAATGCAAATTCTTACTACTGTTAAGATATGTGAATTTTCGATAGAGATCCTGTTTCACGTTATCATGGACAAATATTTGAAGCACGATGCACTGTTTAGCCGTGAAATTTTAGGTCAGGGCTTTGGCGTAACAATAGATGCCACAAAATTAATACTATTAATACCCTGTCTAGCACTGTTGAGTGGAATTGCATGGACTCCATAAATAATGATGTTAATCTAATTCAGTCTGACCGAGCCTAACTGGCAGAAATATTGAAACCGCACGCATCAACATTCATTAAGGGTATACCTAACCGACGAGTCAACACGGGTGAATTGGAGATTAGTCTGATTGATGCCAACAAAACGGTAATGAGGCGTCCGTATAGATTAAGCGTGGAAGAAAAGATATTAGTGAGAGGTAAGATATAAGAACTTTTGTCAGCAAAAGTCATACGTCCAAGCTGTTCTCCTTTCGCGAGTCCACTGCTGCTGGTAAAGAAAAAGGACGGCAGTGATCGTTTATGTATCGATTATCATGAGTTGAATGCCAATACGGTATCCGATAAATATCCGTTACCCTTAATATCGCACCAAATTGATAGACTGCGCGGTAGCAAGTATTTTACAAGCCTTGACATGGCGAGCGACTTTTACCAAATACCAATACGAGAAAATAGAACGCACAGCATTCGTTACGACAGAAGGCCAAAATGAATTTATAGCAATGAGATTTGGCTTGAAGAACGCTTCATCTGTATTTCAGCGAGCCATAATGCGAGCTTTGGGTGAAGTGGCATATTCGTATGCAATTGCATGCATATACGTACTTCGTCTGTGTCTGTGTTAGTAAACGCACTGCCATAAGACGAATTTGAGCACCCCTGTCTTATAGTCTCTAAGATCTAAGGCAGGGGTGCTCAAATTCGTCTTATGGCAGTGCGTTTACTAACACAGACACAAGAAAACGTGTACATATGTAGCGGCTCTTTTGTGTTGGGGCGCAGCACTGAGAGAAATTCCGATTGTATTTTGTGTTTACATCCAGAACTACGAAGCATATTTCGCATTATATTCACATTTAAAGTTTTTGGTAAAAAAAAGTGCTCTCCAATTCATCACTTATTTTTCAAACCCGCCAAAAAATGTAACATAACACTTACGATGGTCGACCACGAAATAAATCAAAACCCAACCCAGACAGAAGAATAAGTTCCAGTGCATGTGTTTGAGAAAAAAACAAAAACAAATTACATTGCGGTCAGCGAAGAGTGACGACGGAAAGAGATGTAATGAAGAAACAAGCAAAATTGTTTTTGTTTCGCATGCAAATCGAAGCCCATATGCACGGTGCGTATGGGCGCACTAGCCATAAGCACAGAGCATCTACAAAAACAAAAGTGCACTCAGTGTATAGGCGTTGAGCACCCCTGATCTAAGGTGTTCATACGGACAGACGTACATGGCTAGATCGTCTCGGCTGTTGACGCTGATCAAGAATATATATACTTTATAGGGACGGAGATGCCTGCTTCTACCTGTTACATACATTTCCTGCCGGTAAAAAGTTATAATACCCTTCCACCTTATGGATAGCGGGTATAATCAATATTTAGTATTAGTTATAGATATAACATATAAATAGATAGAACACCTTACTAACTATAAAAAAATTTAAATCTAGGCAATTTATCAATAGACATATTTTTTTAATTTATCTTAATACTTAGCAATGCCGCCTTTGGTCGTAAATACAGATTTCACCCTATCGGTCATAGAATCGTAAATGAAACACAAATATTCCTTCGTTATATCGTGTATCCATACTTTTTCTATAATATGTTTTAGCTCCTCTATAGTTTTGGGCTTTCGCTTTCTTATTTTGGCACCCATATAGGCCCAAACATTCTCGATTGGATTAAGGTCCGGGCTGTTTTCTGGCCAATCTAAGGACTTAATGCCCAATTCTTCCTTAAAATGTATTATTTTTAGATAGAAAAATGTTCAATTTATTTATAAGTTGTTTTGGTAACAATCGGACACTCAGAGATCGCGCTCGATGTAAAGGTGCAGAATCATCCTGAAAAATGGGTTTTTCTTCTTCTTCACTTATGGACTCAATGCTAGGCACAACTCCACTTTTTTTTTTACTGTATGTTTTATATTTTGAATCTTCTCTTACGAGACTAACAAAATGTGTTTAAATCGTAAAAATACTACATTATTCTAACAGTTTCTTAAACTGTATTTATGGTAGGCGGTCCTAGTAATTGTCGCTGGATGGGATGGTCGTTACGACGAAGGCGGGAAAGGCTGCATACTAATGTTAGTGCTCTAGCGAGGTGATTTGGATGGTTCGACAGCTTGAATTAGTAATTTTCCATGTGTTGTGCTATTTCATCTCGGACGGGAAGTATATTCAAGTCTCTCTGAATGTTTTCACTCCGAACGTACCACGGTGCCCCGGTGATAGTTCTAAGGATCTTTGCTTCGGCTCTCTGCACGATCTCTACGTTGCTGTTGCTGGCGCTCCCCAACAACTGAGAGCCATAAGTCCAGATTGGTTTCAGAACGGAGTTGTAGAGCAGGACCTTGTAATCCAGACTAAGGGGGGAGCGGGAGTTTATAAGCCACTGCAGACTGTTTGCCTTCAGCCTTAGGTGAGTTCGTTTAGCTTCAATGTGCGTGCGCCAGGTGAGCCGTCTGTCGAGATGTACGCCAAGATACGTTACTTCATCTGATTGGGGAAGCACGGTGTTGTTTAGTGTAAGGTTGGGGCAATTACGTCTATTTAAGGTAAAAGTTACGTGTTTACAGTTTTGCTCATTTACTTTTATACGCCAGTCTGAGAGCCATTTCTCTACAGCGTCGAGATGGGTCGCAAGTTGCGCTGAAGCTTGTTGCGGAAATTTAGATCGGCTAAGGATCGCGGTGTCGTCGGCAAACGTAGACATTGTCAGTTGTCTACTCGTAGGGATATCAGAAGTGTAGAGTAGATATAAAGTCGACCGGAGAACGCTGCCTTGAGGAACACCAGCTTCGATATAATGTTCAGCTGACATGACGGTATTGCATCTCACTACAAATATCCTGTTGTAAAGATATGACTTCAAGAGTTTATGCGTGCTGTTAGGGAGCATTATTTTGATTTTGTGCATTAGGCCGTCAAGCCATACTCTTTCGAATGCTTGAGAGACGTCCAAAAATACCGCAGTGCAGTACTCCCTATTCTCGAATGCTGTTCGAATTTCTGATGTTATGCGGTTCACCTGTTCGATAGTTCCATGCTTTTCGCGAAAACCGAATTGATGTGCTGGGATACTATTGTGTCTTCTTAAGTATGGTATGATACGGGTTAAAAGGCATTTCTCAAAGAGTTTTGATAGGCACGAAAGTAGGCTTATTGGTCTGTATGAGGAGGTGAGAGTGTGGTCTTTTCCTGACTTTGGTATCATTATGATGATTGATTTTTTCCACCTCTTCGGGAAGCAGCCGATTCTTGTCATCGCGTTGAAGAGTTGGCATATGGTACCAACAGCACATAGTGGGAGTTCAATAAGCATTTTTGGTGTTATTAGATCGCAGCCCGGAGATTTTCGCGGTTGCAGCTGCTCTTTTATAATTTTTATGACTTCACATACTCGAAATACAATTGGTTCGGCAATAGGGAAGTCTACTTCTGTTTGCAAACGTATATTAGGCAGGTTTGTTACTGGATTTGGCTGGAAAACATTTTGAAGGTGGGCAGCGAATGTGTCGGCTCGGTCTTTGTCGCTTCGGGCCCAGCAACCTGCAGGGGTCCGTATTGGCGTAACCGTTACTGTTGGTGCGCTCAGTGTAGAGTGAGCTTTCCAAAGTGGAAATTTTGAGCTGGTTGGAGATAGTTGCTCTATATAGCGCTGTATGGATCTGTCTTCTTCTTGTCGTGTGCTTGGTGTTATGTGTTATATTTTGCCTACGTGGTGTTGCGATTCGAGCCGCTGAAGCCAAAACTGTCTCGATATTGTTTACGGTTCTGTTGATGTCATCTTCGTCGGTTAGCCGTGGTGTAAGTTCAATGTGTGAACTTATGTATTTTTTGAATTTGAGCCAGTTTGTGCTGTTAGAGGTTAGCATGACGGGGTTGTCATTACTAACTGGCTGTTGGTTTAGGCCAAAGAGTACAGGCGAGTGGTCTGATGATAGATCCGGTAGAGAACAGGCGCTAATCAGATTACGTGGGATGTTTTTTGTAACTGCGAAGTCAATCAAATCTGGCAATTTTCTTGGATCACTAGGCCAGTGAGTTGGTGAACCAGGGGAAACGCAGTCAAGCTTGTTGCTAGGATTTTATAATTGCTTGATACAGCTGTCTTCCTTTCGGGGACACGAGGCGAGATCCCCAGTGCGTGTGCTTAGCGTTATAGTCTCCTGCTGCTATAAAATAGTTGCCTAGCGAGTTGAAGCAGTCAATAAATTGGGCTTCGGATATCGTAAAGCGAGGAGGACAGTATACCGCGGCTAGTGTTATATTGTGACAGTCCAAGTGTATAATGATAAATGTGGCTTGCAGATAGCTAGTTGCAAACGCATTGTGGAAAAGGTGTTTAATGCGGTTTTTAATCAGTATTCCAGTGCCTCCATGGGCCTTTCCATCAGGATGAGTTGTACTGTAGAACAAATACCCTCGGATTTGGAAATTGTATTTGTTGGTAAGGTGAGTTTCTGCTAGTAGCATTACGTCGATTTCATTGTCATTCATGAATTGTGCTAACTCAATTTTGTGCCGTGGAACACCGTTGGCATTCCACAGTGCAATGCGTAGGGGAGCCATTGATTATTTTGATAGAGTGTTTTGGAGCATCTGAATCAAAATATTTTGATTTGTCATCAGACTTTGCATGGTTGTTCGCATAAAAGCAAAGAATTCCTCCATGCTTTGTTGCAGTCTGAGTATCATCGTTTCCATTCTATATTCTTTGTGCTCTACGGGTTGGTAAGGGACTGTAGATGGTGATTGGTCATTGCAAGCAGGGCTCGCCTGATTCGATTTTATAACGCTTGCAAAGCTTACGTTTTTTGTTACGTTGGAACTACCGAGTGATGACCTGGCTGCTGACGAAAAGAAAACTTCAGGCGTGAGTTTGGAGGGTATTAATGGTGCGTTGTGGGATCGCGTTGTTAAGACTTTATGGTTGATCCAACTTTTTAACTCCTTGTATACTGGACAGCCTCTGTAGTTTGCGGTGTGGTTTCCTCCTCAGTTACTACATTTTTTTAGTGGTTGGGTCCTTTTGTGCTTTACATTCAGCAGATGTATGCAGTCCTCCGCAAGCTACGCATACAGAGCGGAGTGTGCAGTAAGATTTAGTGTGTCCGTATTCTTGACAATTTGCGCACTGGACCGGGCCATTACGTTTGTGCGGCTCTTCGACTGTAATTCTGCGGTGCAGTAAGAACTGAAGTTTGTAGATGGGATGTACTTTGTTTTTCTTGAGGGCCTTGGAGTCAGGGACAAGTTCCACTTTGAAGAGAGGTCGCGGTTGCTTGTTTCTATTGCGGATATTTATAACGGTTTTTACGTTGAAACCTTTATCTTTTAGTGCCTGTTCTACTTCAGTAGTGTTAACATCTGGTTCGATGCCTTTTATGACCACTTGTTGTCCTTTGCTACTTTTTAGCTGATAAGTATAGTAACTTTTTTTTTCTTGGCGTTCAGGAGCTCCGTCAATTTTCTGAAGTTTTCTTCGCTTTTCACTTGGACCTTGGTTTCATGAATGTCTCCTTTAGTCAAGGGGATTACATGGAAGCTATCTTTACCAATAAGATCGATAATTGTGTTCACAAGGTTGTTAGAATTTTTCTCTCGGATGTATAGCGGAGGCGGCTTCGCTTTGCTTTTGTCCGCATCCGTGACTGTAGAAGGCATTTCGTTGGAGATGTCAGCCAAAATTTCAAATCTATTTGCTGTATTAGGGCTCTGCATAGTTCCTTGATCGGAGGAAGCCCGATTGATTTTTGCAACGTTACCCATTTTCGAACCCTGTGGACTTTGTTTTCTTTTAATGTTTACGTAGCGATTCATGCCAGTCTGTATGGTCGAACCTTGCTTTTTACTTGGTGCGTTTGTCAGTGCTAACTCAGCTGACACAGCAGGTGGAACGATCGACGGTATCGGGTATACAGACGAAACTGATGTTGTTGTTGTCGTCATTGCATTTAGAGTTGCAACTGACGTCACTGTGCTAGTAACCGTGGCCAGACATGTGTGCAGTTGGGGCGACGCAAAGCAAGGAAGGGGGGAAACACATTTATCGCTTACCTCGCTTTGCGCTGTCGGTAACACAGACGGAGAGAGAGAGTGCGCCTTTTCGTTGAGAGTAGGCTTGAGTTCGTTTTTCGGTGTTGGGGTTAACGCTCGCGGTTGATCGGCAGAAGCTTTTGTTTTTGCTGATTCGTCTGCATCTGTTGACACGAAAGTGAAGTATGCATTGCTAAGAGAGCGCCGACGCTCGTCTAGCTGACGTTGGCGCTGCGACCGAAGCTCGCTTTGGCTCATCACCTTATTTACTTTATGTTGATTTTATATGTTTATTATTATTAGTTAAAAAAGTGCACTAGTTTTAAACACAAAATAAAAGTAAGTTGCGATTTTTCATCGCACTAAGCGTCTTTTCGCCGTTTGTCTTGATTGATATCGGGGTTTTTTTTTTTTTTTTTATAATTGGTTGTTTTCCGGAGCACAAAGTGAAATAAAAACACGTCTGCACTCGTTGACGTTCGAATTACCATACCCTGAACCACTAAAATTGATTCCGTTTTATATTTGGATACGCATTCCCATACCATAACACACTGTGAATGCTTTACAGTGGCTATGCAGCAATTTTCAGAAAACCGTTACCCACGTCTACGGCGCATCTTGAGGATTCCATCAGATCCAATGAGATTGAATTTGGACTCATCTGAAAATAGCACTCTTGACCAATCAGATGCAGTCCAATTTTCCTTGTCCTTGGCCCAATTTAGACGATTTTTTTTCATTCGCGGATTCAAAAGTCAAAAGTGCAGGTGATCTTGCGAGCATTCCCATAGAGTTAAGCCGACGTTGAACAGTTTGCTCCGAAATATCTTTTGAAAACTGTTCATGTACCTCAGATCTTATCTGCACTGCAGTTTTGAAACGATCCTGCAGGCTCGTTCTCATAATAAAGCGATCTTCACGTGACGTAGTGCATTTTTTTTCACCTGTTCCTTTTTACTTCACCTGTCTCACGATATTTTTTTAAAAAAACGACGCACTGAGCTTTCATTGAAATGTGTTTCAGCCGATATTTGCCGATTTGACACATTTTGTTCAGCCAATAAAATTATTTTTTCTTTATCGCGATCAGTGAACTGCTTTTACTTTGGCATGATTTTACAGGTGTCTTTACAAAAAAAATTCTACCAAAAGCAACTTAAGCAACAGCGCTCTTCAAATGACTAAAGTATGTCGAAAATAGTCAAGGGAAACCCCAAAAAAAAAAAAATGCCCAGAGAATAAAATTTAGGGGAACCCCAGCATAGTAACTGCACAATTTCCAAATTTTTTTTAAGTGCGGCTTTTTTGTGGCGCTGACTGTATTTACAAAAGACGAGCGGCTGCGTTCAAGTACAAAAATCGGTCCCTATATAAGCATTGACTCCTTGCTGGCAAAGTCGTAATTTAGGTAAATTTTTTTGAGTTTCTTACTCAATTTCTTACAAAAATGTGACAGTTAAGAAACGGTTTCTACCAGATTAAACAGTCCCGGGCAAATTTGAATAATCCTCGGAACATCTGCTCAATGAATAAAAACTTTTGGCACACCTCTTTTAAAACTGTTATAATGAAAATAATGCAATGTATTGTATTAGTTTATTTCTATCGTTCCAAGCTCTCTTATTGATTGAACTTCATTATGGTAGCAGCCATTCACAATGACTGAAATAGGAAAATAATATTATAATTCAGGCTAAATACATAATTAGAATTTTCCTCCGATATTACCTACAATTTTACCAAGCCC
This sequence comes from Drosophila sulfurigaster albostrigata, assembly GCF_023558435.1. NCBI lineage: Eukaryota > Metazoa > Arthropoda > Insecta > Diptera > Drosophilidae > Drosophila > Drosophila sulfurigaster. The sequence goes on from NC_084881.1 coordinate 298,444, forward strand.
TTAAATGTCATTCTAGACAGTTTAGATACTGCAATGTATTTTTCATTAATAAGAAAACAAGTAAGAAAGTTGAAGTCGAGTCTGTTCGACTATGAAATAAATAAATAATATTAAAACAGCGCGGTCTTATTCATAAAATATACGAGTAAATATCACACAATACTAAAATATACCAAAGGGCATATTTAGTATTACACTAAAATATGCGACATAGTCAGCTAAACTAAACTTCTAAGATTTATGTCTGATCACAAACAAATTTTCAGGAATCATATAGATTGTTTTTGTAATTCTATGTATGTATAATACATTCATACATACTATGTATAATATGTGTTAAAAATCTCTCTCCAACTTAAAAATTACTCTTGTAATTCGATTTTTGTCGAACTGTGAAGTCGGATGTGCGGGGGGAAAACTTTGAAACAAACAAAACATGAAAGCTCTATCTCTTTGAGATATACCCTATGGGTAGCACGTATACAAATTTAAAACTCAAAATAAAACTAATCAAGAAAAAAATATGAATTTCTTCAAATTAAATAAGTATTCACATCTAAATATTAGCTAAATGTTTCTATTGGCTTTAATATTCTTCTTTTTCCTTCCTAAATTTTTTTACTTGTGCACCCCTAAACAGCAGTTCGAATAAACAAGATAAACGTTGCCTAAAATGGTTATTATATCCTGTTTAGTTAAAGTGCATCTTCTTCAATGATGCGATCCTATGATGAAAATTTGTACTCGAAAGTCACATAACGCGAACAGCTGTTTAGAGGTCAAAATGTAAATAAACTCATGCAGGAACAATATGAATTAATTAATAAATAAATAATGCGACACTGAGGGAATTTAAAAAGTTTAAGTGTATATAAATTTTATTTTTATTCATTAATTGACTTGTTTCCATTTCAGATTATAATAAGAAAATTGTTCTTCAAAGATTATATTTCTATACAAAGTGGTCAAATTGATCGTCTTGGTCATTTTCTTTAAATATATTCTTATGCCTCTGTCTATTTCCTTTCCTTTATTTAGCAAGTGTTTATTTAGCAATTCCGAAATTAGCAAGTGAAATAATCAGCTGATTTCCATCAAAATAGCATTTTTCCGAAAGCATACCATAATATTAGAAATAATACGGCCACATTTTCAGAATCACCGACAGCATTAATCAATAACGCGTCTTCACTAGCCGTCCCTCTCTTACACACATCCGCTTAACAGAAACTTTCAATGATGCAGTAAAGGTATTTTGCAGTAATTTTTAAAATTTAAAATAGTTTTTTTTATTTTGACCATCTATTTTAGGACGTTTTTTATCATCTAATAAAGCTATTTTGCAGTAATTTTTAAAATGTAAATTTTTTTTTAATTATCATCGATTTTAGCCCATACATTGTACATATGTATGTATACACATATTTATGGTCTTATGGGTTGATTGCGCTATTGTAGACTTCTCGATAATTAAATGCTATACAGATTATGATATGTACATACATACATACATATGAGTTAATACGTTGCTTAATGAAACCTAATATTTTTTTTTCTATAAATTTCCAAAATCGACTATATGGAATGCAAGCATGCTGAACTCTTTACATTTGCTCTTTCATTCAATTCACTTCGCAGTCTCATCCACCAAGATTAGCTCTTTTTGCTTCAGTTGTGTTTCGATGCTCAAAGCGGGCAGATACAAGTTTGGATGCTTAGCAATCAAAACGCACTCCAACATTTTTGTTAATTGTAATAAATTGGTATATATGTATGTATGTACATACACTTGTGTGAGTATGTCGCCGGTTTTTAACCAAATGAGAACTGCAAATATGTTGCGAAATGACTCAAACAAGTATAAAATGGTGTGCGAAATGTGAACATATGTATATACATACAGAGTATATATCAGAGTACATATACATACATATATGGTCATGGAGATGCTATGCTGTGGTGAACGTACGCATTCATAAGTTTGGCCATAGAAGTATATTTGCGTATGCCTATAAGCAATTTAAAGATGCAAATAGAATTGTTTCGTTCTCAGGAGTCTCCGCCTGTTTCTGTCGTATCAAAAGCCACAACCACCAACATTGACGTGGTCGAAGTCATTGCTTAGCTAGGCACTACATAAGCCACTGGTGGGTTGACTGGTTGTCTCTCTCACCCTTACAAACTGTCAAGTATGCAGCGTTTCTAATAGAAAATTTTGAACTTACATATGTACCTTTTTGCATTTCCATATATACGTACTTAAATTACCATATAAATTTTCATATAAGATATCGCGATTAATTAGGATAAAAAAAAAACTAAAAACAAAAAATTTATGTCAGAATGTATGTAGCTGTGTAAGAAAAAGTGCGCGTGTTTATGAAAAATCGATGGCAGACTTCGATTCGTGACCCTTAAGATGACGGCCTATGGCCATGAAAGGCAACTTTATTTAATCAAGTAATAGACAAAATATCTATAGATTTATGTGTATATGTAGTGTTAAATTTTACATGTACATGTGTACGTTTTGAGAATGGCTTATCGACAATTAGTAATGGGGAGGAGAGACTTGCAAGCTTAATATATATGTACATACTTACATATGTGTACATATGTACATGCATTATTTAAGTATGTAGATAATATGAGTCGTGAAGAGTAAGGCATAAATTTAGAAGAAAAACATATAAATCTGAATGTCCTCCTCCACATACACAGGTGGATTACTTAATTTTGATTTTGTACATACATAGCTAGCCATTATATACATACTTTATAAATATTGAAGTCAATGTTTTACACTTTTGGCTATTGGATCCAATTTTTTTTAAAATTATTTATTTGTGTTAAAATTATTTTACAAAGATTTTTGCATCAAAAATAAAGGCATACAAATATCGAAATAAATAAAATAATACATTCAAGGTAAAAGTATATACATACATACTTATGTACATACATACATACTTATGTACATACATACATACTTATGTACATACATACATACTTATCTACACACATACATACACGGCTCGCCATTAGGTTAGAGATAGAGTTGTACATATATTTTTATGACAGCACTTGTTTTACTAATTTCCCAAATTAATTAGGTATTTTTTTAGTACATTAATTTAATGAATTTAAATTATAATATCTCACAGGTTTGTTTTTATTGAAATTACAAACGAAATTTTGGAAATAATTTCAGTCAAAAGTGCAATACTAATTATAATTTAAAATTTTTTTAATAAAAAAATGTGTTAAAAATATTCATTATTGGTCAACAACTTAATTTGACGCAGGTGACGCTAACCTGATGACCGATTTATTATTTTACTTTTTTAAGTTTTTCTAAAAAATATATTTATATATTATCTTGAAAGCAGTCATTGATATTTTATGTTAAAATGAATTCATTATCATATAATAAATAAAAAAAATTTTAAAGCTTTACTTTTAGTTGTTTAAATATTAATTCAAATTGGCGGTGAGTTTAGAGGTGCGGAATTAGTATATGAATTGAGTATACGGTTGACAGATCGATGGTATAATATGATTTTCAATCTAAATTATGGTATAACTCCCCAAAACTTTATTTTTCCAACTTTTTAGTTATACGTCACGCGACTACATAGTACCAAAATGAGAGTTTTAATTTTTATACCCATTACCAATAGGGTAGAAGGGTATTATACTTGTGCCTGGCGAGCGTGCCTGATTGTGAAACAATGTGTTATCAATTATAAAAAATACCTAAATAATACACTGGAAAACATTAAGATATACTAAATTCAGAATATGATATATCGATATACTATTACATTCAAAATATGTATACCATAGAGTACAAAATATTCCAGATTACCAACGGAAGCAACTAAGACCAAAAGCAACCGTTTATTGCCATTTAAAATTATTTCTTAAGTAACTTGTAAAATTGTTGTCTGATCACAATCAAATTTTCAGGAATCATATTAACTGTATTAAAGTCTTTACACAAAATCTCTGCGGCGTTGAAAATAGGCATAATTAAAAATTTCAAGTACTGTCGGGAAAAAGTAACAGAGTTTCCATCGGACAGACAGACGGAATTGGCTATATTGGGTCAGCTGTTGATGCTGACTCCTTCTGCCTGTTACATGTATTTGCTGGAGGAACAAAATTAGAATACCTTCATTGTATTTTATTTTTATATTAAGTTACTAAACATAATTTCTAGAATGAAAAACAGTACAAAATAAGAAAATAAGAAATGTATACTATTGTTAAGCAGACAAATCATTCTCAGAATTGCATTTGTGTGGGGAATCTTCAAGGTCTAGAATTTTATTTTAATTTTGATGATATAAAAGACATTACGTTTTATGTGTCTACATTTATATTTTCTTTAAGAGAATAATTTACTCCATCTATTTGATTCTGAAGTATAATTTTCCTTTTTTTTATAACACAATAAATGCAGTTAATCCTAATTCGAACTTCTATAATGTGCGTTATTAGTTAGGAAATCTGTATCAAATAGTTTGTTTTTAATATTCGAACAAATAATCATTTTCAGTTGGAAACCGAACTGACGCAAGTATAGTTACTTTGGTTGTATATTGTACATTGATGTCATTTTATAATTAAAACAAACAAAAAGATCAACAATTTGAAATGCTATAATATAAGTATCAAGATCAACAAGATGGCAACATTACCTGAAGAATCGTGTCGAGCAGGTGATCCTCTTGACACATTAGAGCTGAAACCAACAATGGCACAGGTACAGGCACAACCATCTGTCATGCCCTTCGATGCAGAGTCCAAGCACGCAGATCTAAATTTATTGGATACGTCATCGCCGCACGGGGAACATCTCCAAAAGTATGTAGGGCGCTCAAAATGTAGTTACAATTTACAATAAGATTAATTAAATGGTTTTGTTTTTAATTCGATTTGAAGCGATCAACGACAGCAGTCTCAGGAACCCATCTATATAGACGACATACCTGAGCCTATTAAAGTACTTGACGATATTATATCGGAGTTCGATGAGGCAACGACAAAACCGGTTACCTTGCATAGCAATAGTGGGGAGAATCAGTCAGAGGACGACGGTTATATGAGTCTCAGTCGAAAAAAGTGAGTATTTAGTCCAAGTTAACCAACACCTTTTAAAACCCGCAATAGATAGAAAATATGTGAAAATGTGTACAATCAGCAGTTTAAATATTGACATAGCGGTTGCAGCTTGACTGAATGGCTCAGACTTAAAATACGTTGATTTGAATGTATTTTAACGATAGTCGCAAACGGGTAGAAGATGCTTCTATTTCACGCTTACAGCTTGGTTTTCATAAAATTATTAGTGAGAGAACTTAATATGACTTCCAACAAAAGATCTTAACTAATTCCAGATGTATTAAGTTGCTAATAACTGAGACATTTTTTATGCAGCATGTCAAAAAAGGATTCAGAGGATGTGCCACAAACTCCAAGTACAGATACAGTGCCCGAAGGCAGTTTCAACGAAGTTGACAGCACAATTGAAATTATAAGCAAATTATCAGAGTCATCGAAAACTCGGGAATCCACGCCTAGACTTATACAAACAACGCTGGTACGTACCTACCAACATCAATACCTATGCACACATGACGAACCTATTTGTCTATATTTACACATTCAGCCCAAGGTGCGTAGTTCTAACTCAACGCCAGCAACCAACTCCAAGTACTCAAGTCTGCCCTGCTGCAATGTTAAAACATCAAATTTTAACATCAGTTTGTCAAAAAACTCTTCAAGATTATTAGCCTCAGTTCAGGTAGGCGGCTGTAATGCGGAGAGGAATGCTCTCGGCATTGACATCAGTGCCGTACATAACGCTGTGCTACGAGGCAACCTAGCTAAATTGCCGGAGCCGATTTTAAACGAGCATCCGGTGACTATTTACCCAGGGCCATCTGCGAAAGTCAGTGGTGAAAGCGCACGTGGCCATAGGCTACTAAACTCTGTTGAGAGACACAAAGTTTGTCATATACCAAACCCACATTCTACATCAACTTCCGGGTCTCAGCACACTTCAAGTGGAGAGGCCTCTCCAGCTTCATCGAATAATAATATGGCTACTCCAAAATATGAACAAGTCCAGGACAACTATTCTGAAGACTCACTGGAGGAGTCCACAATTTCTACAGAAATAATACCGGCCAAACAAAATGGCGTCGCTTGGGAAATTCAATTTAAAAGCAATAAGAAAAGTACATCGAAAAAGTTGGGCCATAAGGTGAATACAAAATCTCATCATTATTTGGTCAAATCAGAGCTTTATACTAAGGTTATAGAACGATGTTCAGATTTTCCCCTATACATTTTTTTTATTTACATTTCCAAACAAAACTTATATTTATTTCCAAAGGTGCGACAAGCCGCTTTACATTACTAATTGAAATACATGCTCACCTATTATTATCTTATTATCACAACAACCGCAGGAGAACCTCCAACCCGATTTTAAAAATTTGTTCAACCCCAATGAGAGTATGTTAGGAAAGGGTACCTTTGTCATTCGACGATCTATTGCCAAAAAGTCCTCTCATTCCGCTGATATTTTTATTATGCCAAAGCCATCTCAGAGCGCAGGAGCAATCAGTAACGAATTTTACAATAGTGACAGCGAGCTAAGCGAATCTGCTTTATTGCCACCGGTGCAAACACCTTGCGATACAAACTTCATGTATAAAGAGTGCAATACAACTACGTCACAGAATCGACGTTGTACAGAAATTCCCGCAACACACCGGGCTGCACTATCCTTGGATATTGCCGAGGCTACAGAGCATTTGAGCAACAAGCCCATGAAGAGTAAAACGGCAATGCTCACCGAAAAAAGGCTCAGCGCCGAGTCAATGCCGGACCACACCTCAAGTAGTGGAGAGTTCGATGAGGAACGTCTTAGTGGCTTTGATTTATTCACGTACAATGTCGACGGTAAGTGTATATGGGAGAAGATATTCAGATCAAGCTAAAACGCATTTAATTTTCATTTAAATAAGTAGATCAACGTATCTCGAACGCGACAACTCCTCACACAGACCTTGCGCCTACTTTAGAGGAAGACGAAGAGCTATCAGACTTTAGCTATGGTTGCGCTCCACTAAAGCAGATCGAGCAAAACATAAGCGCTCTCCTGCGCGGCGATTTACCAATAATAAGTCAGAGTGGACCTATAAGTGGAACAGCTGCACAGTCGGATGCCAAACGACTACTAGAATTTCGCCCAGGGGTCCATAAATCAGAGAGCGGTAAAGAGATGCTATTGTCACAAAGTATAGGTCTTGGGCCTCTGCCACCATCGCCACCCAGCTCAAATCCTGATATATTCGATTACGATGCGCCACTTCCACCCTCACCAGTAGAGCCTTCGAAAACAACAGATCTAACGAGATCTGCGTGTGTACTAACGACGACTTCGGCAGCAACGGGCATACGTGGAACCACAGTTGCCGAGGTGCATGCCACAGCTTGCGGAGCAACGGTGCATAGCAATAGCCAAAAGAGACGCAGTCATGAAAATGTCACCGCAGTGCGTCATTTCAACGATGAGCTGCCACCACCACCGGCACCGTCTCATCAATCCACTGGCTTCCCTGAGGGATTACCCGGACTATCAGGACTTTCGATAGCGCCAGCGGTGCCACCACATCGAGCCGGCCAATGTTCGGCCAATATGCTAAAATCGCGAAGCATTGACTCACAGTACCGCAAAAGATCACCAAAGACATTTAGCTATAGCAGCGGCAGCGGTATTACCACACCAACGGGTTTAGGTCACCTGCCACCGTCACTTTCTCAGCCACCCATGTGTACAGCAGGTTCGTGCGAGGGTGGGTCTGTCCCTGGTACGGGCTCTTACCAACGGAGGTATATTAACTATAGTACCAAACGCAGCTTAAAACAGTCGCCTCGCGAGGAACATCGTTTGCAAACATCATGCAGTCTTCCTGAAACGCCAATATTTTCCAGAGGGTAAGCTTATTTAACTTGTAAACCAGGGGTGCTCAAATTCGTCTTATGGCAGTGCGTTTACTAACACAGACACAAGAAAACGTGTACATATGTAGCGGCGCTTTTGTGTTGGGGCGCAGCTGTGCACTGAGAGATTGTATTTTGTGTTTACATCCAAGCATATTCGCATTATATTCACATTTATAGTTTTTGGTATAAAAAATTCATCACTTATTTTTCAAAACCGCCAAAAAATTTAACATAACACTTACGATGGTCGACCACGAAATAAATCAAAACCCAACACAGACAGAAGAATAAGTTCTAGTGCATGTGTTTGAGAAAAACCAAAAACAAATTACATTGCGGTCAGCGAAGCGTGACGACGGAAAGAGATGTAATGAAGAAACAAGCAAAATTGTTTTTGTTTCGCATGCAAATCGAAGCCCATATGCACGGTGCGTATGGGCGCACTAGCCATAAGCACAGAGCATCTACAAAAACAAAAGTGCACTCAGTGTATAGGCGTTGAGCACCCCTGTTGTAAACCTATCAGTCAATCCTATATCTCGCGTGTAACATATGACAGCTCTTCATATCATTTACAAAATTGTTGATCAAAAAATTAGATATTAAAATAATTATATTAAGTCCTTGGTAGACCACTCACTCAGAACAGTCCACTTTTTATATGACCATGTTTCTGGAGTGATATTTGCATTCAAAGTTTACAAAATATTTAGCAAAACTTTTTGAACACGATTAGTTCTATAATTGGTGAAAACATTGAAGTGGATAGATTGCAAGATATTGGTTTTGAAAACAATACAGCTCAAAATTTTTAGGGTGATTTGGATTTTTTCTGGCTTTAGATCTATCTATATTGTTTTAAAATCGTTTTGTTATGGGATATTTTAATTTATAATATCTTATAATTATACAAAAAAAAAAACATAAATTCCCATACACTATAAATTGAAGGAAAAATAAATTTAAATGAAAAATAATGATTCAACATTTTTTAATCAAAATCAAAGCATTGTACGCGGAGAAGCATATTTCATTCAAAATGAATTGTGATATTTTTAATTGACGAAAAAGGGCACTCATTTAATGATGATTTTATTCATTTCATTCAAACTGACTTTAAATGATATACAGTATCTTACAATATGATAATACTGTCATCTCTATCTTGTACCCGATGGTATATACATTTTTTTGCAAAGCTGTGACATTCCACGCACTCCCTATCGACGACAAAATGATCCTGCTCCTGCTAGTAGGTCCCGTACGGCGCCAAGGTCAAGCACATCGAATAGCATTAGTATGGGCAATTCCATTATGGGAATAGTAGGTGAGTGTTGAACAGAATTTGTGATATTGATATAATTTAACCTGTGTTGGATCAGCTGGATCAGCGTATGGTACATCCCAAATATGTCGACAACGTTCAATGAACCACGCTTTAGCCTCCAATGAAATGCTCCGTATGACTGGAGCTCCTGCGAGAGGCTGGTACCCCAAACAGCGTAGCATGCGACCTGCCTCTACTGAAAATATTGATCGCTTGGCCTCAGTTCGTGTCTGGGATAATCCGATAGGCATGTCCGGCACTGGACAATCTCGTAAGCCTCTTACTCTGCCACCAAATCTAACACCATCCTTTTTAAATAAATCGCCTCGTGAAGCACTGCGACGTGTCACTAGTTTGCTGATCACAAAAAAGAGTGAGTAAAATATAATTATGTACTATACGCATCTGTACTATGTGTACATTGGTTCTAGAGCACAACAAGGATCGGAAACACAAGGCCTATAGCGAACAAGCAATGGATGAGAGCAATAGCAAGCATGCGTACGAATTTGAATCTGGTGAGATTATATGTATGTATTTATATTCTAAATCGAATTTCATTATAACGCAAGTTTCTGTTTTAAAACACAAAATATTTATCCCTTCTACCGTTTGAGTAGCGGGTTATTAAAACTTTATGCATGCTGGGAATGTACGTATCAGGCAAAAGGAGTAACCTCCGACCCCATAAAGTATAGAGTATATATCCTTTATCAGTCTGTCCGTAAGATCTCAGCAACTATTTTTGCCATAACCGATTCCGACCCTGTAAATAGGAAAAAAACGAATAGAAAGCTTTGGCTTGTAGGTAATGATTTTTGGAACATACATAAGACTACAGTCTTTATGATTCCTGAAAATTTGGTTGCTATTATTTTGTATTGATTATAATTGTACACGTTAATTTAAGAAATACTTTTATCTATACTTTTTGTTAAAGCAACGACTCGTTTGCCATTTTTTCATATGTTGATGCTTTGAATGAAAGCCTGGTATATTTTGAATTTAAATTTATTTGGGATATTTGTTAAATATGGTTTTATTGTGGAGGGTATGTTTTTTATTGCAAGGATCGAACTAATTTCTACTACCGACATCATTGCACAAGTTGAGTTTTTCTTCAACAGAATATATCTTAACTAACTTCTGAAATTACTACTTTCTGTTTTTGTCAACTTCTTTATTAATACTAATTATTCTAGTTTCAACGCGAATAGACACCAAAAATCGTAAGGACACCGCATCCGCAGTCGTCAATGTCGGCACCACACCCAAAGCAAAAAAAAAGGGTTTGTTCAAATCGCTTTGGAAGCGTGCGAAAACCGCCTCACTGGACCAATAATGCGAGAGAGAAATAGACCGACCTTAAACTGTTATTTATAATACCAATTATTGCTCGTTGGTTATGATTTTTTGAATGCATTTGTATATTATGGGTAATGAATGTATGTATATCTTTTTCGAAGGATATTAGATAGACTCGATTATTTATCGCAGATTATCTAATCAGCTCTTCATCGACTTTTTTACACGTTTGACTTATTCTTACACTCGTTGGCCTCTTTAAGATAACCAAATCTTCAGAATGAATAACAATTATATATATGTATATTGGTCATTTTATGAGTAAAACTGAATATTTCAAATGTACAATGCCGTGAATCGTAAAGACTGAAATAAAGGAAAAAAATGTGAAAACGACAAGAGTCCACTAATTCCCACATCATACTAAATAACATTAGTAATAAATAAAAATATATGCATTTGAAACGAAAATAATCACAGCAAAATACAATAATAACATAATGAGCTGAATGAAAAATATTACTACACAATACTGAATTTATATATATATATGTATATAAACTCTAAAGTCTGTCTTCAAGAGTGTAACTGAACCGTTTAGTGTTTCATGTACCGTTTATCATTTTACACCAGTCACTCGAAATTCATGTAATAAGCTGCATAAATCATAGTGTCCAAAAACAATAATAGCCGAGACCATATATACTAATTTTCTCCACAAGACCTAAACCGACGAAGGTGAGTTTTATAGTTTTACGATAATTATAAGAAATCAGTCTAAAATAATACAATGAATAGCTTAGTTGCTTTGTGATCAACTTAAAATTTTTGTTTTTTTTTTTCGTTCAATATCATAAATTCAAAATCCAGCAAAATTAAAGTTTGGCTGTAAATACAATGTCACCCTTCGGAAAATGATTTCAAGGCATCACTTTATTACGAAGCCAAACGACGGTAATTTCGTAACTTCAAAAATTAAAATACACAAACGCCCTCCACATTTCAATAAATGTTTAAAAGAAAAATTAATATAAATGCTTACATACACAATTAAGAACTTAAGATATTGGGAAAACTGAACTATCTCCAGCAGTAAGTAGTCCTGGCAAAAGTGAACTCAAATCCAAGAGAGGATAATAATAATATGTTCACTATATGGAATAAAATGATACATATACATATGTGATGGGAATCAAGAAGCAGTATAAAAAAATGAATTGATTATTAATTAAATTAATTAATGATCCGATTCAAAGTAGTAATCAAATAGTGGATGCTGTTTTGTTAATAAAAGCGGAAGTCTGTTTTCAGGTTGTCCTCGCGAATTGGACTGTATTTTTCATTGTATCAATCAGAAGTACTGAAGATATATTTCCCATTTCAAAAATCATTTGCCGCCTTTATGTTTGGCGTAGAGACACTGGTGTCATAGCGTTTACGTTACGAAAATTCGTCGTAGTGTTTTGGTAGACAACCTTATGAATCAAATAAAAATTTTTGGATATTTCAAAAGATAGTAAGTTCTATTTGAAATATATATGTATATATTTCTATTTATTACCATAGAATATAAAACATTTAGGGTCTATTAAAGTAAGTAGCATAATTTCAGCTTTTTTGTTTACAAAAATGCAAGAACACACACCATATTTTTTATATTTTATTTTTATTACTGAAGTGTTTAATTAAATTAAATGGACAATGTTTAATGTATACATATGTATTCATTTTCAATAATTTAAGTTTTTATCTAGGTGGAACTAAAAGCGCCCATAATTTAATTTATTGAAACATTAATATCGTTTTTAATAATATAAATAAACATTTTGTATTCATTCTATGTACAATTCATTAGTAGTTTATGTCTCAGTGTGTTGCGAGTTACCCAAAATACAAATAAAATAAACAAAAAAAATTGCCCATAAGAACCTTTATGCGCAATATTCATCTTTCGATCTTTCTAAACTCAGCCTAACACAAATTAAATAATTAAAACTGAAAACGTACCCTAGTCATTTAATATTAATATTATTTAGTATTACGAATTATTATTAATCCTTTGAATAAGGCAAACTGGCATTATTTTATAAACATAAGGCCGCAAAACTATCTGATTAGTATTATTATCGAATTCAAATATATTAGCTACAAAGCAAGTTGGTATTTATAATAATTGTATGTACAATTTTTGTACTAATATTATTGAAAATATTTTTAGAATAGTAGTCTGAAAAATAAAAACTATATTCTAAATAAAAGCTAAAAATAAAACAACTCTATGCTACTTTTACTTTTATTTAAAGTAATACAACACAAATGGGAAGCTCATCAACACATCAACAACAGTACAAGTAAGATAACTACAGCAGAGTGAGCTAGATTATGGGATAACCGCTCCCATTTGAATAAAAGCAAAACATAATAAACCGAATTGCTTATATACTAAACGTACAAAATATATGAGACTGTCATTTGAATCAATAAAGATCCGACATTAAGAATCTGCATTGCCCATATCAAATTATAAAATTATTTAAAACTTAAAACTTATTTTAACTTAAAATTTCTTATCAACCAAATTTTCATGAATCATAAAGTCAATTCGCTATCTTTTTCGATTTGAGTGGTCGGAAGTTTTCACATAGACGGAAATGGCCATATTGTCTCGGCTGTTGACACTCATCAACAATATACATTAACATGTACATTCATTAATAAGTTGGTGTATTTGGATTTATGAAGCTTTAATTCTGACTCGCCAAATTAGAGATGAAGAAACATCGATGTGTGTTTTCGATGTTTTAAAGAAAACCTTTAGTGTAACATCGATATTTTTAATGAAAAAAGTTATGAAAACAATAACTGTTCAGTCTTAAATGTACATGTTGTTTATAAAGAGCAAATTATTTACTACATTCGAATTCAGCATTGTCCTGCGGTCGTAAATTATTTGTCCAGTTTTGCTGGAATACAGAAGAACTTCTTAGTTATTTCCTTTAATGGGGTCTCAGTATTCATCTGAAAAAGAATAATTGTCATTTAACTTATAGCCGTAAATATTTTTAAGATCTTACCTCCCAATAGTTCAGTGGATCGCTGTAAGTAATCCGGAATTATTGGTTTTTCTAAATTCTGCCTTATTACTATTATGGCATCTGAACGACACGATTGGACTTTATTACAAATTTTACTCTGCATGAAAGAAAATCTGATTGCAGGTCGTTCTGTTGATGGTGTTGGTTGCTGTCAAGGAGCTTTGCAAAAAACGGTCGCTAGTTATTGCTCCAATAACTTTCAGAAACCAATACATATTGAGTTCGCAATTTTGAATTCATTTATTTTTGGCGAATCTCTGTTATGTTAGGAATGATGACAATTGGAACCTATAAAGTAGCTTCTTCAAAAGGTGATAACAATTCTGATAGGTCATTTAAAATGTCAACTTCATTAGCTGTAATCGGCGAAGGGACATTACACAAATTTATTAATGCCAATGTGACATTTATTTATTTGTAGAATTCTTTTTATCATGGCATTTGCGCTGTTCCATAGTGTGTTATTTTCTTTCAACAAAGTGGCTTTTCGTTGCTCTGAGCTTGTTTCAACTTTTCAGCAGTGCTGTCAGATTCTCCGGAGTAAAAGTTGCTAGATTTGAAAAAAAGTTGCTAAAAATTGCTAAAACAAAAAATATAAAAAAAATTGCTAAATCTTTTTTATGTTAGTTTTGATAGATTATATTCATTTTATATAAATGTAGGAATAAAATATTGAAATTAGAAATCAAATAATTAAAATAAACAGGATTTTGTATCTTCTTGTGTTAACACTCATAGAGAAGTACATACATATTTATAGCAACATTTTTCATGCTTATGTAGTCCATACCTGTTTTTATAAATATATAAAAATAATTTTAAATTTGTTTTATTTATATTAAAAATATTTAAATTCCAAACTAACCTTATAAATGTTGTTTATCAGGCATGCTCCGGCTTTCACTTTCGCTTTTCGTTTTGAAAACGAAAACGAAAAAATTGGTGCTCCCGTTTTCACTTTCACAAGATTTTTTCGAATTGCAAAACGAGAAAATTGGACTTGCCGAAATGAATCGGATCTTATTTGCAAAAGGAAAAAAAGTAGTTGACTCATTGGTTTATTGTCGTTCTTTTAAGACCGCCAGCACATCAATTAGGCTTGTAATTATTTTTAAAACGACTATTATCTGACCCCACCTTTTTGGAAATACAAAGTCGAGTGTGCTTGACTGTGAGATACCATCTACCCTCTTTTGAATAAAAGCAAAATATTGGGGTATTATTTTCAAAATATACCGAAAATTCTACAACATTCTAAAAATATACCAAATTGTATATTTGGTATATCGATATATAACCACATTCAAAATATACCATAGGCAGCACAGTATATCAGATTGTCAGCCAAAGCAACTGACCCCTAGTAAGTATTGTTATTATTGTGTACTACTGTGGGCAAAAAGTAGTAAGACTTTTTAATTTATATTTCGTGCGGAAATCCATTCGTCGAAATATTTTGTTTCTAGGTTGGCAAGACTGTCAGTAACTTCTATGCCAAATATCATATTAAAATAATCATTAGTGTTTAATATATGCCAGTTTTTCTGAAGTACAAAAAGTGCATTCGGCGATTTTTACAATGAGTGAAATTTTTCAATAAAGAAGTTCCATTAAATTTTATGTGCGGAATTAAATTTCGGGTGCCGAAATGTTTCAAAATGTTGCAAAAGGCCTTCGGTGATTCTACCATGTCACAAAAAAATGTTTCTAAGTGGTACAAAGACTTCAAGGAGGGTCAAGAAAGAGCTCGTCAAAGTCGTTCAAAAATCAAGGTCATGATGACAGTTTTTTTTCGATTTTCGTGGTGTTGCGAACTATGAATTCCTTCCATCTGGCCAAACTGTTAATAAGGACTATTATTTGAACATAATGCGTCGTTTGCGTGAGGCAATTCGTCTAAAAAGACCAAAATAATGGATCAACAACTGTTGGTTTTTGCATCACGATAATGCACCGTCGCATACTGCATTGATTCTTAGTGAGTTTTTGCCAAAAATTCAACCAATATCGTTCCACAACCACCGTATTCGCCTGATTTAGCTTCGTGTGACTTCTAGCTGTTCAGAAAACTCAAACGATCGCACCGGGGAAACCGTTTTGAGTCAATTGAAGACATTAAACGAGAATCGCTACGCGCATTGAAGGCTATTCCGGAAATCTACTATAAAAACTATTTCGAGGATTGGAAAAATCGTTTGCGAAAGTGTATTGTGGCCGGGGGGATTAATTTGAGGGGGACGAAATAGACTTGGCCGAATAAATAAAGAATTTTAAAATTATGAACAAAGTCTTACTACTTTTTGCCCACAGTATTAAACCAAAATTCGCAGCTGTAGCTTTAAAATTACGCTTTTTATTCGATTTTATTGATTTGCGAGGGCGGAAGTGGGTGTGGCAACAAATGCTGTCGAAAAAATTATAGCTCTATCTCTTATAGTCTATGAGATCCAGTATTTCATACGGACAGACAGACAGACGGACATGGCTAGATCGTCTCGGCTGTTGCCGCTGATTAAGAATATATATACTTTATAAGGCCAGAGATGCTTCCTTCTACCTGTTACATACATTTCCTGCCGGCACAAAGTTACATTTCCTGCCACTACCCATATGGTAGAAGGGTATAAAAACACTTGGCACAGTGAACTTTTCAAGTCAGTGAACTCAAGTAGCTCATATAATCGAAGCATTAATTTAAATAAAAGTACCGATATCATTGTGAATTATTAATCGCAACTTTTGCAGTGAATGGCAAAAATACAAAATAAAAAGGCTTTAAGTAAATTATAAATGTAAAATTGCTAAAATAGCTAACAAAAAATAAAAAGTTGCTAGATTTGTAGCTAATAGCATTTTAAAAAAAAAAATTGCAAATATTTTGAAAAGTTGCTAGATCTAGCAACTAAATTGCTAAACTGGCAGCACTGCTTTTCAGCAGCTACAATGTTTTTTTGGGAAAAACTATTCCTTCGAAAGTACGAGTTTACGACTTCTTGTTATAAAATATCTTGACCAAGAATTATGAATGAAACATCCTTGTCATCTAACACTAATCTAGTAGTGTCAGCAATATTATATATATATATATATATATATATATATATATATAGAGAGCAACGGAGAACGTAAAATAGAGTTTTCGGTTATGAAATAGCATTTTATTGTTATATCCTTCATTGGCTCTCGATGTCTGAAAAATCACAAGAGTTTTTGCAATTATTAATATTTCCGCTTTATTCGCGAACACAAAGAGTAGACCTAATTGTTGTTGGTACAACGAAAACGAAACGAAAAGAGTGATGACGCGCTGATAAGTGTTTGATTTCAACTGTCTTTATCATTTTATGCTAAGTTACATTAAGCCTAACTTAACTAGAGCGGCGAAGCGAGGCGAATTCGCTCAGAGAGCAACAAACGAAAGCTTTATTGCGCTCTCGCTTCGCCCTAATTCTTACAACTTCATGTGACTTCATTTGATACTTCATGCTCTTAATTATCTAAATCAAATGCACCAACACCGGCCCCGATGAATGGCTGTGCCTTCATACGATTGGCAGAGGCGCCAATTTGTGTACTGGCCGTTTGTATAGCCCTCCTGCGCTAGTTCGCACGTCGGCGACGCGCACCGCCCCGTCTGCTGCTGGATACACCGCCTCGACTCGACCCACTATCCACTGCATCGGCGGCTGGTTGTCCTCTGCGACGACGACGAGCTCTCCGATTCGCAGATTTGGCTGCAACCGGTCCCACTTGGCCCGTGCCAGCAGGCCCAGCACATACTCCCGGGACCATCGCTGCCAGAACGCTCGCTTGAGCGAGGAGACAGCTCGCCATCGCCTTAAGCAACTCAGACCCTCATGGTCCGGGGTCCGCGATGCTGCCGGTGCCACCAGTGGACCGCCTACCAGTAGATGCCCTGGGGTTAGTGCCTCGCCGTCGTTGGGGTCGTTGCTTACGGCTCCTAGCGGGCGGGAGTTGAGCACCGCCTCGACCGCCACGACCACTGTCTGCAGCTCCTCGGCCGTGAGCAGGGCGTTGCCCACCGTCCGTAGGAGTAGGTGCTTTGCAGACTTCACACCTGCCTCCCATAGTCCTCCGAAGTGAGGAGCCCTCGGCGGTATAACCGCAAATTCGCATCCGCTTCTTGATGCGAAGTCGCGAACTGCGTTCTCCTCGGCCTCGACTCGCCTCCTCAGCTCCTCCAGATGGCGACTTGCTCCGACGAAGTTCGTCGCGTTGTCGCAATGGACTCGGCTCGGGCATCCTCTTCGACCAACAAACCTTTGGAAAGCCATTAGAAATGCGTTAGTTGACAGATCGGATACAATTTCTAAGTGAACCTCTTTTTTTTTTATCGCAAAACCGCGAATCCTATAGGTAGTCTCAACTGGGCCACAAAAAATCAACGCCACAAATTGAAAATGGGCGGAGCGCTCGGAGTCGATCAGCAGGCAAATTTCCCATTATTTGCGTAAGCAGCCGAGGTTTGCATTTAAAGCAACGGATGCATGATCGTACTGTCTGACGACAAAGCTCTTGAGCATTGACTAACCAAAGTCGTTCTCTGAGAATGCTCACGAGCGCTCTTGGGCCAGCGTGACAGTTGGTCCTGTGAAGGTACCTCACATAGCTGCGAGCAAATTGTGAGCGCTTCGACAAGAGGAGTGGAAACTTGGCTTCATATGAAATAGGAGCATTTACCAGTCGCCCCCCGACTCGCATGTATGAAAGGATTGAGTCGTTGTAGACTCGAGCTCACACGTGTACTCTTACGAACCCTTTCTATATCATCTCTGAATTCATACAAGGTCATACTGTAAACTGCGCCCGGTGTGTGTAGTTTGTGGAGAGATTCATGACTCCGCACACTGCCCAGCGAACAAAGATGACTGCAACTCGAAAAAGTGCGGCAACTGCGGTGGCAATCACACTTCTAACTATAGAGGTTGCCCAGTTTATAAGGATCTGAAAAGCCGCATTCATCACAAAAGGAATTACCGCCCGCACCCAAAATAAAACGTTGAAAGTCTCCAGATCAAACCCTGAAGTCTTCTTCTCGACTGCAGCCAGATCCTCACTAGGACCTATAAACTCTGACAAAAGTGTGACATACGCAAGCGCTTTAAAATCAGGACCGGCTATCCCTGCCTCAAAAAGTTCATTTCTGCAATCAGCATACCAAGAACCGAACATGGCTCAGCAGCATCAATCGCCGGAGCAGTCAAATAGCCACTTCGAAGCTATGATATGCAGCTTACAACAAAGCCTTACAGAATTTATGTCATTTATGCGCACAACTATGCAAGATTTAATGCGAAACCAAAATCTATTGATTGAAATGCTGGTTTCACAACAATCCAAATAATGACTCCCCTACGGATCTCTACGTGGAACGCTAACGGCGTTTCACAGCATAAACTTGAGTTAGCTCAATTCCTACTCGACAATCAAATCGACGTAATGCTACTTTCAGAAACACACCTTACAAACAAATACAATTTTCATCTTCGAGGATATGCTTTCTACGGAAAAAATCATCCAGACGGTAAAGCACATGGTGGGACTGGAATTCTAATCAGAAGCCGTATTAAGCACTACTATCATAACAAATTTGCTAAAAACTACCTACAGGCCACATCTATAAATATAAAACTAAATACCGGCAACGAACTTACACTAGCCGCCGTATACTGCCCCCCTCGCTTCACTATAGCTGAAGATGAGTTTATGCAGTTTTTCAACTCACTAGGAGACCACTTCATAGCAGAAGGAGACTACAATGCCAAGCACACACACTGGGGATCTCGTCTCGTGACTCCAAAAGGAAAGCATCTCTACAATGCCATTATCAACGCCAAGAACAAGCTCGACTATGTTTCTCCTGGCACACCAACATACTGGCCGGCAGACCCAAAGAAACTGCCCGATTTAATAGACTTTGCGATTACCAAAAACATTCAAAAAAATCTGATAAGCGCCGAATGCCTTTCGGATCTTTCATCTGACCACTCGCCTATACTGTTTATTCTACTCCGGCATCCAGGAACATTGGAACAATCACTAAAATTGACCTCACAGAAAACTAATTGGATTAAGTACAGAAAGTATATAAGCTCACACATTGAGCTAAGTCCCCATCTCAATAATGAAGCAAACGTAGACAGCTTTGTTAATTCACTGGAGTCTGTACTTGTCTCTGCAGCCCAAGCTTCAACACCTCAAACCATAAATACACAAAGCAATCGAAAGAAGACAAATCTACAAATCGAGCAGCTCGTCCTCGAAAAGCGACGCTTACGTCGAGAGTGGCAATTCCACAGATCGCCATCTTCTAAGCAACGTTTAAGACATGCCTCACGTGAACTTACTAAAGCTCTACAGCAAGAAGAAGCATACGTCCAACGCCACTACATAGAGCAATTGTGTACTTCTAGTACGAAAAACTCACTATGGAGAGCTCACCCTACTCTGAGCTCACCGAAAGAAACCGTGATGCCTATAAGAAATCCCACAGGGGCTGGGCGCGTAGCGATGCAGACAGAGCCAGCACGTTTGCCAACCACCTTAAAAATGTATTCCAACCAAATCCTGCCACGAGTGCGTTTACTCTGCCGACTTTATCAAACGAGCCTCAGCTTCAACGTGAGCCAATCGAATTTCGCCCAAATGAAATCGTTAGCATCATCAAAAATCAACTGAATCCGAAAAATCCCCGGGATGCGACCTCATAACTCCCAAAATGATCATCGAGCTCCCATATTGCGCCGTTTGCACTATCACCCAGCTTTTCAACACCATCGCAAAACTTGGCTACTATCCAGTGAGATGGAAGAAGTCAATTATAATAATGATAGCAAAGCCGGGAAAAGACCACACAGTCCCCACGTCGTATAGACCTATAAGCCTACTTTCATGCTTATCTAAACTCTTTGAAAAATGCGTTTTGATTCGGATAAACACGTACCTAAGACTCCAGGAAGGAATCCCGTCACATCAATTTGGGTCTCGTGAAAGCACGGAACAATTGAGCAGGTCAACCGGATAACATCAGAAATTCGGAACGCGTTCGAAAAACGAGAGTACTGTACTGCCATATTTTTAGATGTCTCTCAAGCATTTGACAGAGTCTGGCTAGAAGGTCTAATGTACAAGATCAAGACAATGCTCCCCAGCAACACCCATAAGCTTTTAGAGTCTTACCTTTACGACAGAAAATTTGTTGTGAGATGCAACTCTGCTATATCTGATGTTTTCACTGTTGAAGCTGGAGTTCCTCAAGGTAGTGTGCTAGGGCCAACACTATACGTCCTCCCAAAACCCTTTAAAAAGGGGAAAAAAAGGGGGGGGGAAAAAAAAATTTTTTTTTAAAAAAAAAAACCCAAAATTTTAAAAATTTAAAAAAAAAAAAAAAAAAAAAAAAATTAAAAAATTAATTTTTTTGGTTTAAATTTTTTTTTTTTAAAAATTTTTTTTAAAAAATTTCCTTTTTTTTACTTTTGGGGGGTTTTTCGGGGGAAAAAAACCCCCCAAAGCCCCCCCGGGGGGAATTTAAAACCCGGGCCGGGGAAAAATTTCCAAACCCCAAAAAAAGGGGCCCTGCCCCCCTTTTTTTGGGAAAAAATTTTTGGGGAATTTAAAAAAAAAAATTAACAAAACCCGAAAACCCCCCCTTAAAAACCCATTCCCCCAAAAAAAAAAACCTCCAAAAAAAAGGGCCCCACCCAAAAAAACCCCAAAAAAGGCCAACCCTTTGGTTTTTGGGCCTCCCCTTTAAAAAAAAAAAAAAAGGGGGGGGGGGGGGTTTGGAAAAAATTTTGAAACCCAAAGGGGGAAACAAAAAGGGGGGTTTTTTTTAAAAAATGGCCCCAAAAAATTTTTTTTTTCCCCCCCCCCCCCTTTTTTTTTTAAAAACCCCAACCCCCGGGCCCGCAAAAAAGGCCCTTTTAAAAAAAAAAATTTAAAAAAAAAAAAAATTGGAAATTCCTTTTTTTTTTCCCCTTTTTTTTTTTGGGGCCCTTCAAAAAAAAAAAGGGGAATAAACAAAAAAACCTTTAAAAAAATTTTTAAAAAATTTTTTTAAAAATTTTTTTTTTCCCCCAAAAAAAAAAAAATTTTTTAAAAAGGGTCCCAAAGGGAAAAAATTTTGGGGGGGGGAAAAAAAAAAAAAAAAAAAAAATTTCCAAACCCTTTCCGGGGCCAAAATTGGGGGGTTTTTTTTTTAAAAACCCCTTCCCAAGGGAAAAAACCCCAAAAAGTTTTTAAAAAAAGGGGGTTTTTTTCCCCCGGGGGGCAAAAAAAGGGGGCCCCCAAAAAAAATCCCGGGGGAAACCCTTTGAATTTTTAAAAATTTTTAATTTTTCCCTTTTTAAAACCCCCCAAAAGGGGGGCCCCCGGGGGGGGTTGGGGGGCCCCCCTTTTTTGTTTTTGGGTTTCCCCTTTTTAAAAAAGGGAAAAAAAAAGCCAAAAAAAAAAAAACCCCCTTGGGGAAAGGGATTTTTCCCGGGTTTCCCGGGGGGTTTTTTTAAAAAAAAAAACCCCCAAAAAAAAAATTCCGGGCCAAAGGGGCCCCGGAAAAACCCCCAAATTTTTAAAATTTAAAAAAAAATTTTTTTTGGGGAAAAATTTTTTAAAAAAAAAAAAATTTTAAATTTTTTTAAAAAAAGGGGGGGAAAAAAAAAAATTTTTTAAAAAAATTTTTTCCCCAATTTTTCCCCCAATTTCCCCAAAATTTCGATTTTAAAAACCCCCCCAACTTTCCCCCGGTTGTTTTTTTGGGGGTTTTTTCCCCCGGGGAAAAAACCCCTTAAAAAAACCCAAAAAAATTCCCCCCTTTTTTGGCCAAACCAATTTTGGGGTTTTTTTTTTTGGCCCCCCCCGGGGGAAAATTTTTTTTTTTTTTTTTTCAAAAATTTTTTCAAAAATTTTGGAAAAAGGGGAAAAAAAGGCCCTTTTAAAAACCCTTTAATTCGCCCAAAAAGGGGGTTTTAATTTTTTTAAAAAAAGGGGAAAAAAAAAGGGGCCGGGGGGAAATTTTTAAATTTTTAAAAATTTTTTTAAAATTTGGGGAAAAAAAAGGGCCCGGGAAAAATTTTTTTTTTTTTTTTCCCGGGGAAAAAAAAAACTTTTTTTTAAATTTTTTTTCTTTTGGCCCCTTTCCAAAAAAGGTTTTAAAAATTTTTCCCAAAAAAATTTTTTTGGGGGCAAACCCAAAAAAAAAACCCCCAAAAATTTTTTTTTTGGGGGTTAAAATTTTTCTTTTAAAAATTTTTTGGATAAGGGAAAATTTAAATTTTTTTTTTTTAAAAAAAAAAGAAAACCCTTTTTAAAAAAAAGGGGGAGGGGTTTTTTTAAAAAAAAAATTTTTAAGGTTTTTTTTTTAAAAAAATTTTTTTTTGGTTTTTTTCCCCCCCAAGGGAAAAAAAAATTTTTTTTTCCCCTTTTTTCCCTTTAAAATTTCCCCTTTTTTTTTTAAAAAAAAATTTTTTTAAAAAAATTTTCCAAAAAATTTTTTTAAAAAAAATTTTTGGTTCCCGGTTTTTAAAAAATTTGGTTTTTAAAAATTTAATTTCCTTTTTTGGGTTTTCCCAACGAAAACCCCCCTTTTTTCCAAAAAGGGGTTTTTTAAATTTAATTTCTTTTTCCCAAACCCCAAAAATTTTTCCCTTTTAACCCTTAAAAAAAAAAAAAAAAAATTTTAAAAAAAAAAAAAAATTTTTAAAAAAAAAACCAAAAAAAAAATTTAAAAATTTTTTTTTTTTTTTTTTTAATTTTTTTTAAAAATTTTTATTTAAAAAAAAAAAGGGGGGGCCCCAAAAAACCCAATTTGGGGCCGGAAATGTTTTTAAAAACAAACCCAAAGTTCCCCAAAAAAAAAAAAATTTACAACCCCTTTTTTTTTTTTTTTTTTTTTGGGGAAAAAAAACCCGGGGGAAAGGGGGTTTTTTTTTGGGGGGCCGGTTAACCCCGGCAAAAGGGGGAAAAAAAATTTTTTTTTTCCCCCAAAATTTTCCCAAACCCGGGGGGGGGTTTTTTTTTAAAAATTATTTTTAAAATTTAATGTTTTTTTTTAAATTTAAAAAAAAATTCCCCTTTTTTTTTTAATTCCGGGTTTTTTGGGCCCAAATTTTTTTTTTTTTTAAAAAAACCCCCAAAATTTTTTTTAAAACCCAAAAAAAAATTTTTAAAAAAAAAAACCTTTAAATTTTTTTTTAAAAATTTTGGGTTTTAATTTTTAAAAAATTGAAAAAAAAAAATTTTTTTAAAAAAAAAGGGGGAAAAAAAATTTTTTTAAATTTTTTATTTTCCAGG